>NC_090737.1:139105485-139110485 GCF_036898095.1 Palaemon carinicauda
AGCTTTAAATACAATAATTTAAAGCAAAATCAATTTCTTAGAGTAACGAAGTAATTGAGATCCATACTTCAACATTCCCCCATAGGGACACCTCTACAGAATAAAAACACTCATCAAATTCCTGCTTTGGGACTTGAATGCTTTCCATATATTATTATTATTATTATTAATTGCTAAGCTACAACCCTAGTTGGAAAAGCAGAATGCTATAAGCCCAGGGGCTCCATCAGGGAAAATAGCCCAGTAAGGAAAGGAAGCAATGAAAAAAATAAATATTTTAAGAATATTAAAATAAATATCTCCTATGTAAACTATAAAAACTTTAACAAAACACGAGGAAGAGAAATTAGAGAGAATAGTGTGCCCGAGTGTACCCTCAAGCAAGAGAACTCTAACCCAAGATAGTGGAAGACCATGGTACAGAGGCTATGGAACTACCCAAGAATAGAGAACAATGGTTTGATATTGGAGTGTCCTTCTCCTAGAAGAGCTGCTTACCATAGCTAGAGTGTCTCTTCTACCCTTACCAAGAGGAAAGTAGCCACTGAACCATTACAGTGCAGTAGTTAATCCCGGCAAGGTATGCATGCATCCTAATAGGAGTTATATATAGCAACGAACCAGCGGTCAGTGAAAGAGGTAGTCTGTTCGAATATGGACACGGCCGAGTTTAAGCGCCACACAACGCATTCCATTGGAAACCTCAAATCATATTTCCCAGGTTCTCCAGACAGGGACATACATCCAATTTCTTCTTTGGCTTGTTGCTTATTAAAGCTGAAATGGTATCTTTTACTACATTGTGTCTACAATATATTTTTACCCATCCTATTTAATACATTCAATTTTATTCATATATTTAATATTCATATAAATAATGTTTTTTCTTCCCAATGTTAATCGGACCAGCTCTTTTTAAGTCGAGTTTGACTCACTGGGCTGGTTAAATTTCTTTAATAATAATAATAATAATAATAATAATAATAATAATAATGTGCTGCGTATAATCTAAACTGCATGACTTACAGTCTCTACTGAACTATATATATGCATATATACAAAAACAAATGCTGTCGTTTCCAGTCTACTGCAGGACAAAGGCCTCAGACATGTCCTTAGTCATGTCTGGTGTTTGGCCATTGTGAATTGGTGGTGGTGGGAGAATTTAGTATGATCGCTCACAGCAAACCAACCAAGTATGGATGGCCTGACTGGTATAGCTTTTCTGATCATGGCAATACGCACTTTATATATATATATATATATATATGTGTGTGTGTGTGTGTGTGTGCGCGCGCGCGAGCATTACAAAGCCAAAAAGAATTTTGCACTGGAATAATACGGAGACTAAACTTCTAACCATTATTTCTGCCAGCGAAAACAGAAACCATAACAGTTAAGGATTTGTAAATTACGCAGTAGAGAGAGAGAGAGAGAGAGAGAGAGAGAGAGAGAGAGACCCGTATGACAGTTAAACTCGATATTAAAATTCGGAACTTTCTTTTATTTGGCCATCCATGACCTCAAATTGAGAGAGAGAGAGAGAGAGAGAGAGAGAGAGAGAGAGAGACCCGTATGAATATTAACAAACTCGATATTAACATTCGGAACTTTTTTTATTTGGCCAACCATGACCTCAAATTGAGAGAGAGAGAGAGAGAGAGAGAGAGAGAGAGAGAGAGACCCGTATGACAGTTAACAAACTCGATACTAACATTCGGAACTTTTTCATTTGGCCAACCATGACCTCAAATTGAGAGAGAGAGAGAGAGAGAGAGAGAGAGAGAGACCCATATGACAGTTAACAAACTCGATATTAACATTCGGAACTTTTTTTATAGGGCCAACCATGACCTCAAATTGAGAGAGAGAGAGAGAGAGAGAGAGAGAGAGAGAGACCCGTATGACAGTTAACAAACTCGATATTAACATTCGGAACTTTTTCATTTGGCCAACCATGATCTCAAAATGAGAGAGAGAGAGAGAGAGAGAGAGAGAGAGAGAGAGAAAGAGAGGGGAGGAGTGTGTTTGCGTCCCAGGACAGCCAGAACATGACACAGTGGATGGTCATCAGTTTAGCTAATAAATGCGTGGTCACACTCCCAGGTGTAAGACCAGAGAGTTGACACCGTGCTTATCGAAAGGATTGCAAGAATAGGAACGCTTTGGGAGACTCCCATAACTCGAACAAATGATATAATAAAGCCGCTTATAGAGCGCGTTGTGAAAATCTTACTTAACCAAAGAGAGAAGCCAATGCTTTTGATTATAGGTATCTAAATGCAAATGTTAATATCTGATAGCATAGTGGAGAATATGTTTCTGCAATGGGAGCTAGATTATGTACCCAGCTTAGCAACAAGCTCATCTGTAGTTCCACCTACAAAGTTAGGAGGTTATGTTTCTACCACAGTTTGTCAGTTTGTGAACAACTTCCTGGCCACAATTTTACTCATATTGTGAAATTTCCAGGGATTAATTGTCAAGACGTGGAAGTGTTTCAATTTTGAAAGTCCTAGGCCAGTAAACAATGGGCAAAGATATGGCTTACCTCATTGGGTTCCGAGATTTCGAAGAGGGTTAATCAGTGCCACATATTTGAAAACTCTAAAACCTACAATAGACATAAATCTTGCCTCCAAAAACTTTAAAACTTCTGTAACTAGAGACAGCTTTTAAACAATTTTCTACCAACCTGTCATCAGAATAAACCACATTAGGTCCAGTAAATAAAGGGCAAAGATTTGACTTCCCTCATTGGGTTCAGAGATTTCGAAGTGGGCCAATCGGTGCCAATTATTTGAAAACTCTAGAACCTACACTAGACATAAATCTTGCCTCCAAAAACTTTAAAACTTCTGAAACTAGAGACAGCTTTTAAACAATTTTCTACCAACCTGTCATCAGAATAAACCACATTAGGTCCAGTAAATAAAGGGCAAAGATTTGACTTCCCTCATTGGGTTCAGAGATTTCGAAGTGGGCCAATCGGTGCCAATTATTTGAAAACTCTAGAACCTACACTAGACATAAATCTTGCCTCCAAAAACTTTAAACCATCTGTAACTAGAGACAGCTTTTAAACAATTTTCTACCAACCTGTCATCAGAATACGCCACATTAGGTCCAGTAAATAAAGGGCAAAGATATGACTTACCTCACTGGGTTCCAAGATTTCGAAGAGGGTTAATCAGTGCCACATATTTGAAAACTCTAGAATCCACACTAGACATAAATCTTGCCTCATATAACTTTAAACCATCTGTAACTGGACACAGCTTATAAACAATGATCTACCAACCTGCCATCAGAATAAACCACATTAGGTCCAGTAAATAAAGGGGAAAGATGTGACTTACCTCATTTGGTTCCGAGATTTCGAAAAGGTCCAATCGGTTGGCATTCCATTGCTGAATAATGTGGCGCAAGTTATCCCTCTCCTGCATCCGTCGAACGCTCACTCCACTTCCTCCTCCCCCTCCTCCTCCACCTCCGCCACTACCTCCACCACCCCCCTCCTCGCCCATCTGCAGGATGAATAAAGAGGTTTATCAGTTACTTATAAAATAGACATAAAGTTATAAACTCTCTACAATACATAAAATATATACATACAAACAGCAACAACAAATGTAGCCGTTTCTAGTCCACTGCAGGACAAAGGTCTCAGACACGTCCTTATTGATATCTAGGATTTGACCAGTTTTCATCACCATGCTGGCCAGTGGCGATTGGTGATGGTGGGAGATTTTAGTCTGATCGATCAAAACAAATTAACTTATTATGAGCGGTCCTGACTAGTACATCTTTGCTGCTAATGGTGATATGCAAACCCTTTTACTACATTAAGGTATTCCCACCTAGTAAGGGGTATATATATATATATATATATATATCATTGTGTTCATCACATTTACATGTTTTACTGTTAATATCAAAACTAAATTTTATAATTTTATCTTTTTTTTTGCATTTTAATTAACTTTTTCAAGAAATGTCATAAGGAGTCCAGTTTTATCAAATACAAAAGCTACAACGAATTTGTATTTTTCACGGTCAAACTAACAGTCCTTTAAAATATGAGCATTTTCAGTCAACACCATTGATACCGTTAACAAAATAGACTGTTAACAACAGATGGTTAAGTAGACCCCAAACCACCTGTCTGATGTTAACAACCCAATTTTGACCTTCAGCCTCTAGACAGAGAGGTTTGGTTAGTTCCTTCGTGTGTTTACCCCCTTAGTCAACAATTGAAAACGGGAACCATCTATGAAAATCACCCAAACCATAGCAAGTTTGTATTTAATAGAAATGTCTTAACGAGACCTATCCGATAAATATAAAAAGCTATCCTCATCTTTTTAATGAATTGCATTTGCACAGACTCGCAGCGGTGCCCTTTTAGCTCGGAAAAATTTCCTGCTATCTGATTGGTCAGAATCATCTTGTCCGATCAATCAGCAATCAGGAAACTTTTCCAAGCAAAAAGGGCACCCCAGCGAGTCGGTGCAAATCTGCCACACTAAAAAGAATTGACTATAGTATTTGTGTGGTCTTGGAAGATTTTGCTACATCAAAAGTTTTGTTGAATTAACCACTGGCGGTGAAAGGGTTAAGAACACCTTTTTTACAGCAAGACACGGACTCTTGCCCGTAAAGAGGTGTGGTATGAAGGGTATTTACTTAAAGGGCCCAAGTTTGTACAGAAAAAAATACTAATTTTAAAAAAAATATGTTTTCCTATATAATTACAGACCTCCCTTCGTCGAGAGGAAGTAATACCTATAAAAAACTTAGTTTTTATAGTTTATATATGAAAGATTTATTTCAAAGTTGTTACTGTTCTTAAAATATTTTATTTTAATTGTTAATTACTTTTCTTGTAGTTTCCTTATTTTCTTTCCTCACTGGGCTATTTTTCCTGTGGGAGCCCTCGGGATTATAGCATTCTACTTTTCCAACCAGGGTTGTAGCTTAGCAAATAGTAATAATAATAA
>NC_090737.1:139115485-139192985 GCF_036898095.1 Palaemon carinicauda
GATTCTGGATATTGTTTTTTGTTTTTCTTTTTTTTTGGGGGGGGAGTGAAATCCCCATCAAAACTGCTGAAGTTATGACTATAAGACCTCATTCCACACTAATTAACTAGTACAATATGAGCTGTGAAGTTTGTACTACCATTGTCTGGCAGCACTTTAAACACTGGCTGAAAACAAACCTCAGCCTATTTCCCTACAAATCTGCAAGGCGAAACAACGCGATAGTTATACGTAACTATGAGGCAATAGCTCATTTGGTATTCGTTTTGCAAAAGGACGCCCTGAACAGCTGATTTCTGACATCACCATTGGTCTATTAGAATATTAAAAAGCTGAGAAAACAACATATCCTTGTCTTGGAAACAAACATTACAATAAAGCTGGTTATTATCCCGTCCACAAATATTTAGATCGAGAGAGAGAGAGAGAGAGAGAGAGAGAGAGAGAGAGAGAGAGCAAAGGTTATCAGAGTTATGACGGGAGACTTAAGAATGACAGTGACCAGCCTACCTACCCTCCCTTCCAACACTCACACCATAACAATTTCTTTCAAGGGCTAAAACATTATGACGCACCCAGCTGACCTGGATTCATTCTCAAAATTAGATATATTCAAGTAGTTTTTCAAAATAATCCTTTAATTTCTAAATATTTAAATTTAAAGTGCTACTTGCCACAACTTTTAAAACGTACCCGCATCTTGTACACAGACATACACACACACACACACACACATATATATATATATATATATATATATAAAATTACTTTCTAAGCAACAACCCTAGCTGGAAACGTAGGATGCTATAAGCCCAAGGGCTTCAACAAGGAAAATAGTCCAGTGAGGAAATGGAATGAATAAAATAAATAGGCTTAAATAAATAATAAATAACAAAAAACCTTAAGATCAGTAACAATGTTAATATAGATGTCATGTATAAACAATGAAGAGAGAATATTGTATCAGTGTGTGTGTTAAGCCCAAGGGCTTCAACAAGGAAAATAGCCCAGTGAGGAAAGGGAATGAATAAAATATATAGGCTTAAAGAAATAATAAATAAAAAAAAACAACTTAGGATCAGTAACAATGTTAATATGGATGTCATGTATAACCAATGAAGAGAGAATACTGTATCAGTGTGTGTGTTTATATATATATATATATATATACATATATATATATATATATATATATATATATATATATATATATATATATATATGAAAACCCTATGCCATTGGTAAAAAGGTACTAGCCATGGTCTATAGACCTTCGTAATCCGAACCTAACTTTCTTCCCCACAATATAAAGCCTGTCCCCAAGGCCGCAAACGTGGGATAATGGATGGAAGGTTTTAACCTCCTCAGAAAAGAAGCCGAGAAACGAAATTGAAAGGATTTTTTTTTTTTTTTTGGTTGTTCGATTATACTTTGGCTAATGCTTTGTCGTTACTCTTGTGTATTGCAAAAGTGTGTTAACTCTATTAAGTGTTATTATCATTATTATTAGGCCTACAAGCTAAGCTACAACCCTAGTTGTAAAAACATTTAGCTATAACACCAATGGCTCTAACAGAGAAATATAACCCTGTGAGTAAATGAAACAAGGAAATAAACAAACTGCAAAAGTAGTAACGTACCATAAAAATAAAATATTTTCAGTACTATAACATTATATCAAATTAAATAATATCAATTTCACAAACTTCAGCAAAATCCAGACATGAAAAATATATCTAAAAATATTAAAATTGTTGTTGATGTAGTTGACAGAAACTTGCCCACACCAAATAACATACTTGCTGTAAAGTAGATGATATATTTTAAAATACTTTTCATAACTGACGCAGGTGGGTCTGCCCATACCATTTTAAATAGTGATAGGCCTAATATACCTTTCGAGCAGCCTCTAATGCAAATAAATGGAAATAAAAAGTTGTACCATGTAACAAAGTCAGGTGCTATAGGGTGCTTTTAATGAAACAAAAATATAGGTTATATTTGGAAGATGTATAGGCCGAGTATGCTAACATAGTTTTGGTAACCATTTAAAAAAAAAAATTACATAGTCCTATGTATCAATTGTTTAAGACGTACAGAAATGATTCATAAACAAGGTTTTCATGTTACTCTTCTTAAAATATTTTATATTAATTGTTCACTATTTCGCTAGTTGTTTATTTATTTCCTTGTTTATTTTTTCTCATTGGACTATTTTCCCCCATTGGAGCCCTCTGGCTTATAGCACCCTCCTTTTCCAACTAGAGTTGTAAATAGAATAATAATAATAATAATAATAATAATAGCCGTTAATACTAATAATGGATAAAAATGTTTTTAAAATTTAAGAGATACAGAAAGTTGTGAGTTAGTGCTTATAAATGGAACGACTTTCATATTAATATATAGTGTAATATGATAAAGTAATCACTAAAACTAACAAAAGTGACGTCATACTGCAATTACAAACTTTGAATTACTTAAGGACATGATTAAGACTAAATATCAACACAAGAATAAAAGTATTATCCTTACTGTGTCCTACCAATAAAAATTCACTGACATGAGACTAGAATTCAGAGAGAGAGAGAGAGAGAGAGAGAGAGAGAGAGAGAGAGAGAGAGAGAGTCATTCTCTCATTATTAATCCACACAAAGAAAAAGCATAGGTCTGTCTAGGCCATGAAACGGTGTGCTAAACAGCCGACATAATTCACGAGAGAGAGAGAGAGAGAGAGAGAGAGAGAGAGAGAGAGAGAGAGAGAGAGAGAGAGAGAGAGAGAGAGAAAGCAGGTTTGAGGTGTAAGGTTACAATGGGTGTGAGGGGAGGGGGGTAGAGCAAAAGGAGGGCGGATTATCCTGTATCATAGGATGCTCGCAATATAGTTAAGGAGGAGATTGATGCATTTCCAGTTATCAAACTATTCCTGCATGGTTTATATTAAATAAAAAACGTAATTATTATTATTACTAGCCAAGCTACGACCCTAGTTGGAAAAGCAAGATGCTATAAGCCCAAGGGCTCCAATAGGGAAAAATAGTCCAGTGAGGGGAGGGAATAAGGAAATAAATGAGAACAAGTTAACAATAAATCATTCTAAAACAGTAACTACGTCAAAACAGATGGCTTATGTCCTATATAAACTATTAACAACGTCAAAAACAGATATGTCCTATATAAACTATTAACAACGTCAAAAAACAGATGGCTTATGTCCTATATAAACTATTAACAACGTCACCAGATGGCCTATGTCCTATATAAACTATTAACATCGTCAAAACAGATATGTCCTATATAAACTATTAACAACGTCAAAACAGATATGTCCTATATAAACTATTAACAAAGTCACCAGATGGCCTATGTCCTATATAAACTATTAACATCGTCAAAAACAGATATGTCCTATATAAACTATTAACGTCAAAAACAGATATGTCCTATATAAACTATTAACGTCAAAAACAGATATGTACTATATAAACTATAGCTATAGCTACATCCATGCTAACCCAGCCTTGATAAATTATAAAATCTCATCTGATAAACAGTGTAACAGAAAAACAGTAATATAAATAGTGTTCGCTAACTAGACAAATTAAATAGCTACATCTATGCTTATCCAGCCTTGATAAACTATAAAATGTCATCTGATAAACAGCGTAAGACCAAAAAAAAAAAAGTTAAATTGCTTAGACCAATAACGTGGGCCTAAAGAGAGTTAAACTGACAAGCTTATATACAAACGACCATATTCAAATTAGCTCTGTTAAACAAGTGTAATATTCAATCAATAAGAGACCTTTGATAATGGCGAACCGATAAGAATGAACTAAAATCTCGAGGGAAGTTATAAATTATGAATGTCCTTATCACCATATTATGAATACTGATAAAAGATTTAGGCCTATAAGCCTAATACTATTGCAAATATCTTGAACTACAAGGTACTTGCAAAACAATACTCTTAAGAATAACAGAATAGGTCTAGAGATATATATATATATATATATATATATATATATATATATATATATATATATATATATATATATATATAAATTCACTGTATCGTAATTTATAGATAGATTATGAGACAACACAACACAAAGTGGACATTAAATAATTAAGTAAATTCTTAAATGTACGAACATAACACACTATTTCGATCTGTATTTCAATTTGAAAAAACTATAAAAACTTTCTGTAACCACAGGAAAATTAATCCAAAAAGCGAACGATTTCTATAATCACAGGAAAATTACTCCAAAAAGCGAACAATTTAAAATTCAAATATGCAAATATCGTTTTCTTATTATTGAATTTAAGGTTATTTTTATGCAATTAGGAGCAACTTTGTCTAAAGTGGAAAGCGAGTCGTGCATTGATGGTATTAACCCAAACTATTATTATCATTACTATCCAAGCTTCAACCCTAGTTGGAAAAGCAAGATGCTATAAGGCCAGGGGCTCCAACAGGGAAAAATAGTCCAGTGAGGAAAGGAAATAAGGAAATAAATAAATGAAGAGAACAAATTAACAATAAATCATCCTAAAATAAGTAACAACGTAATTCTACCTCTGAATAATAATAGTATTCCAAAGTAACTATTGATGGATTCCTAATCATTTTGGGATCTCAAGGTAATGTCGAAGAATAATCTTAATATAATTGTCTTAAATAACAGTAGTGTTCTATGAACTAGCGAATAAAAATACTGATATTGATATTTATAAATAATATTGTATCACGACATCACAAGCATTTAATTTCGTGTATCACCTTAATCTGCAACGCTGTGCTGGTTAGGGATATACATACTAGGTTGGTTTGCTGTAAGTGATCAGACTAAATCTTCCACTATCACCGATCAGTAATGGCCAGTGTGATGATGAAATTTGGTCAAATCTCAATTGACATGTCTGAGACCTTTGTCATGCAGTGTACTAGAAACGGCTGCATTTGTTGTTGTAGTAATATATATATATATATATATATATATATATATATATATATATATATATATATTATATATATATATATATACACACACACACACACACACACATATATATATATATATATATATATATATATATATATATATATATGGGCCTATAGTCCACTGTCAATAATTATGTATAACCATAATTATTATGGCAATAAACAACCTTTTCGTATTATTTTTGAGCAAGTAGGCCTAGTTCTACAATTATTACGTCATATTCATATAAAAAATGCACTAACAATGAAAAATGAATAATTATATGGAAAGATTGAATAATTTAATGTACAGATTACTTAGCCTCAACCATTTGGTACACAAGGTTACAATCAAATTATAATGGCAGAGTTTGAACAATAGTGTAATGCATAACAATTAGTCTAGCTCGCTACCCAAGTACCTATTTAAATCATTTAATAATTTTTTCCCCAAATTCCTTCGTTAGTGAAGATGCTACTGCTCTCACCCCTAAATATATATATATATATATATATACATATATATATATATATATATATATATAAACATACTATTTCTTCAAACACAAATATATTTCGTTAATTAAAATTGGCAATGGAGTAAAAAATAAACTTTTTCTAATTACCAAATTTGCTCAAGTTATAAAATTAAATCAATTTAATCATCCTAAATATAATTTATTTAACCAAATTGCCATTCAAGCTCACCTTAACTCAAAACATAAAAAAATTAATGCTCAAAAATACACCAATTGGAAACTTTTTCAAAAAAAAAAAAAAAAAATGACAAGCGAAAACTTGTTTTGCCTTTAATAGCGACTTAATAAGACATTAGTAAAGGAAAATCGATCGTTAATGGAAGCATGTAGGTTAAGGACAGATTTTAAAAGGGTATTTAACTTATTAAATGACTTAAATATGATAAAAGCTACAGATATGGTTGGGAGGGGGAGGGATGGTTTACCTGTGCCCCGAGGCTATTACCTCTTAAAAACATTTTTAAAACTTTTTCCATCACCGATTGACCTAAATATAAAACCCAGTATATAAAAATCCATCTTTAGAATCCCTCCTTAACAGAATATCTAATATACGGTAAAAATTAACGAGCTTAATTGCCTGTTAGAAAGGTGTTTTTAACTTACTTTTGTTACGGGGACAGGTATGCACCAAAGACCCGTCAAAGACACCAACACAAACAAACTTCCCCAAGAATTATTTCTTCTTCGCGCACTCAATCGCTATAACTCCCTTCCTACGTCATATTCGAGGAACCCTAATTCACTTCGACACAGAAGGCACGACTTAAAGCACTTAATTCGAACGTCGTCACATATATTCACTAAGAGGAGAGGCAGGCGGTTGCGCTCATCACGGACTTCATTTTACAACTGGCACGAGATGTCAGTGTTGCCAGATAGGTTAGTCTAAAATTCCCTAAAACTCGTGATCAAAAATCCCCGAAACAAGACAAAAATCCTCATTTCCATAAATATAATTTTCTTCTGATCGTTTAGGATTTACTAATATATAAATTAATCCTTATCCTTCATATAAATGCAAGTAAAATAATTGCAACAATATAAAGATTTACCCATCCATGTTTCTTTTTCATGGAAATTTGTACAGAATACCCCCATCAGACACCCAAAATCCCCAAATCTAGAGATAAATCCTCAGATTTGGCAACACTGCGAGATGTATTTTGTGCGCATGCGCTAAAACTTTGTGCATCGAAACTCGAGTACGAAATTGACATTCTCTTCTCTCTTTTTGTTTTATTATAAACTTTATAACAAATAAAAAATGTTTTAATGTAATTCTACTTTTGATATATCGCATCCTCTTATTTGAATACGAATAAAAGTAAGAAAGTTCTCCTTGAGTTTACTTCTTACTCGGTGGCGATTACGCTGCCCTCTGTGAACAGTAATGTTAACTAGACAAACCTAGAGGCGGGAAACCTTATTTCAACGTAAATGTCAAAATGAAAGTTACATCATCAGTTTTCATTTTAATATAATTACACACATTATCTTATTATCAATTACTGTGATTACTCTTTCCCATTAACCTTGCTAAGTTAGCAACCTGTATCGTGAGGTTCTAACCTTAAATACCCCATTTATTATTATTATTATTATTATCATCATTATTATTATTATTATTATTATCATTATTATTATTATTATTATTATTATTATTATTATAACCAAAATTGCCTCTTCAGTGTAGAAAGTTGAATCCTAAACGGACAGGGGGCGTATAAACTATAACAGGAATAAAAAAAATAGATATATAAAAGTGAAAATGCACAAAAATAAGTATAAAATAAAACATTACTTTCTTCAAGAGCCAAAAGGTCGCTCATGAATGGCAGAGGCAAGGGACAGTGACATTGCCCTAGCAATCAGGACAATGCCCTAGAGACTGACCATATATTCTCTCCACCCAAGCTCGGACCAGGGAGGGCCAGGCAGTGGCTGCTGATGACTCAGCAGATAGACTTATAGACTCCCCTAACCCCCAACCTTAGCTCACAAGGATGGTAAGGTTGCAGACACAAATAGCACTAACGAGTCTGAGCGGGACTTGAACCCTGGACTTGCAAACACCAGGCAGATGTTACCAATCAGGCCACACCAACCCTATTAGTTTCTTATAACAATTGTTCCCTTCTGCTTACAGCCTTACACTCTGGCTGGCTTATCTTCATTGGTTTAATATAGTCTCATCTTTTCCATTTCACTGGGAGAGTTTTGTGATTGTGCTAAATGCTCATATGCTTTTTGTACGTAGGACTAATTTATACGAGGATGTAGTGAACATGCATTTTTCCTTCCTACTCATTTGTTTTTATTTAAGAAAAAGTTAATCGATCAAACCCTATTTGGGTAGTAAAATTTTTCATATAGACAGATATTGTATGATATAAAAAATAAACAATTGATAATGCATAAATTCAATGTGAAAAAGAAATCCACTTAGAGGATGAGGGATGTTTCTTACCAATGTGCAATAGCTTGTATGAAAGGGTAGGCCTACTCTTTTGCATAGCTTACCAGCATCTGGTGTCTGATCTAGAACAGCCATAATTAATCCACTATTAAAGCCAGGGGTGACCCAAGAATGTAGTATAGCCAGTCACTAAAACCTTGCGTTGAAACGTTACTTTTAGGTTTAAAGGCTATCATGAATGGCAGAGGCAAGGGACAGTGACAATACCCTAAAAACTGACCATATATACACATGATCGGTGCCCAGGCATCCTTTCCATCTAAGCTAGTACCAGGAAAGGACAGGCAACGACTGCTGATGACTCAACAAGTAGACCTATAGGCTCCGCCAAACCACCCATCCTTTGCTCACAAGGATGGCGAATTTGCAGACACTACAATTAACTATCGAGCTTGAGGAGAACTCGAACCCCAGCCTGGCATTCTGTTACAATTAGGCCACAGCAGAAGTTAGGTTAAAGTTATGAAAATCAAACATTATCTTTAACAAGAAGCTTATCTGTTTCGATTGGAAGCTGTGAGGAATACAGAGCTTTTTGAACATGCAACAAAGAAATGATGAATGAATGATTGATAATTATCTGGCATCATAACATCAATAGTCATTGATGCAGACGACCAAAGGAAAACGTACAAGAATTTGTCGGTGACGTTTTAAGTTATAAGGAACAGCGGATGGTCTAGAATCTCGAAAACCCTGCTGTCAGCAGTTGGTGATCAACAGGTTTCTTAAGGATATGGATGGGACAATGACACTGGACTTTGTGAGGTCTCTCGCAAGCTGTGCATTTATCCCACTTGCCAGCCGATGCATATGCTCGCTTGATTATTTCTCAAAGCCAGAATGAGACAGTGCCCTTGTTCTTGCCAGTACTCACCATACTATTCCAAAGAACAAGGGTTTCTATTCTCATAGGAATAAATGACATCAGAGCCAGGAATAAATCCGATTCTTGTATAGCTGATTTTAACCATAAACAAATTTCTGGGCCATTAACATAGTCATGAAAAGTCGGGAGGGTAAAGCACACACTATTCTTGTCTGACAGCTAAATATAGTTTGGAAACTGAAAAAGTAATTTGAACTTTCATTTTGAATTAATCACATATTGATTGACTCTTCTTTTGACATACGGATGCATGAAATCTGGGATACAAGATCTGCCATTCAGTTTACTTCTTTGACCTCAACTATCAAAAGCATTATTCTATTGCCAAAATGAATGATGGAAAATGTGTTAAAAGTGCCAAGATTTTGAGTGGTTATTTCATTTGAAGTAATTTTTGCCTTTTTAGGCAAGGTTGAATAAAAGCATACCAAGTGGTAAGTGGCACATTGGTTAATATTGTAAACTGATAAGCATAAAATTGGATTGTTAAAAATGGAATGTATGAAGATTTGTTTTGAGAATTTGTGTGGTAATTTCCATCATACCAACTTAGTTAATTCACAAGTGGACACTTTGGTCTTCTCCAATCGTTGCAGTACTTACCAAACTGTGGCCCATCGGACTGCTTCCGATAACCTTTCCCCATATTCTGGTCTCCTTGATTGTAGCAAACATACTGAAAACATAACGACTTTGACCTTCATATAATCAATATACAGTACTTTATCACATCCGAAATTCTATCTTTGATCAGTAGTCCTACTCCATTTTTTTTGGAAAGGCAGTAAAGCTCAGACCTAAAATGTGGGAACAGTTAGAGCTTGATGGAAAGATCTTAAGACAATAAGTGAAAAAAAAAAACAGTACCTTTAGTAAAGTCAAGTAATTGTTTTATTACAAACTTTTACACATTTTATGATCTTTCTGTCAAAATTTTTTACGTATCCGCCTGAAACGAGGCTCGGACCTTAATCATTATTAGATAAAGCTTACAAGAAAAATCAACTCCTAATTAAGAAACAGAACATTAAAACAAATAAAAGATTTCTGACAAACTTAAAAAAATTCTCACTTAAAAGTATATTAACAACTAACAAAAGTTTAAGATGTCTAGATACTTCATCTATAAATATTGTACTGTAAGTCTCTAAACTACAGTTTAACCCTTTTACCCCCAGGCTCTTTGGAAATTTCCAACCCTTAACCCCCAAGGGGTTATTTTTTTTCAAGCACATTTTGCAGTATATTTTTTTTAAATTGCTCTAACGGCCTTAATTTTTGTCATAGAGAGGTCAGGTTGGTCTCATTCTCTTGGAAAATGGCTGAATTTTCTCAAAAAATTATCAAAAATATAAAAAAAAAAATTTAAATAGCATTTTTTTGCAAGGACGTACCGGTACGTCCATGGGGGTAAAGGGATGAGTTTTGTGAAACGTACCAGTACGTCCTTTGGGGGTAAAAGGGTTAATAAACACTAAACATTACTAAGATCAGACAAAAGCAAGAGGAAATAACTCTTTTGTAAAAACAGAAAAATGTTTTCAAGATGTGAAGGAATAACATTGCTTTCACGCAAATGTCCCGCTTTTACATATAATGAATTAATGAATTAAATTTGAATGAACTTGGAACTTAGCAGAAATGAAACAGCAGTTGGGTATGCGGTCTCGGTACGTAGAAACAGATTTCACTATTTGTAGTTATTTCACTGTATCACAATACCCTCGTCAGGCTGGGAGAAGCGGAGAGAGGAACGTCCCCTTTTGTTCCTTTCTTTTACTGTATCACAATACCCTCGAAGACCTTAATCTTTAGAATACTTTGGATGGAGTATTTTACACTAAATCTTAAACATGCTGAAGATTCACCCTTTTTTTTACACTGTAATTTCAGACAAGTCCGCAACTTACGAACTTAATTGGTTTCAAGAATCTGTCTGTAAGTCGAATTGTAAGTACAATTTTGTTAAATTTCAGCCTAGGGTAGACTTAACCTGAATTTCATGACTATGATTTCCAGCTACAAAAGTCAACAAATAAGTTTCATATGAAATAGATATCATGTTATTACAAAATTGTTATTTTGATTACAGTATGAAATGATATATTGTTTTATTAAAGTATTTTTTTACCTTATCTTTATTATTTTCAGTTTAATTTGCGTTAATATCTCCAAATGATTGTTGGCTGAGAACCATCTGTATGTCATTGTAGAAAAAAAAAATGGACAAAAGCAGTGTTGACCGAACGCACGGCCGTCAACTCTTCCATAAATCTGGACACATTGATGGATGAGAAAAGTTTTATGTACTTAAATGCATCTCCTTTCTCTGTATATATTGCCCACCGTGTCACGGATTTGTTTTTCGCCGTATACATAGCGTACAAAGTCGGCCATACACGTGACGGCAATGAGTGGAGCTTCCCGAAGCATAAGATTATTCATTCATTATCTCCTTGTCTGCTTTCTAGAAAATGTGCATGGATGTGTTTGTAAGTTCCTATTTATTAAAATTTTTCCTAATTTCTCTTTCATCTTTTATTTTTATATATGTGGAAATTTTATATATTTATGTATATATATAATATATATATAAATATATATATATATATATATATATATATATATATATATATATATATATATGTATATATATATATATATATTATATATATATATATATATATATATATATATATATATATATATATATACATACATATATATAGATATATAAAAAACAATATTGTATCATTTCATACAATAAGCAAAACAATACTTGTAATAAGCTGATATCTATTTCACATTAAACCTGGCTATTTGTTAACTTTGTTATTTTTGTAAACTAAAATGGATGTACAGTATTTGTATGTTCCTATTTATTACAATTTTGAACAATTTCTCTTTTATCTTTTATGCTTATATATGTGGAAATTATATATACTTTATTTATTTATGTATGTATGTATGTATGTATGTATGTACGTATATAAAGTGTACATTTCTTCAATCTCAATAAACCTGATTTTTTAGGTAAAGTACAACCATAATATTTATCTTATTCTTTTTATGTGTCAGCCCATGTACAGCGTCATTATCAAAATATGAAGGCAGGCCAGACATGGAAATGATATATAATCCCAGGGATATATAAAAGTTTATACATATATTAATCTAAATCATAAAATAAAAATATAGTTTTAAAAATATTTTTTTATATATATTGAATTCCTATCCTATTACCGCAATCTGCGTTACTTTCTAATCTACGGAACTATTATGTATAAACTTTTATTGTATATTCGTGTATAGTAACTTTATATTATTTCAATGTCTTATTTTCAGATTTTGATGATACCCGGCATGAGACGTAACATAACAATTAAATAATAAGAAGGATGTAATGGCTGAATTTCACCTTATTGTATATATATATATATATATATATATATATATATATATATATATATATATATATATATATATATACACATCATTACATACATACTGTACATACAAACATACATATATATATATATATATATATATATATATATATATATATATATATATATATATATGTATGTATATATATATATATATATATATATATATATATATATATATACATATATATATATATATAGTGTATGTATCTGTAATCATCAAAATTTCCTTATCCAGTAGCACTTCTATTACAAAATATCACACATATATTTCCCATAATTCAGCGTATGAAACTCCATTTATGGTGGATAACTGGGGAGGCTGGGTTGTGGCACCCTAGCAGTACCCGCCGAACTCGGCTGAATCCCTCGTCAGGTGGGAGGAGCGAAGAGAGAAAATGTCCCTTTTTCTTCCTTCGTTTGATGTCGGCTAACCCCCAAAATTGTGCTTTCTCAGAACACAATGGAATGGTTTCTATTGCTTATGGGTAAACTCATTGGAGTCATTAAAGACGACGCAGAGAGAAGTGCCGCTCGTTATTAATGTTAATCCTCTTCCCAATATTTTGCAATCTCCGTATCAAACTCTTGCTTCAAGATTGATCCGAGAACAAATTCCGCATTATACACAGCTGAAAAAAAAAAAATTTTGTCAATATTACAGCAAATTTTTCTTCACAAAAGTTTCGTTAACATAATAAAATAATAAGCAAAATTTTGTATTATATACCGCTTAAAAAAAAAATTGTATCAGTATTATTACAGCAAATGTTTCTTCACAAAAGTTTCATTAGCATAATTATGAATAAAAGATAAAAAAAAAAGCAAAATTTTCTGTATTATACACCGCTGAAAAAAAAAAAATTTTTGTCATTATTACAGCAAATATTTCTACACCAAAGTCTCGTTAGTATAATTATGAATATAAGGTAAAAAAAATAAGCAAAATTTTCTGTACTATATACCGCTGAAAAAAAAATTGTGTCAATATTATTACAGCAAATATTTCTTCACAAAAGTCTAGTTAGCATAATTATGAATATAAGGTAAAAAAATGAGCAAAATTTTCTGCATTATACACTGCTGAAAAAAAAAAATTGTGTCAATATTTTTAAAGCAAATGTTTCTTCACAAAAGTTTCGTTATTATAATTATGAATATAAGGTAAAAAAAATAAGCAATTTTTTCTGTATTATACAACGCTGAAAAAAAAATTGTATCAATATTATCATAGGAAATATTTCTTCACAAAAGTCTCGTTAGTAGAATTATGAATATAAGGTAAGAAAATAAAAAAAAATTCTTCTTTATACAACGCTTAGAAAAAAGCATTATCAATATTATAACAAGCGTTTCTTTATAAAAGTATCATTAACATGATCATGAATATAAGGTAAGAAAAAAAAAAAAAAACAGCTTTATACATCATTCAAAAAAACATTTTATCAATGTAATATAACAGCAGTTTTTTTTTCTTTTCATAAAAGTCTCATTAACCCTTTTACCCTCAAATGGACGTACTGGTACGTTTCACAAAACTCATCCCTTTATGCCCGTGGACGTACCGGTACGTCCTTGCAAAAAACTGCTATTTACATTTTTTTGCATATTTTTGATAACTTTATGAGAAACTTCAGGCATTTTCCAAAAGAATGAGACCAACCTGACCTCTCTATGACGAAAATTAAGGCTGTTAGAGCAATTTGAAAAATATACATTGCAAAATGTGCTTGAAAAAATAAAAATGCCTGGGGGCTAAGGGTTGGAGAGTTCCAAATAGCCTAGGGGTAAACGGGTTAATATAATCATGCATACGAGGTAAAAGAATAAACAAAATCTTCAGTTATTTGTTTTCAAATAGATTACTGTTCGTTTAATCTCAAGAAAAGATTTACAATAACTATTTCAGATATCTAAAATGGACTTATGTTAGAAATAAAAAAAGGCCTTCAAAAGGTATTTTGACGAAGGAAAAATCTATTTCTGGGCGAGGGATCTGTGTCGCCCAGTGAAATGCTCCTTAAAGCACCATTTCAAAGGTATAAATACTGCTAAATAAACCAGAGAAAAAAGTTGCAAGTAATGCTAGGAATATACCCAGCTCGCTCACCCCTAAAGGGTGTTGGTATTAAAACTGGGGCGAGTGATACCATACCAGAGGTCCCTTTCCAATTAGACTTCTCCCTCCTCAAAATCCCCCGTTACTATGAGGTGTCGTTCACTACAGCTTCTGAATACCCCACCAACCCCCCACCACCACCACCACTACCTATCCTTCTCCCATCATTCCTTGTTAACACCCGTGAACGTTCGGTCGTGTTTTTGAAAGTCAAATGTTACATAAAATTGATGATATTACAACTTTTCAGATTTGAGAAGATATACTTACGCAATGATTCTCGAAGGAAATCTTGTACCAAATGAGAATCGGAGAGAGCTGCAATAATCACGTACTGAAAGGATCCGCCCCTGAAAGAAAAATGTAAAATCAATATTGAGATACTGTATATATAAAGTATATTTACTTTAAGAAAATTAAAACAAAAGTTTCAATTTTTTTTTTCTTCAGTGCAAACTGTTATGACAAGGTTAAAACAAAATATTCTATAATCAAAACGATTACTTTCTGCAGTCCTAAGATGAGTGTTAAAAAGGTCATGATCGGAACAAAATGTAAGGGAATTAATCAGTGTATGGTACATCATGAATAGAATCCAAATAAATTACTAAAATTGGAAAAATGTTATTTTCATTAGTAAAATAAATTTTTGAATATACTTACCCGATAATCATGTAGCTGTCAACTCCGTTGCCCGACAGAAATCTAAGGAGGGATACGCCAGCTATCACAATACTAGAAGGGGGTGTACTAACCAGCGCCACCTGTGGCCAGGTACTCAAGTACTTCTTGTTGACACCTCCTCAATTATTCCTCGGTCCCACTGGTTCTCTATGGGGAGGAAGGGAGGGTCAATTAAATCATGATTATCGGGTAAGTATATTCAAAAATTTATTTTACTAATGAAAATAACATTTTTCAATATTAAACTTACCCGATAATCATGTAGCTGATTCACACCCAGGGGGGTGGGTGAAAACCAGTGTACAAGATTAAAGGATAGCCAAGTATCCCCAAATTTCATATAACAGTTATCTCCAATAACAAATGAAATAATAAGTACCTGGTAAGGAAGTCGAATTGAACCGTTACTCTGCCTCTTTTTTAAGTTCGTCTTCCTTACTGAGCGCAGCGTTCCTCTTGGAGGCTGAATCAACCCAAGGTGCTAAAGTATATAGGGTTGCAACCCCTACTAAAGGACCTCTACACAACCTTTAACCTAGGCGCTTCTCAAGAATGAATTGACCACCCGCCAAATCAAAAGGATGCGGAAGGCTTCTTAGCCTACCGTAACAACCATAAAAACAACAATAAAAGAATTCAAGAGAAAAGTTAAAAAGGTTATGGGATTAAGGGAATGTAGTGGCTGAGCCCTCACCTACTACTGCACTCGCTGCTACGAATGGTCCCAGGGTGTAGCAGTTCTCGTAAAGAGACTGGACATCTTTCAGATAAAATGATGCAAACACTGACTTGCTCCTCCAATAGGTTGCATCCATTACACTCTGCAGAGAACGGTTTTTATTAAAGGCCATCGAAGTAGCTACGGCTCTTACTTCGTGGGTCCTTACCTTCAGCAATGCAAGGTCTTCCTCCTTTAAGTGAGAATGTGCTTCTCTGATCAGAAGCCTTATATAATACGAAAGCCCATTCTTGGACATGGGTCTCGAGGGTTTCCTGATGGCACACCATAAGGCTTCTGACTGTCCTCGGAGAGGTTTAGACCTCTTGAGATAATATTTGAGAGCTCTGACAGGGCAAAGAACTCTCTCAAGTTCGTTACCTACCATGTTGGAAAGGCTAGGTATCTCGAACGATCTAGGCCAAGGACGTGAAGGAAGTTCGTTCTTTGCTAGGAATCCAAGCTGGAAAGAACATGTAGCAGACTCGGTCGTGAAACCAATGTTCTTGCTGAAGGCATGAACCTCACTGACTCTCTTAGCTGTTGCCAGGCAAACGAGAAAAAGGGTCTTGAGGGTAAGGTCCTTGAATGAAGCTGACTGGAGAGGTTCGAACCTAGATGTCATAAGGAACCTTAAGACTACGTCTAGATTCCAGCCTGGAGTGGAAAGACGACGATCTTTAGACGTCTCAAAAGACTTGAGAATGTCTTGAAGGTCCTTGTTGGAAGACAGGTCCAAACCTCTATGGCGGAGAACTGAGGCCAACATACTCCTATATCCCTTAATCGTAGGAGCTGAAAGGGATCTCTCATTCCTAAGATGAAGCAGGAAGTCAGCTATTTGGGTCACAGAGGTATTGGTAGAGGATATCGAATTGGCTCTACACCAGCTTCGGAAGACCTCCCACTTAGACTGGTAGACCCTACGAGTGGAAACCCTTCTTGCTCTGGCAATAGCCCTGGCTGCCTCCTTCGAAAAGCCTCGAGCTCTAGCGAATCTTTCGACAGTCTGAAGGCAGTCAGTTGAAGAGCGTGGAGGTTTGGATGTAACCTGTCTAAGTGAGGTTGACGTAGAAGGTCCACTCTTAGAGGTAGAGTCCTGGGGAAGTCTACTAGCCATTGTAGTACCTCTGTGAACCATTCTCTTGCAGGCCAAAGGGGAGCAACCAGCGTCAGCCGTGTCCCTTCGTGCGAGACGAATTTCTGCAGAACCTTGTTGATTATCTTGAACGGAGGGAATGCGTACAGGTCGAGATGGGACCAGTTCAGTAGAAAGGCATCCACATGAACTGCTGCAGGGTCTGGAACAGGAGAACAAAACAGAGGAAGTCTCTTGGTCATGGAGGTGGCAAACAGATCTATGGTAGGTTGACCCCACAAGGTCCAAAGTCTGTTGCACACACTCTTGTGGAGGGTCCATTCCGTGGGAATGACCTGATTCCTTCTGCTCAGACGATCTGCTGACACGTTCATATTGCCCTGGATGAACCTCGTGACTAGAGAGAGGTTTAGACTTCTTGACCAAATGAGGAGGTCCCTTGCGATCTCGTAAAGGCTCCTCGAATGGGTCCCTCCTTGCTTGGAGATGTAAGCCAAGGCTGTGGTGTTGTCCGAGTTCACCTCCACCACTTTGCCTAGCAGGAGGGACTTGAAGTTCAACAGGGCTAGATGAACTGCCAGCAGTTCCTTGCAGTTGATGTGGAGAGATCGTTGTTCCTCGTTCCACATTCCGGAGCATTCCTTTCCGTCCAAGGTTGCACCCCAGCCCGAGTCCGATGCATCTGAGAAGAGATGAAGATTGGGGGTCTGAATGGCCAAGGATAGACCCTCTCTGAGAAGGAGGTTGTGCTTCCACCACAGGAGAGTGGTCTTCATCTCTTGGTTGATAGGGATAGAGATTGCTTCTAGAGTCGAACTCTTGTCCCAATGAGCTGCTAGGTGGAATTGAAGAGGGCGGAGGTGGAGTCTGCCCAGCTCGACAAACAGGGCTAGGGACGAGAGAGTCCCTGTGAGACTCATCCACTGTCTCACTGAGCAACTGCTCCTCTTCAGCATGCTCATGATGCACTCTAGGGCTTGGCTTATCCTGGGGGCCGATGGAAAAGCCCGAAAACTCTGACTCTGAATCTCCATTCCCAGATACACGATGGATTGTGAGGGAATGAGTTGAGATTTTTCCAAATTGACTAATAGACCCAGGTCTCTGATAAGGTCTAAAGTCCAATGAAGATTCTCCAGACAACGACGACTCGAGGAGGCTCTCAACAGCCAGTCGTCTAGGTAGAGGGAGGCTCTGATGTTTGACAAGTGAAGGAATTTGGCTACATTCCTCATCAGAAGGGTAAAGACCATAGGAGCTGTGCTTAGGCCAAAACACAGGGCTTGGAATTGGTAGACGACCTTTCCGAAAACGAATCTTAGGAAAGGTTGGGAGTCTGGATGAATCGGAACGTGAAAATAAGCATCTTTCAAGTCCAATGAGACCATCCAGTCCTCCTGTCTGACCGCTGCTAAGACCGACTTGGTCGTCTCCATCGTGAACGTCAGCTTGGTGACATACTCGTTGAGAGCGCTGACGTCCAGCACAGGTCTCCAACCTCCTGTCTTCTTGGCCACAAGAAAGAGACGGTTGTAGAAGCCCGGGGATTGATGGTCCCGGACTATAACCACAGCCTTCTTCTGCACAAGAAGCGACACCTCCTGGTGCAAAGCTAGTCTCTTGTCCTCCTCTTTGTAGTTGGGAGAGAGGTTGATGGGCGAAGTGGTCAGAGGTGGTTGAAGGTAGAATGGAATCCTGTAACCGAACCTCAGCCAACTGACAGACTGTGCGTCTGCACCTCTCATCTCCCAAGCTCGCCAGAAGGTCTTGAGTCTGGCTCCTACTGTCGTCTGGAGAAGCGGAGAGTCAGTGTTTTCCTTT
The DNA here is from genome assembly GCF_036898095.1 of Palaemon carinicauda. Classification (NCBI taxonomy): domain Eukaryota; kingdom Metazoa; phylum Arthropoda; class Malacostraca; order Decapoda; family Palaemonidae; genus Palaemon; species Palaemon carinicauda. The sequence continues at coordinate 139,134,267 of NC_090737.1, forward strand.
GGATGGCTTGGATCCTTTCCTGGACTTGCCTCTGTAAGAGTCTGGACGGGAGCTTCCTCGGCTGGGGGCTCTACCACGAAAGGGCGGTATGAATCTAGTCGCAGGGGTATCAGCCACTGGGGAGCGGTAAGTCTTAGGGACTGAGGTGGAAGCCTTAGACTTACGAGCCGAAGAAGCTACAAGATCGTGCGTGTCCTTCTGTATCAAGGCAGCAGACAAATCTTTAATGAGCTCTTCGGGAAAAATAAACTTCGAAAGAGGAGCGAACAGAAGTTGTGACCGTTGGCAAGGGGTAATGCTGGCGGAAAGGAAAGAACACAGCTGTTCTCTTTTCTTCAACACCCCTGATACAAACAAGGACGCTAGCTCGCCCGATCCATCTCTGATGGCCTTATCCATACAGGACATTAACAGCATGGCAGAATCTTTGTCCGTATGAGAGGTTTTCTTGCTGAGGGACCCCAGGCACCAGTCGAGAAAATTAAACATTTCAAAAGCTCTAAACACCCCTTTAAGCAAGTGATCCAGGTCTGAGAAGGTCCAACACACTTTTGAGCGTCTCATAGCAGATCTTCGAGGCGAGTCTACCAGACTTGAGAAGTCAGCCTGGGCAGAGGCAGGTACTCCCAAGCCTGGTGCTTCCCCTGTGGCATACCAAACGCTCGCTTTCGAAGTGAGCTTCGTTGGAGGGAACATGAAGGAAGTCTTGCCAAGAAGTTGCTTAGACTGCAGCCACTCCCCTAAGATCCTAAAAGCCCTCTTGGAGGATCTAGCTAGGACAAGCTTGGTATAGGAAGACTGAGCTTGTTGCACTCCCAGCGAAAACTCAGATGGTGGAGAGCGGGGAATAGCTGAGACAAAATGGTCTGGATAAACCTCCCTGAGAAGAGCCAAGACCTTGCGAAAATCAAGAGACTGTGGAGAGAGCTTGGATTCGTCCACGTCCGAAGAGGGATCAAGGTGTGCCTCCTCATCATCCGAAACCTCAACCCCAGAATGAGGCGACGGGATCGGATACGAATGCTGAACCGCAGAGTCAGAACGAGCAGGAACAACAACAGAGGTGGAAGGAGGAGGTGCAGCAAGTTCCTGTTCCTGTTCCTGTGGTATGAGTGGAGCGTGAAGAGACCGAGGCTGTGCAGAACAAGGTAAAGTTCCCGCAAGCAGAGATGTCTGAGGAGCAGGATCAGGGTGCATGGGTAAAGCTCGGTGCAGCAGCTGAGGAGACTGACTCACAGGTGGAAGAGGTTGTTGTACCTCCACCGAGAGTTGCACCGCCGGTGGAGCAGCCAGGGGAGGAGGAGGAAGAGTAGAGTAATCCTCCTGATCCCAAACCGAAGGTTGCCTTAAAGAAGGCTGATGCTGAACAACACTGGGAACAGTGAACACAGAAAGTGGTTCAACATCGTACGCCTGGCAGACGGAGCTGCGACTGGGTGCAGCGAGTGCAGGCGGGTGCAGCACAGGCTGAACGGGTGCAGGAGGTTGGTGCACCACCGGTGCAGGCGGGTGCAGCATAGGCTGAACGGGAGCAGGAGGTTGGTGCACCACCGGTGCAGGCGGGTGCAGCACAGGCTGAACGGGTGCAGGAGGTTGGTGCACCACCGGTGCAGGCGGGTGCAGCACAGGCTGAACGGGTGCAGGAGGTTGGTGCACCACAGGTGCAGGCGGTGCAACACTCACAGCACGACACTCACGCATCAGGTCCGAAAGCTGAGCTTGCATGGACTGAAGCATAGACCACTTGGGATCAGCAGAGACAGTAGCAGACTGAGGTAAAGCCATAACAGTGGTTGCACCACCGGTGCAGCTCTGTTGTACCTTACTCCTCTTGGGCGGAGTACAGTCGCTAGATGACTGAGGCGAGTCAGAGCTGAGCCAACGACTGCAACCTGGCTGAGCACTCGAGGGCTGGACTCTGCGTTTAAGCGGTCTAGAGACCTGAGACCAACGTTTCTTCCCCGAGAGAAGATCAGCGGACGAGCGGAAGACGGGCTCAATCGTCTGCAAGTGGGAGTGACGGTCTGTGGAAGACACGCCCGCAACCACTGAGGATAATTCTGTGCGCCTAACAAGGCCTGCCGAACCCTTATGCCCTTCGACATTGCTTCTCCCCTGGGCTTGGGAGCTTGCAAGAGGTCCCGGACTGGGAGAACGACTGGCTCGCACAGAAAAATCCCCACGCACCACACTGGCATTAACACTAGTACAAGGCACTGCACCGACACTAGCACTCGTCACAGCACTGGCACTAACTTCACCCACTGCACTCTTGGCCTTCAACTCTTTCACTTCGGCCATCAGAGACTTATGGTCACTTACCACTGACTCTACCTTATCGCCTAAAGCCTGAATAGCGCGTAAAACCACTGACATATCAGGCGGAGGGCACACAGTAGGATCGGGGGTAGCCACTACAGGGGTAGGATCAGGAAGGGGATCATGAGATGAGGAAAATAAAGAAGAGTGAGAAGAACTCCTCCTAGCTCTAATTCTCTCTAACTTAGAAGAATACTTTAAAAGTCGGACAAAATCCAATTCCGAAAGTCCGGCGCATTCCTCACATCGATTTTCTAACTGACAGGGTCTGTCCCTACAGTCAGAACAAGCGGTGTGAGGATCTACCGAGGCCTTCGGAATACGTCTATTGCAAGACCTACAACGTCTATGGGAGGGGGCTTGCGAAATGTCAGACATTTTGTTTTCAAGAGAAGTCAAAGGGAGATCCAAAAAAACAAGCAAAAATTCGTTAACCGTTAAACTGAATTAAATAAAAGCTATCTAGCTAATATCAGAAGGTTTCTAGTAATGCGACAGCCGTAAATCAAAGAGAATACATCACCAAATAAGCGAGAATAAACTCGAAGACCATAAGCGTATCCCAGAACGTCTAGCCGGAGGCACGACAGAGGAATAATTGAGGAGGTGTCAACAAGAAGTACTTGAGTACCTGGCCACAGGTGGCGCTGGTTAGTACACCCCCTTCTAGTATTGTGATAGCTGGCGTATCCCTCCTTAGATTTCTGTCGGGCAACGGAGTTGACAGCTACATGATTATCGGGTAAGTTTAATATTGAAAAAACAGTTTTGAAGCATCCAAGTAAAAGTTAAAAAACATGTATGGTTTTCATAGATAAAATCTCCAGTAATGTTTACCAGCATATTTAGGATGCTTCAATTAAAAGTTTAAAACCCAGGGATTGTTATACAAAATCATAGTCTTTTGTAATCACCAAAAACAATGAAGACTTAAAGTAAGTTAAAAAAAGATGGATAGTTTTCATAGATAAAATCTCCAGTAATGTTTACCAGCATATTCATGATGTTTAAATTGTAAGCTTAAAACCAAGACACTGTTATACAAACTTATAATCTTTTGTAATTATCAAAAACAATTAAGACTTAAAGTAAGTTGGAAAAAGATGGATAGTTTTCATACAGTTAAAATCTCCAGTAATGTTTACCAGCATATTCATGATGCTTAACTTGTAAGTTTAAAACCAAGACTATTATGTATAAACTTTTATTGTATATTCATGTAAAGTTACTTTATATTATTTCAGTGTCTTATTTTCAGATTTTGATGATGCCCGGCATGTGACGTAACATAAAAATTAAATAATAAGAAGGATGTAATGGCTGAATAACATCTTATAATATGTTAAATTAAAACTTACTTATTTCTCTCCTTAACCTCTTTTAACGAACGTAGCTTATTATCAACCGTTCCGCCAGCACACTCGATGATTTCTTTTAGCCAGGTTCTCCCTGGAACTACGGATGGTGTTAAGTAAAAGGTTCTCCCCTGAAATAAGGAAAGATAATTAATCATTAACCCATTATAAAAGTATTTTGCTGTCCCTGAAATATGATAAAATGGAGTTTTAAACAATTTTTTCTTTTTTCATTTCTATGCATAACTATGTTATTTTGTTTCTAATCCAGAAGCTTGGTTTACGATTTACCCATAAAATTTAAAAGGACTTCCCATTTTCTTTCCTTTCAAGACACATTCCTCTAGTAAAGTACTGTAATGAGACACTAGCGGTTAATGGTAAGACGTTAAGCGCCAGGGCCCGTTAGTTGTTTCAGTTTCTAAATCAAACTATTCCTTATCCTCTTGCCATACCAGTTAGTGAGGAGGAAGGTGGGCATGTGTAGTGAAAGTTCGTAGTTCTCTTTTGCATCGAAGACTTCTATTTTGAGACCAGGAACCAACTTGCAAAACCCCCTGAAAGTAACTCTGGTCCAGGGTCAATTCCACATGCAGGACTGTCTCCCTGGACATGGCGTTCGCCAATACGTTGAGTGAGCCCGACAAATAGAATGGCGAGAGGAATGCATTCCTTTCCTGAAGGAACTTCAAAATGGGGTAGGTCGCTGCCGTGAGGATTCTCAAGCAAGATCTTCCCTTCCTGAGGCAACAGTCAAGTCCTTGGGGACCAAACAGCAATCTAGCCCCACAAAATGAATAAATTTGAAGCCCTTTACCATCAAAACTTGGCTTGTTAATAATGTACTGTATTAGTGAATTTTGGGAAATCAAATTGCCTGAAATTGCATATAAAAATCAGACTATATATCAGTTTAGTGAGATCAGTGCTACTGAATGGACATGAGTCATGGTATGACAATGAAACAATCTCCAATAGATTTAGTAGATTTGAGAACAAACCCCCAGAAGCATATTGGGAGTTAAATGGCAAGACAGGATTAGAAATGAAACTATAAGAGAGATTACTCGAGTATGTGGATGAGATCATGATGAGGAGTATATGGAGAAGGTTTAAGCATGCACTTTGCATTCCCCAAGAGAGATTAGTCCACCAAATGTTCAGCTGGGCTCCATAAGGGACTAGAAGAGTTGGAAGAACCAGACCTGCATGGGTGAGGACTATGAAGCGCGAAATAGATGATGAATAGAGAAGTATTGAATTAAAACCTCAAGATAGAGACGACTGGCGAAATCTAACCGAGTCCCTTTGCGTCAATAGGCGTAGGAGGAGATGATGATGAAGCTGATTAGTGAATGGTGCTACACGTTATATTCATCATCATCCCTGATAATAAAACTTCTTATTTCCATACTCACCCGATGTTCATATACATGCCCACCATTCTCCCAACTGACTCATAGTATCAAGAGGTGGAATAACGTTGACTTCAAAACTGAAAGCTATATTTCACGATGCGACAAACTGGGCTTCCTACCACTTATCGGTAGCGGGCTCTATTTCTTTGTTAAAGGCACGTATTGTTTGAAACAAAAGAAAATAAGAAAATACTAAAATTCTAAGTTCTATAGGTATGTGTTGATTAAACTTGGCTTTTTAAAAAGAAGACCCAATATGAACATTAGGGGTGATCCACAGAAATAATTTATACAGCACTAATATGTTAGTATGAGTTTTTGGCAAGCATAATAATGAACTGAGTTTTATGGTATATATCACATGGATGAGTATATCCTTCTTCCTCACCCAAGGAGTTACTGCACTGTATTTGTTCAGCAGCCACTTTCCTCTTGGTACGGGTAGGAGAGACTCTTTCGCTATGGTAAGCAGTTCTAGGAGAAGGGCACTCAAAAATCAAACCATTGTTCTCTAATCGTAGGTAGTGCCACAACCTCTGTCCCATGGTCTTCCACTATCTTGGGTTAGAGTTTTCTTGCTTGTGGGTACACTAGGGCTCACTATTCTATCTTATTTCTATTGCTCTTGTTTTTTTAAAGTTTTTAGTTTATATAGGAGATATTTATTCTAATGTTGTTACTCTTCTTAAAATATTTCATTTTTCCTTGTTTCCTTTCCTCACTGGGCTATTTTCCCTGTTGGGGCCCCTGGGCTTATAGCATCATGCTTTTCCAACTAGGGTTGTAGCTTAGCAGGTACTGTAATAATAATAATAATAAAATCCTGACAAACTATAAAAAAAGATTTGAATTTAGTAGTTATATAAAACAAAGGCATCGGATCACTTACCGACAACAGACGTCTTCTTTGTGGCTTCGTAAGAGTTTCTCTTAAACTAAACTGGAAAACTTTCTCGTACTCCGGCATGCTCATTATATAATCGTGTTCACCTATGGAAAAAGGCATTAAAGACAACCTTTAACATTGATAAATACAATTAAATTCTATAAATACACTACTGTATTGTTAAGTGGCCCCTCAACTTTTCCAATTGTAAAGTAAGAATATTTGATTGGTACCATAAACCTAACTCAAGAGTATTTGCTATACTAGGAAATTCAAGATATGAAGGGAATGTCATATGGAATAGAAGCTTAACTCTAATCTCTGGAATCTAAAGAGTCATGTACAACAAAGGGATTTCGACGAAGGAAAAATCTATTTCCGGGCGAGGGACCTGTGTCGCCCAGTGAAATGCTCCTTGTAGCACCATTTCTAAGGTATAAATACTGCTAAATATACCAGAGACAAAAGTTGCATGGAATGCCAGGAATAAACCCAGCTTGCTCACTCTTCTAGTGTCGGTATAGTAACTGGGGCGTGTTAGAACCATTATCATAGGTCCCTTACCAATCAGTCCTCTCCTTTTTCAATATCCCCCGATACTACGAGGTGCCGTTCTACATCCAACTACTGCCCGCTACTACGACTACCCCCGCTTCTTCCCACATTCCTTTTCTAGCACCAGTGATATCCAGACACGTTTGTTTTCATAGCTTTTGTGTTTCCCTGTTTTCAAGATGTCAGACGTTTTGGGGATCCCTACTCCCAAGTTAAGTATTGTAATTATCTGTTTTGAATTTGTAACAAAACATTATAAAAAATTGAATAAAATCAATGAATAAAAATTCTATGAACAATTGAAGTTTTTATAGTTTATATGTGAAGAATCTAATTTAAGTGTGTTACTGCTCTCGAGATATTTTATTTTGATTGTTTATTTATTACTTGTAGTTTATTTATTTCCTTGTTTCTTATCCTCACTGGGCTACTTTTTCCTGTTGGAGGCCTTGGGCTTATAGCATCTCGCTTTTCCAAGTAGGGTTGTAGACTAGCTTGTAATAATAAAAATAATAATAATAATAATAATAATAATAATAATAATAATAATAATATACAGTACACAGCATACATATAAGATTTCAGTAAAAGCAAACTAACTAACACTTCTGAAATGCCACATCACCAAAGTCCAAAAAAACATTGAAGTTATATTACGCAAGGATCATACAAATATCAACGTACGCTAAAAATTCTAATACTTACGCAAAAACCTCGCTTCACTATGAGAATCTATTATCCACTGCAAAGATACTACGTACTGACAGCATGATATCGCACACATGAACTTGACAGTACGCTGGGCGCTGGCTCCTCCCATTACAAGATGAGTGGCTTCAACACTTGTGCGGGCAAGGTAACCACCCAACTCTAGCACTAGCTGCAATATGAAATAAATCAAATAACAGAGGTTACTTTCCAGGGTTAAGAATTATGGTTATTTAAAAACATTATACTAAAAATGTGACGCAGTTCCGGTAGGCCCTGCTGCTTCCTCCGATGCCTTAGATGACAGCGGAGGTAGCAGCAGTAGGGGATTCAGCATTATGAAGCTTCATCTGTGGTGGATAATGTGGGAGGGTGGGCTGTGGCACCCAAGCAGTACCAGCTGAACTCGGTTGAGTCCCTTGTTAGGCTGGGAGGAACGTAGAGAGTAGAGGTCCCCTTTTTGTTTTTGTTTCTTTGTTGATGTCGGCTACCCCCCAAAATTGGGGGAAGTGCCTTAGTATATGTATGTATGTATACTAAAAAACTAGTCCACTTATAAATATGAAACAATATTTTTGACATTTCACACAATACCAAACCAGCATATATATACTTCATCACATACATACATATACTAAGGCACTTCCCCCAATTTTGGGGGGGTGGTCGACATCAAACAAATGAAACAAAAAAAGGGGACGTCTCCTCTCTACGTTCCTCCCATACTTCACATGTTCCAGAAAAAGAAACAGTTTCATTTTAAACTTGAAAAGGTATCTTTGGATACCAACATCGACTACATTAAGCTCTGTAGGGATAAGGGTATATATTTTGCCTGTACATCTGAGATAGCAGCAGTAGGGGATTCAGCATTATGAAGCTTCATCTGTGGTGGATAATGTGGGAGGGTGGGCTGTGGCACCCTAGCAGTACCAGCTGAACTCGGTTGAGTCCCTTGTAAGGCTGGAGGAACGTAGAGAGTAGAGGTCCCCTTTTTTGTTTTTGTTTCATTTGTTGATGTCGGCTACCCCCCAAAATTGGGGGAAGTGCCTTGGTATATGTATGTATGTATACTAAAAAACTAGTCCACTTATAAATATGAAACAATATTTTTGACATTTCACATCATACCAAACCAGCATATAACATATACTTCATCACATACATATATATAACAAGGCACTTCCCCCAAATTTTGGGGGGTGGCCGACATCAAACAAATGAAACAAAAAAAGGGGACGTCTCCTTTCTACGTTCCTCCCATACTTCATATGTTCCGGAAAAAGAAACAGTTTCATTTTAAACTTGAAAAGGTATCTTTGGATACCAACATCGACTACATTAAGCTCTGTAGGGGTAATATTCCCTTATATTCTAACATCCAATTGTACTACTTTTTTTACCAGAAAACTTATTAGGTAATGTCTTTTTCATAAACAATAGAATAAGACAAGGTAATATTCCAGTAGAGTCCCACCCAGCCTTCACCACATGCTACAGTCTATTTCTTTTAGCGATGCAGATTTGCACCAACTCGCAGCGGTGCCCTTTTAGCTCGGAAAAGTTTCCTGATCGCTGATTGGCTAGAATGATCTCGTCCAACCAATCAGCGATCAGGAAACTTTTCCGAGCTAAAAGGGCACCGCTGCGAGTTGGTGCAAATCTGCATCGCTAAAAGAAATAGACTATAGTATATAGGAGGTTGATGTTTTTCTTTTTTTGCGAGTGAAGCGAGCACACGGCACAGCAAAAACCATTAAACTCTATTGAAATATTACCGAAATCTGATGGTTTTTGCTCGAGAAAAAGCAAAAAAAAAAAAAAGCATCAAATTCCTATGTACTGGCAAGCAGTAATGGCGCTGGGTCAGACTCCACCGAAATATTACCTAAGACAATGTTACTCAACGCTGAAATTGTAAAGTGATTTCCCTGATAAACTATAACTTACCCTTTCCACATCTTCTTTATTCTTTATGGATGACAATAGGATTCGAGGACGCTGTTGCTCGGGAGGCAATTCTTTATTGATAATTGTCAGCTGACCTCTAAATCCGCCTGCAGTTCCCTGTGGGACACCGTTTGGAGGATTCTGTCCTAGACTGGGAGGTCCTTGAGAGGACTGAAGGTGAGGTGGAGGACCAAGATGTGGGGCAACTGGCGGCTCAAGACGGCTCCGTTTGTTTTCTTGATCGCCTGTACACACGAGGGATACAATACAATTCTTATCTTTAATTCAAACTTTAAATCAATGTTTACACTCAATGTTGATTACAGTACTTACTAATGATGAACATGATTTTAATTAACCGTTCAGGTTTTGAATGCCCGTGAAAGATAAGAAAATTAAGTTGAGTTAGAGGCGAAAATGGATACAAGATTAACGTACGGAAATATAGCTTTGTTGCCTACTATTCTACCATTTATAAGAAGGCTTACAAGAGATCGTGACTGGCATCCTTTTAAATTATGAGAGCTCATGAGTGACATCCTTTCAAAGAGTAATATGGTGAATTACTTAGAAAATTACGAGAGCTTGTGAGTGACATCCTTTCAAAGAGCAATATGGTGAATTACTTAGAAAATTACGAGAGCTTGTGAGTGACATCCTTTCAAAGAGCAATATGGTGAATTACTTAGAAAATTACGAGAGCTCGTGAGTGACATCCTTTCAAAGAGCAATATGGCGAATTTCTACTTGGAAAATTACGAGAGCTTGTGATCGGCATCCTTTTAAAGATCAATACTGCGAATTACTTAGAAAATTACGGGAGCTCGTGAGTGACATCCTTTCAAAGAGCAATATGGTAAATTACTTAGAAAATTACGAGAGCTTGTGAGTGACATCCTTTCAAAGAGCAATATGGTGAATTACTTAGAAAATTACGAGAGCTTGTGAGTGACATCCTTTTAAAGATCAATATTGCAAATTACTTAGAAAATTACGAGAGCTCGTGAGTGACCTCCTTTCAAAGAGCAATATGGTGAATTATTTAGAAAATTACGAGAGCTCGTGAGTGACATCCTTTCAAAGATCAATATTGCAAATTACTTAGAATATTCCGAGAGCTCGTGAGTGACCTCCTTTCAAAGAGCAATATGGTGAATTACTTAGAAAATTACGAGAGCTTGTGAACAACATCCTTTCAAAGAGCAATATGGTGAATTACTTAGAAAATTACGAGAGCTTGTGAGTGACATCCTTTCAAAGAGCAATATGGTGAATTACTTAGAAAATTACGAGAGCTCGTGAGTGACATCCTTTCAAAGAGCAATATGGCGAATTTCTACTTGGAAAATTACGAGAGCTTGTGATCGGCATCCTTTTAAAGATCAATACTGCGAATTACTTAGAAAATTACGGGAGCTCGTGAGTGACATCCTTTCAAAGAGCAATATGGTAAATTACTTAGAAAATTACGAGAGCTCGTGAGTGACATCCTTTCAAAGAGCAATATGGTGAATTACTTAGAAAATTACGAGAGCTCGTGAGTGACATCCTTTCAAAGAGCAATATGGCGAATTTCTACTTGGAAAATTACGAGAGCTCGTGCGTGACATCCTTTCAAAGAGTAATATTGCAAATTACTTGGAAAATTACGAGAGCTCGTGAGTGACATCCTTTCAAAGAGCAACATGGTGAATTACTTAGAAAATTACGAGAGCTCGTGAGTGACTTCCTTTTAAAGATCAACATTGCGAATTACTTAGAAAAATTACGAGAGCTCGTGAGTGACATCCTTTCAAAGATCAATATTGCGAATTACTTAGAATATTCCGAGAGCTCGTGAGTGACCTCCTTTCAAAGAGCAATATGGTGAATTACTTAGAAAATTACAAGAGCTCGTGAGCGACATCCTTTCAAAGAGCAATATGGTAAATTACTTAGAAAATTACGAGAGCTCGTGTGTGACATCCTTTCAAAGAGCAATATGGTGAATTACTTATAAAATTCAAAATTCACAATGAACTTACCATCTGTTTCCGACCTTCTCTTTCTCAAGGCAATTTCTCTCCCAGCCTTTGCCTTCTCCACGGACTCTTTCGAAACGCTGATGGGATATTTCCACGCATCTGCAAGAAGTTCCCTTTGATCAATAAATAGCATTACAGATCAATCTCAAAACAGAAAATAGCACAACAGCATTGAACATTAAAAAAAATATTCAGTCAAATGCCAAAAATATAAATTCATGTACAGTTTAACCCATTTACCCCCAATGGACGTACTGGTACGTTTCACAAAACTCATCCCTTTACCCCCATGGACGTACCGGTACGTCCTTGCAAAAAACTGTTTTTTTACATTTTTTTTGCATGTTTTTGATAACTTTATGAGAAACTTCAGGCATTTTCCAAAATAATGAGACCAACCTAACCTCTCTATGATGAAAATTAAGGCTGTTAGAGTATTTTAAAAAAAATATATTGCAAAATGCTTGAAAAAAAAAAAAAAACGCCTGGGGGTTAAGGGTTGGAAAGTTCCAAATAGCTTGGGGGTAAAAGGGTTAAAAAAACATTCAGTCAAATGCTAAAAATACAGAAGAACAATTCTGACTAATAAAAGATTGATTGTGGTGGCCTATGTGATAATGTCTCTGACTGGTGATCGCCAGACTAGGGTTCGAATCCCGCTCAAACTTGTTAGTTCCTGTGGCTGCTGCAACCTCACCATCCTTGTGAGCTAATGATGGGGGCTTTGGGGGAGCCTATCTGCTGACCCTCCTTGGTCCTAGCTTGGGTGGAGAGGGGGCTTGAGTGCTGATCATATGTATATATGGTCAGTCTCTAGGGAATTATCCTGCTTGATACAGCATTGTCACTGTCCCTTGCCTCTGCCATTTATGAGCGGCCTTTAAACCTTTAAAGACATTCCTAAACTAATGAACAAGTTGTGTTAGATGAGAGTTTTGGAGGGTGATTATAATCAATTTATTTTAGCGATGCAGATTTGCACCGACTCGCAGCGGTGCCCTTTTAGCTCGGAAAAGTTTCCTGGTCGCTGATTGGTTGGACGAGATAATTCTAACCAATCAGCGATCAGGAAACTTTTCCGAGCTAAAAGGGCACCGCTACGAGTCGGTGCAAATCTGCCTCGATAAAAGAAATGGATAATAGTTTTCACGTCAAAAATAGCGTAGGCATTGAGCATTTTAATTATTTTTCATCACTTTTATACCTGTTTACTCTCATCGCTCTAGGGTACAATTCCACGAATAAGTAGATATTTTCCCCAACTGTTTTCCACTGCTGATTTTACTACTGAGAATAAGCACACCTATTTGCACAGAGTAAATCTCAAAATAAAAATGGTACTGCCTATACTATATCATATGATTTTCTATCATCTAATAGTAAACATTGCGTATATATAGAAATAACATTGAATTTTGCAATGACAGTATTTCAAATTTATGGACACAGGCGTTCATTTCTTTTAAAATTTACAAGCCGAGTGTTCTTGCGTTGAGGTACATATTATCATTATTATTATTATTACTAGCCAAGCTACAACCCTAGTTGGAAAAGCAAGATGCTATAAGCCCAAGGGCTCCAACAGGGAAAAATCAAGGGCCTCATGATTAACACGGTCAAAGGCAGCACTAAAATCAAGGCCAATCATACAAACTTCCTGACCACAATCAAGGGATTTCTGTACAGCATTGGAGATTGTAAGAAGGGCATCACATGCTCCAAGGCCTTTACGAAAACCAAATTGCAAACTAGGGAGTAGATGATTACCTTCAGCAAACCTATTAAGACGTTTTGCCAGAAGACGTTCAAAAACTTTAGATAATATGGGAGTTATGGAAATTGGGCGGTACTGTAATCAGTGGGACTTGAGCTACATTAAGAGATCAAAAGTCACCTTCCAGTTTGTATAAATTTACATTTATACCGACAGGATAAACTTACATTTCTTTGGATATTTATGTGAATTTCAGTTTATTCACCACTTTAGGATAAGAAAATACAAAATGTTTCTGCACTTAAATATGCAGTGCACAACAATCATAACCAGAGGGGCACTCAGTAGAGCATAAACCTCCGCCGCGGCAGCTCAATTATCAACCTTTTACTCGATCTTGACCTTGACTTTTGACCTTAACATGTATTAATTGTCATAGATTTTCATACACTCAAATATGAACCAAGTCTGAAGTCAATCTTTTACTCGATCTTGACCTTGACTTTTGACCTTAACGTGTATTAATTATCATAGATTTTCATACACTCAAATATGAACCAAGTTTGAAGTTAACGTTTAACTCGATCTTGACCTTGACTTTTGACCTTAACATGTATTAATTGTCATAGATTTTCATACACTCAAATATGAACCAAGTCTGAAGAATCTGTGACAATGATGACCAAACTTATGGATGATTACGTGAATTGGACATTATGCCTGACCGTGACCTTCCAAAATTTAATTTCCAGCGTTTTACATAACAGTTAATATTTGCAAGTTTCATTACTCTACGATTAAAATTGTGGCCAGGAAGCTTTTCACAAACAAACACACAAACAGGGGCGAAAACATAACCTCCTTCCAACTTCGTTGGCGGAGGTAAAAAGCAGCTCGAAACAGATACTCACTGAAGAGATGCGATGCTAAAGAAGGATCTATTCGCAATGGATCGTCCAAATAGTGTTGGTAGCGGGTGCCGTGGTACACGAGAGGTGGCGTGTTCTGCCCGAGCAAAACTTCGCTGAGCCACACGCCGTTGACGACGGGGCGCTTCCAGTCCTTTGCCTTTGCCACTTTGGCTCCTTCAAGTCTTGAAGAAAAATTAATCATATTAAAGAAATTACTTTTATTTTGCCAATAAAATAAATATTACATACAAATACAGTACCATAATTTTCACAGAATATATTTTTACAAAATATTAGTTAAGATTACTAAAACTAGTAGAGATGTAAAACACAAGAATGTTCATACTGAAAATCCGTTACCTCTTGCAAACCAAAAGGTTATTGTGTCTTGAAAAGCAGCCAGAGTATTTCGCTCCGACTAGCTGCAACATCAACTTGATTATGGTTCTCTCTTCATTCTCAAATCCACTGACGCTGACAATGAGGTCCTTGCAAGGTTTGTTGTCATTTCTGTAACATTAAACGGAAGAGGATTAAAAACAATGCTCTTAACCCTTTTACCCACAAGCTATTTGGAACTTTCAAACCCTTAACCCCCAGGCATCTTTTTAGCTATTTGGAACTTTCCAACCCTTAACCCCAGCATTTTTTTTTAAGCACATTTTGCTATATATTTTTTTTTTCAAATTGCTCTAACAGCCTTAATTTTCATCATAGAGAGGTCAGGTTGGTTTCACTCTTTTGGAAAATGCCTGGTTTCTCATAAAGTTATCAAAAATATGCAAAAAAAAATGCAATTAACAGTTTTTTTGCAAGGACGTACCGGTACGTCCATGGGGGTAAAGGGATGAGTTTTGTGAAACGTACCAGTACGTCCATTGGAGGTAAAAAGGGTTAAGATAAAAAAGTATGTATTTCAATACAGTATGACGAACATTGCATTTAGATTTCTAATGTATAATATAGTACTTCACTTGTAAAATAAAATTCTAGAAAATTAATTTACATTTTTGTCTGGTTATACAAACCTGAATCCTTTAAAATAAAAAAATTAGTTGAATTTGTTAATGAGATAGTTATTGACAGGAAGGGAGCGAGGAAGAGTAGCCCTTCTCTTAACACCTTCTTGTTGAAAGCTCTTCATTAACCCTTTTACCCCCAAAGGACGTACTGGTATGTTTCACAAAACTCATCCCTTTACCCCCATGGACGTACTGGTACGTCCTTGCAAAAAAATGATATAAAATTTTTTTTTTCTTCATATTTTTGATAATTTTTTGAGAAACTTCAGGCATTTTCCAAGAGAATGAGACCAACCTGACCTCTCTATGAAAAAAATTAAGGCTGTTAGAGCAATTTAAAAAAAAATATACTGCAAAATGTGCTTGAAAAAAAATAACCCCATGGGGGTTAAGGGTTGGAAATTTCCAAAGAGCCTGGGGGTAAAAGGGTTAAGGTGGGAAGTTAAGCTAACAAAAATACACATTACTTTTAAAATTTGTTATTTGTTCCTACATGTGTAAAAACCTTTTGACCTTTAAAATAGGGAGACTCAATGATTGGTGGACCGGATGTCCTCCTAGAACTGAACTGGTACTTGGTTCTCTTTCTTCTGCCTGCTCCTGTACGGAAGCAAAGGAGACAATTCCAGCAACCTCCTATTAGCTTATAAGGATGAAAAGGTCAATAGGACCTGGCCTTTACAAGATAATTGGTTCAAGGTCAAAGAAGGGATCCATTCCCCCAAAGGGAATAGCAGTTCGGAATATTATACTTGCTGTATGATGATCATACAGCAATTTTATTAATATTTATGCCCCCTGTGGCCACAGGAGCATAAAAACAATTAGAATAGCGCCAACGTATCTCTGCGTGTCGTAAGAGGCGACTAAAAGGGACGGGACGAGGGGGCTGGGAACCCCCTCTCCTGTATTTACAATCCTGTGAGATATCATCAAAGAGATGGAGCTGGGGGGAGAGTGACTGCTCCCCGCACTTTTGTTTCTTTTGTTTGATGTCGGCTACCCCCCAAAATTGGGGGAAGTGCCTTGGTATATGTATGTATGTATGAATGATCATTAGATTGGTATATATTCCAGATTCTCCCCCTTATCTCATGAGGTTGGGGGAAATACTTCTCGAGAATTTAAAGAACGGAGATCAGATGTGTGGCTTACCAGCGGCATGTCACATCCAACACGTAACACTTCGACCACCTTGTCCTCAAGAGAGGGGAAACGACTAACCTCTACATACTTACATAGACAAGGAAGTCTTTTGGATACACAACTATTTGAACAGCCACCACAGGACCAAGCACATAGATGTCAAGGGACTTATGGGCATAATACTGTGGGTAAAAAGCCGTGAAGATTGTTTGGCGTTCGCAGTCCACAGCCTTCATTACCTGGATAATAGCGAGGTTCCTCTTAGAGAGTTGGGTGGAGCTTATACCAGTGATTTCAAGAGGCTCAGTCTTAGCTGGTACCTTGACCCTCTTAAGTAGTCAATGCGTACGCTTTATGGATAGTTTCATGAAGTCAGAAAGAAATTGTGTTCCTAGACATTATTTCTTGGTTCTACAAGTTTAAAGGCTGCTCATGAATGACAGAGGCCGGGGACAGTGACTTTGTCCTAGCAAGCAGGACAATGCCCTAGAGACTGACCATACACATATGATCAGTACCCCAGACCCCTCTCCACCCAAGCTACAGCCAGGGAGGGCCACAAAATAGCTGCTGATGACTCAGCAGGTAGACCTATGAGCTCCCCAAAACCACCACTCCTTAGCTCAAAAGAATGGTGAGGTTGCAGACACCTAAGGGACAAACAAGTTTGAGCGGGACTCGAACCCCAATCTGACAATCACGTTACCCATAGGCCACACAACCCAGTGCTAAGTAGATCACTTCATCGGTGACCTCTTGGGCACTGCCAAAACAGACACCAGAGAAGGCTTAGGTCTCTTCTTCCCCTCCGTAGCATATGCCTGCTACTGAAAAGGAGGCCAACAATCCCTTTCTGCAAAAAGAGATAAAAAGTTTTGGCAAGAGCACAACAGCATGCCTGTAGTGGTGGCAAAAGTGATGTGGACGAGTGTATGTGTGTGCGTGTGTATGTGCAAGCAAGAACAATTATAGACAATCAGTTTAGATGTACACTAAAACTCGAAGAAGAAGGCACCGAGAACAACTTATAACTATGACGTAATGCCAGCCAAAGGCAGAGTAATTGCCAAAGAATGTGAAGAATGTTGTCATCTTCTCAAGGGTCTCCGTGTCATGGGAAATATTCTTGAGGAAAATTAAGAATTATAGCAAGGACAAGTGTTAAATAGAACAGAGGTTAAAAAGGGAATATTTTGAAAGGTTTAATGCTGTTCCAGCGCTGCTGAACACGTTTCCCTTACATAAGGGACAAACGCGTGTATACGAGTAAGAACAATTAACCCTTTTACCCCAGGCTCTTTGGAAATTTCCAACCCTTAACCCCCAGGGGGTTATTTTTTTCCCAGCACATTTTGCAGTATATTCTTTTAAATTGCTCTAACAGCCTTAATTTTTGTCATAGAGGGGTCAGGTTGGTCTCATTCTCTTGGAAAATGCCTGAATTTTTTCAAAAAATTATCGTAAATATGAAAAAGAAAATTTTATAGCATTTTTTTGCAAGGACGTACCGGTACGTCCATGGGGGTTAAGGGATGGGTTTTGTGAAACGTACCAGTACGTCCTTTGGGGGTAAAAGGGTTAAAAGTTATGTATTTAGATAAAGATAATGTACAAATATTGATGTCTACTTTAATCATTGAGAAATATGCATTTTGAGCTGGGATTGCAATACACTAGAGTGATATCTTATAAATAAAATTTCCAGGACATACCCAAACGGTGTCGGAAGATGTATAGCTTGCCATGGAGGTGCCATTTTCCCTCTGAGTAGCACATCGTTCAGCCAAAACACCGTGATGCAACGCTTGTTTTCTCTCACAGCTTGCATGAAGACAGGCGACTTCTGGTGCTTGCATAATAAATGGGTTACCTTGGCTGAATCATACAGAGGGACCACCTGCAAAAAAGAAAAATACTTTTCAAACTTAAGGCGAAAGTTTTTACGCCGAACAGGTCGACATGAGTCTCTTTTCGTAGTTTATAGATGACACATCTATTTTAATGTTGTTTACGGATCTTATGATATTTTATATTGTCCAATCATTACTTCTCATATAGTTCATTTCCTTTCCTCACTGGGCTAATTTCCTTGTTGGAACCCTTAAGTTTATAGCATTTTACTTTTCCAACCAGGGTTGTAATAATAATATACATCATAAATCATTTGTAAACACAGTCCCCTTATTCCCCCCCCCAAAAAAAAAAAAAAAAAAATTGAAGAGATATAAAAATAAATCATGCATAAACACAGTCCCCTTATATATATATATATATAAAAAAAAAAAAAAAAAAAAAAAAAAAAAAAAAAAAAAAAAAAAAAAAAAAAAAATTGAAGATATAATATTTAATAACATAATATCAGGTTTAAAATTAAAAAAAATTCAAGACTCTCTTTCCTTTTAAGAGAATGAAAATGACAAATTCGAAGATAATTTGTATTTTTCCTAACCATACAAACCTTAGCTATTTACAAAGGGTATTACTTTTAGCGTAGCTGAAATGGCGAGCCATTAGAATTTAACGAGGGTGTATTACCCCCGCGCTAGTTAGCGGGGGGGGTAGGGGAGTGGTAGCTAGCTACCCCTCCTCCCCCTCACACACAGGTGAATACTCACTTTCACTTAGAGGTAGGACTTGTCTTGGGGGACAGGGCTGGCGGGCAAATATGTGTAAATAGCTAAGGTTTGTATGGTTAGGAAAAATACAAATTATCTTCGAATTTGTCATTTGTTCCGTAACCGAAATACAAACCACGCTATTTACAAAGGGTGACTTATCCCTTAGGAAGGGTGGAAAGTCCCCAGCCATACTGGCTTTGGCTTTACCCGGGGACTCAGAATCCGAGTGAGTCGCACTCGAGAAAAGGAGTCCCTGCACCTCACAAGTTCCTTGCACCGCAAGGAACCATGTGGCCTACGTAAGCTTGTGTGTGAAGGAAGAAGTGTGACCCGTCTTAGGCAGTTGACCTGGAGTTCCAGAAGGAACTCTGGGTTAAGACGTTCCCAATACCACCTCGTCAGGGTATGGGGGACGCGACAGTATTGACTCAATACTCGGAACACAAGGAAGCATGGTTTACCTGCAGAGGTTCGAGGTCAGCTATGCAGAGACCAGGATGCTGCTTCCCCGTAGAGGGGATGATGAAGAAAGAAGTAAGGGCCAGACATACTTCTTTCGTTCATGCAGACTAAAACCTGATAACAATGCCCTCAACCTTCTGCTACCTGTCCAAAAAGGAGCCTGAGGTTAGACCAGCTGTTGTGTAGCCACCACAGAGCGATAGAAAACGTATCGAGACTCCTGTGGGTCACGCCCTGCAGGAAGCGGGCTGCGAAGGTCATCAGACGCTTCCAGACTCCAGCTTGTAGCACCTGCGTCACAGAGTAGTATTACTCGAAGGCGAGGGACGTTGCGATGTATCCAACATCGTGCTGTAGGGCGACGTGACGGGGGAGGGTCTGAAGACAGGTCGAGATGAATGTCCTTGAGTCCGGGCTGAAGAGGTATACTGGTGACTCTCCCCCCATGTCCTCCTTGTGTTCCCAAATCGGCTGCAACTGAGGCCAAACTGCAGCTGTTCCCAGCGCTAACCTCTCGATTCCTGTACTGGCAAGAAAGAGAAGGTCTTGGGACATCAGACACAGAATGGAGACTCAAAATCTTGAATGAATCGGACCGAAGGGTCGGGACCCTCAGATTCTGAGTCTAGCCAACAACTCAGGAGCGAGCCTGAATGTTGCCTTCCCCTCTTCCTTAGAAAGGGGGGGAGTAGTAAGAGACCAAGAAGATTGCTCACACACTGGCCGTGGCCAGAGTGAGCAGAAGACCCAGGGCGGAATACAATCCGAGGCCTGTCGTAAAAGGGTCTTGAGAAGATCTCTTAAAGGACTAAAAGTCCGAGCCATGCTCCAAGTTGGAGGTCTTCCTCCGACTAGGGCAGGGACGATCGTAGCTTTGCATGAGCGAGGATAGATCCAGCGGGCAGGAAAAAGTTATTCCTTTAAGCCTGAAGGTCAGGGAAAGGCTGAGCGACAGGCTTCATTGCCAAGAGCGGAAAGGAGTTTCCTCCCGCCGAAAGGCAATAAGACCGTTATTGCTGGAGAAGAGGCCTCACGGGAAGAAGTATATCTCCCACGGCACCAACCACCTTAGACTCTTCACTTTGCCTGGGAGACCCCTGTGGATGACTATCGCAGATGACGCGACCTCCGTACCGCGACTGTAGCGGGTTGTCTCTTCTAGAGGAGGAAGCGTAGTGTCTCCAGGCATGAAGCCGAAGCGACGCCCCGGTTCGGGAGAGATGTCGCAGTGTGGTTGCTTGAGTAGTCTGCGCCGTGGGAGAAGCTCTCCCGGGAGTTCCGTCAGGGGAAGCAGAGGGTCCAGAAACCGTTCTGCACATAGTCCCAGTGGAGCTCTCCCATTGAAAGGTTGACAGACAACCTGGTTTTGTTGAGACCCATTGTCCGCAGACAAAAAGGAGGGAAGACGCAGGCGTCGAAGTTGTCCCACCATCACCGGAATGCATCTTGCCAGAGTCTCGGGGTCTGAGACTGGGGGGAAAACTAGCGGAAGCTTGAGGTTCCAAGCTGTCGCGATCAGGTCCCCCAGACCAGCACTTGCTGGTTACCCAAGGTCAAAGACCCCTAGGTACACTCTCTCTATGAGGCTCTGCTCGGATAGTCTGAGAGAAACATTCCTCTGCCTGGAATGAGAGAGCCGATGGTGGAATTGAGAGAATCTCAATCATCCCGATATCTCTACTGCAAGATGTGAAGGTGTGAAAATGCGTCCCCTGCTGGTTAGCATGAAGTCGACACGCAACGGGGCGACTTGGCAGGAGCGGTAGGATCTGAAGAGGGGCCAGACTAAGGCCCTTAAGCCTGCCTGAATGATGGAGAGGTATCCTTCAGGTCTTGACCATAGGCCTGGACCGGAACATGCCCCCCCCCCCTTTCCTTTGACGAGTCCGAGAACCGCATCAAGAATGTGGGGAAAGGACGAGAATATCCACTACCATCAAGAGGCTCCATAGGTCAACACCCATTGCAGGTTTAATAGTTCCGCTGGTCCCATAGGGCCAGGGAGTCCGGTTAAACATTGCCTGAAGCCACCGGAACTTGGATCGCCCCACATGGAACTTATCCTGAGGCGACCGTTCGGACTATAAACGGGTCAATGAGGAAAGAAGAACTAGGAAACGTTCCAAGGTAGGGCTGAAAACTCTGCTTGACTGAGAACAGGTACTGCGACTCTCCTCAGTCTTGCCACGGTGAACCGAAAGGAAGGCTCGGAGGATGTGGTAACAGAATCTGGCGTCCCCAGGTGGTCACCCATCCAAGTACCGACGTTGCTTAACCTCGCTGGACGGACGAGAAGCGGGGTTTCCAACGTGGTAAGGCGGTTGACTCAATATCATGGCCAGATACTCCAGATGTTGAGGCAGAGGAAGAGAAGGCTCCAAGCAAAATACCATGAGCCCACACTCATGGTCAGCATTCGGAAGCTTTTCCCGGCGCTGAATCAGGTCGAAACCCGAGCCTACCGGAGTTGACCAGCCCTCCAAACAGCAGAGGAGGCGGAAGTCTGCACCTGAGCGGCCAAGAGGAAGGCAGGGAGAGTTCTCTGGGGAAACAAACCTGCTATGCCACGGCGGGATAGCCACACTGCATCATAAGCAGGAATACTTGCAGTTTAGGCTGAATTCGACGAGCACCCTGGAAGATGGATGGAATGGAAACTGAAAGTACCCGTCCTTCCGATCCAGGGTTAAAGGAGTCCTGTCGCCTCGTTACCAGTCTGATCGATTCTGCTGGTCTACGCTGGCCGAAGTTTGTTCGACAAACTTGATCAGGGCTGAGAGGTCGACTATGGACGTCCCCTCTCAGATCCTTCCTTACAAGAAAGGATCGACTGAGGGGGCCGGGGGTGAAGCCGTCGATGATCCTAAGGAAGACCTTCGCCTAAGGTATGGATCATTCTGCCCAACCGGGCAACTCTGCTGATGCTATGGCATAGAGGTTCAGAGACACTGAATTCGCTGACAGAGACGGCAGGCGCGATATCCTTGGCTACTCACAGAGATTGTGCGGGAATGGGCATCGGGAAGCTGTCATTCGGATGAGTAACCTTAAGCATCCTCCCAGCGAAAAAACCTGCAATCCTAGAGTTCGTGAACTCCTTTTAGGACTATGCCCCCCCGGGGGAGTCTCCCGTGCCATCTGTTCCTGACAGGAGGAAACTGCAATTGGACACCTTGTCCCAGTTGTCGTAGCCGATAACTTAGGCCGACGTGGTTGAAAGAAAAGGGAGCTGGAGCCCTGCAGAGTCTGGAAGAAAGCGCCTTGGAGGAGTGAAACCGGAAGTCGATTTACTCCGCACAGCAGATGTTTAAGTCTCTGTCCTTGGGCAAAGACAAAACTCTTCTCAAGGATGGAAGGGTGTCTGAGGTCGTTGACCTCCACAGATGAGACACCCGAAGGAAGCCTTCAGTCAGTGCGTCCAGATGGTACAACATCGAGCTTGTCCGCAAGTAGATACTTAACGACGAAAGGCCAAGGTGCCTGAGCTCGAGAGGAGGAAAGTACCCTTGATCTTCCTGTAGCTTCCTTGAACCAAACCTCGGGCCGTAACCGAGGAGGGAAAGAACCTGGTAAGCTCCCAGAGGAAGAGGTAAGCAGTCACCCCTTGTCCGATGGAGAAATCTTCAACGGAAAGCCCCCCCGCCAAAAATCCTTCCAGGGCGGGAGAAGGAGAGAGTACTCGTGCAGGAGAGGGGACCCTCGAGACCGACCTCTTGGGAACCAACTTCGCCCTGGGGGAAGTCACCACGAAGTCCACTCCTCTCTTTCTCTTCAGCGTAGGAGAGACAGCCGCTGGTTTGTTACCCTGGCCGGTGAGTGCTGGTTTCATAAACCTCATTAACGCCCGTGCCAGCGGATCAAACCATGTCTGCTGCTCCAAGGACACAGAGTCCGAAATCCTCGCTAAGGTGAAAGGGATCGGGCGATCCTTTGGAGAGGACACGACGGTTCCTGCCTAAAAAGAAGGTGGGAAGAATGCTGTACTGACCTGTCTTCGTCCTGCACTACCAACCTGTGCTTGGATGGAGGTGATCCCGAGTGCCGCCTAGGAGCACGCGTCCCTGCTGCTACCACCGGCTGTGGAATTCGCCGCGAACTATGGTCGCGCGAGGGCGAACGGTCGCGCAAAGGCGAATGGTCGCGCGGGCGCACAGGCGAGTGGTCGCGCGGGCGCGCAGGCGAGCGGTCGTGAGGGCGCGCAGGCGAGCGGTCGCGAGGGCGCGCAGGCGAGCGATCGCGCGGGCGCGCAGGCTAGCGATCGCGCGGGCGCGCAGGCGAGCGATCGCGCGGGCGCGCAGGCGAATGGGCGTGACGGCGAGGGATCGTGCTGCCGCGTAGGTGAAGAAGATCGCTGGCGGTAAGCGATGGCGAGCAGCATGTGTAGGTGAATGATCGCGTGATAGGGTGCGATGGTGATCAGCATCCGCAAGAGGGCGATCGTTCAGGGTTGTGCGATGAGGAGCAGCATGCGAAGCGGGCAATCGTTCAGGGTTGTGCGATGGCGAGCAGCATGCGCAGGTGAATGATCGCGTGAAAGGGTGCGATGGTGATCAGCATCCGCAAGAGGGCGATCGTTCAGGGTTGTGCGATGAGGAGCAGCATGCGAAGCGGGCAATCGTTCAGGGTTGTGCGATGGCGAGCAGCATGCGCAGGTGAATGATCGCGTGAAAGGGTGCGATGGTGATCAGCATCCGCAAGAGGGCGATCGTTCAGGGTTGTGCGATGAGGAGCAGCATGCGAAGCGGGCAATCGTTCAGGGTTGTGCGATGGCGATCAGCATCCGCAGTTGAGGGTCGCGCGATGGCGATCAGCATCCGCAGTTGAGGGTCGCGCGATGGCGATCAGCATCCGCAGTTGAGGGTCGCGCGATGGCGATCAGCATCCGCAGTTGAGGGTCGCGCGATGGCGATCAGCATCCGCAGTTGAGGGTCGCGCGATGGCGATCAGCATCCGCAGTTGAGGGTCGCGCGATGGCGATCAGCATCCGCAGTTGAGGGTCGCGCGATGGCGATCAGCATCCGCAGTTGAGGGTCGCGCGATGGCGATCAGCATCCGCAGTTGAGGGTCGCGCGATGGCGATCAGCATCCGCAGTTGAGGGTCGCGCGATGGCGATCAGCATCTGCAGTTGAGGGTCGCGCGATGGCGATCAGCATCCGCAGTTGAGCTAGTAGCTGGCGAACCATGTTCCTTCAGAAGTGTTGGAGAACGTTGGCGTGCCAGCTGTAACACACGTGGGCGATCCGGAGATCGCTGGCGAGCTGATGATCGCTGACGAGCTGACGATCGCTGACGAGCTGATGATCGCTGACGAGCTGATGATCGCTGACGAGCTGATGATCGCTGACGAGCAGAAGGCTACGCGTGGAAGCCCGCGCAAAGAAGAAGAGTCCTTGACCCCGACCTGAACCTAAGTTCTAGATCGCGAGGGCGAACGTGGGCGCACAGGGCACGTAACAGGAACTGCAGGGAAGATCATCTTGAAAGCGCTGACGAACAGGAGAGCGCTGACGAACAGAAGGGCGCGCAGGGAAACCCTGACACGCAAGGGAAGAACCCCCGTGGGGGCAACCCTTTGCCCCGAAGGGATCGTTGTCCGCCGGGAGACTGATGTCCGTCGGAAGACCGCTGTCCGTCGGGAAGACCGTTGTCCGTCGGGAAGACCGTTGCCCGTCGGAAGACGAGATTAGACTGCTGTCCATCTGCACCAAGACGGAAGATCGAGAAAAAGAAGTTGTAGGCTGCAAACGGAGATTCAAAAAGGCGCCTCAAACACCCTTATAGGGAGATGAGAGGCCCTTACGACGAGGCGGACGGAGGGCCTTACGGCGAGGGAGGCCAACAGCAACAGAAGAAACCTCCGAAGAGGAGTCTCTATGAGTGTACTCTCTCGCGAACGAAAGAGAAACACTTCGTGGAAGAGACTGGTCAGCCAGTGACCTAAAAGGGGCAATCCTCCGAAGAGGAGATCCTGCAGTTGCCCAGCCCCTTGAGCGAAACTGCAGGTGCGACCGCTCAGCACCAAGAGCATAGTCGCACGAAAAAAAGGCAAGAGAAGAACCCCCCAAAAGAGGAAAAGCTCAAGCCTGGACAGGAAAAAACTTCCCTCGGAAGGAAAGTTATCCGCCCAAGGAGGCAAGCCTCCTGACTGTTCTAAATGAACTGGAGAGCTGTCCGTCGACACGGGAGTACTACCAGTAGAAGGAGACACGTCCCTGACGACAATACAAGGGGGAGGCAGCAACAGCCGAATCCCCAGGACTCAACCAGACGGCTCACACCGTTGCTATATTACAGAAACGAACTAGATCGGTAACTGTAAAAAATAAAACAAATAATATTAGTACACATTCATTCCCCCGGGAAGGCTCCGAAGAGGAATCCCGAGGAAAAGGAACAAGAATTACACAATAGGCACGTGCCCTCACAACCACTTACACTCGCGGAAGGAGAGCTGTAACCAAAACAGAATTATAACAATTATAATTATGTAACTATGTAATTATGTAATTTAAAAATGAATGAACACTAAAGAAAAAAACGAAAACCCCGAAAGGAATCGTTCTACAAGCTGAAAAATTAACAACTACAATTAGATTCATAAACTAATTGAGACAAAATGTACGGCGTAGCAACCCCACCCACACGGGAAGGAAGCTACAAGGGCGTAGTAAAACATAGTAAAAGGGTGAACGACCTCAAGAGAGAGAGAGAGAGAAAGACCGAAGTCAAACTCGATCGCAACCCATAAAATTAGGCCGTGGTGGCCTAACTGCCGAGGCCTCCACGTAGATATCGTACACTACACACACACATCTGAAAAGGAAACTTACTTATTTCTATACTCAAATATATATACAAACATGAAAACATGTTTACATATATATTGAGTAAAAGAAAAGTAAGCGATTAAGTAAAGACAAAACAGACAATGGCTGCCAAGCGAGGACCAAGACAGAGACGTCTGTCACAGTCCGAGCCAAAAGTGAAAGTGAGTATTCACCTGTGTGTGAGGGGGAGGAGGGGTAGCTAGCTACCACTCCCCTACCCCCCCCGCTAACTAGCGCGGGGGTAATACACCCTCGTTAAATTCTAATGGCTCGCCATTTCAGCTACGCTAAAAGTAATACCCTTTGTAAATAGCGTGGTTTGTATTTCGGTTACGGAACAAACTCAAATTATAACCTTTTCTCTTGGAATGTAAATAGGATGAACCTCCGTTAGGTGAACGGAATCTCAAATTATAACCTCCTTTTCTCTTGGAATATACTTCGGATATTCTTGCTTTAGGGCAGGGGTTTCCCGAAGAGGTCACATGTTGCGAGAGCACTCTTGAATATCATAAAAGTCTAGTAATTCTAACAAAGGTAATACAGTGATACCTCGGTAGTCGAACGACTCTATACTCGAACAATTCGGAGTTCGACCAAAATTTTCGAGAAATTTTTGCTGCGGTGCTCGACCAAAAATTCGGTACTCGACCAGCCGAACACGTGACGACCGCATGGGCTTTGTGATGATCGCGCCATCTCGGCCACTCTCGCTTGTTCGGGAAGCATCAGTTCTCTCGAGAGCGTCACTCAGACAACGCGCGATCAGCATTCGTTGTGATTTAGTGATTTTCAGTGCTTTTAATTGCTTTTTTAGCTTTCATAATGAGTCCCAAGAAAGTAATGAGTGTTAAGGGGAAGGAGAAGAGGAAAACAGTGCGAACAACGATCGAGTTGAAGAAGGAAATTATAGCGAAATATGAGAATGGTGTACGAGTGTCCGATTTAGCGGTAGAATACGGAATGGCGAAGTCGACCATTTCTACGTTTTTAAAGCATAAAGAAATGATTAAGAAGGCGAATGTTGCAACGGGAGTTACGGCGGTAACTAAGCAAAGGCCACAAGTGATTGAGGAGATGGAAAAGTTGCTTTTAATATTTATTAAAGAAAAACAGTTGGCCGGGGAAAGTGTTAGTGAAGCGTTCATTTGTGAAAAAGCGTTGCATATCTATGAAGAATTAGTGAAGAAAAGTCCGAGTACCAGTGAAAGTGATTCATTTACATTTAAAGCGAGCAGGGGTTGGTTTGAAAAGTTTCGTAATAGAACAGGTATTCATCGTGTTACTAGGCATGGGGAGGCAGCTAGTTCGGATCAAATTGCAGCCGATAAATACGTGGGGGAATTCGATCGGTACATAAATGAACAAAATTTGATCGCACAACAAGTCTTTAATTGTGATGAGACTGGGTTATTTTGGAAGAAAATGCCAGCCAATACGTACATTACCAAGGACGAGACGAAGATGCCAGGTCACAAGCCAATGAAAGATAGGCTAACATTGTTGCTGTGTGCAAATGCAAGTGGCGATTGCAAGATCAAACCCTTGTTAGTGTACCACTCGGACAACCCCCGGGTGTTCAAACGAAATAATATTTGTAAAAGTGCACTACCAGTTATGTGGCGCTCGAACACTAAATCTTGGGTCACAAGACAATTCTTTACTGAGTGGATAAACGAAGTGTTTGCCCCCCAGGTTAAGGCTTACCTCATTGAAAAGAGCTTGCCAATGAAATGTCTTCTGGTTATGGACAATGCTCCTGCACATCCTCCAGGTCTCGAGGATGACTTGAAAGAAGAATACAGCTTTATCAAAATCAAATTCTTGCCCCCCAATACTACTCCCATACTCCAGCCCATGGACCAACAGGTCATTTCAAACTTCAAAAAACTCTATACCAAGGCCCTTTTCAGAAAGTGTTTTGAAGTGACCAGTGACACGAAGTTGACCCTAAAGGAATTCTGGAAGGAACACTTCAGCATCCTCAACTCTGTTAACATGATTGACCAAGCTTGGCGAGGTGTGACCTATAGGACATTGAACTCTGCCTGGCGTAAGCTGTGGCCATCATGTGTCACAGAGAGGGAGTTTGAAGGTTTCCAACCAGAGGCGGGTCCAAGCACTGCTACCCCTGTAATTTCTGATGACACTGATGTCGTTGAGGAAATTGTTGTCATGGGCAGGAGTTTGGGGCTTGAGGTCGACAAGGATGATATTGATGAGCTTGTAGAAAGCCATTCTACCGAGTTGACTGTGGAGGAATTGTTGCACCTGCAACAACAACAGCAGCAGGATCTGATTGTGGAGCAGGAATCTTCAGAAGAGGATGAGGTAAGGGAGGATGTTCCAAGTTCTCTCATCAATGAAATTTGTTCCAAGTGGGCAGATGTGCAGGCTTTTGCTGAAAAATACCACCCAGAAATTGCAGTAGCAAACCGGGCAGTGCATATGTTTAATGATAGTGTCATGTATCATTTTCGAAGAATACTGCAGAGGAGGAAGAAACAATTAACAATAGACCAGTTTTTCACAAAAGAAAAGAAAGCTGCTACATCAAAGCCTGTTTCTCCTCCAAAGAAGAGACAAAGAAGAGAAGAAACCCCTGAAATAGATCTGCCCACCCTTTCATTGGAGAGAGAAACAACTCCTGAAGGAGAACTACCCCGCCACATCATGGAAGGGGACTCTCCTTCCAAGCAGTAACCTCCCCCTTCCATCCTCTCCACATCCATCCCTGTATGCCATCGAACCGCTGCTCAAAGGTATGTTCACTACAGTACAGAAAATGGTTTAAAATTGTTTTATTTTAGTACAGTAAATGGTTTAAAATTGTTTTATAGGATTTTCTGACCAATTTCATACACATTTAGATAATTATTGTTGTTTAGGTACACGTTTTATTAATATTTTGGGCCTGTTCGAGTGCTTGGGAACGGAATAGAATATATACCATTATTTCTTATGGGGAAAAAAAATTCGGTACTCGAACAAATCGGAGGTCGAACACGGATCTCGAACGGATTATGGTCGAGTACCGAGGTATCACTGTATAGAACACGCTCTCCATTTACTCCAATATAATTTAATCCTGCAGTTCTCACCTTTTTGCACAGTAATTAGGTGGTTATTTAAATTCTGGGAAAGCAATAATTAGCAAGATATGTTGAAGAGGGGGGAAGGGGTTATAAAAAGAAAATAGCTTGGTTTCCTCACTAAACGACTTGTAACTGACGTCAACATAGTCAACCAAACAGATCGTGATGCCAGCGTACATAAACAGAAGTTCGTGATACCAGCGTACATTTGATTTACTTAAGTATATTTTGAATATACAGTATATCAAATGTATGCTGGCATCACGAACTTCTGTTTATGTACGCTAGCATCACAATCTGTTTGGTTGACTATGTTGACGTCAGTTCCATGTCGTTTAGTGAGGAAACCGAGCTATTTTCTTTTTATAACCCCTTCTCCCCTCTTCAACATATCTTGCTAATTATTGCTTTCCCAGAATTTAAATAACCCCCTAATTACTGTGCAAGAAGGTGAGAACTGCAGGATTACATTATATTGGAGTAAATGGAGAGCGTGGTGTTCTATACTATTACCCTAACAAAAAAGCACACTAAAGAAGAGTAACATTTACACATACAACAGATAATTTGAGTAACTCAATACAGACAGTACTACATTGGATCCTTCTCTCTAGTTACGGTTCATTTTCCCTTTGCCTACACACACACTGAATAGTCTGGCGTATTCTTTACATATTCTCCTCTGTCCTCATATACCTGACAACACACGTTACCAAACAATTCTTCACTCAAGGGCTACTGCACTGTAATTGTTCAATGGCCTTTTTCCTCTTGGTAAGGGTAGAAGAGACTCTTTAATTATGGTAAGCTGCTCATCTAGGAGGACACTCCAAAATCAAACCATTGTTCTCTAGTCTTGGGTAGCGCCATAACCTCTGTACCACGGTCTTCCACTGCCTTGGGTTAGAGTTCTCTTGCTTGAGGGTACACTCGAGCACACACACTCATCTTATTTCTCTTCCTCTTGTTTTGTTAAAGTTTTTATATTTTATATAGGAGATATTTATTTTAATGTTGTTACTCTTCTTAAAATATTTTCTTCTTCCTTGTTTCCTTTCCTCACTGAGCTACTTTCCCTGTTGGAGCCCCTGGGCTTATAGCATCCTGCTTTTCCAACTAGGGTTGTAGCTTAGCAAGTAATAATAATAATAATAATACAGAAGGTCCTCAATGTATAAACATTAGGAGATACAAAATGAAATCCAATTGAAAATAAAAAAGATAAGATACAAACATACTGTAATGAAACCATATTATATCATTTAATACAGCAAGCAAAACAACATTTGGAATAACCTGATATCTATCTCATATGAAACCTAACTATTTATTAACCCTTTTACCCCCAAAGGACGTACTGGTACGTTTCACAAAACTCATCCCTTTACCCCCATGGACGTACCGGTACGTCCTTGCAAAAAAATGCTATAAAAAATTTTTTCTTATGTTTTTGATAATTTTTTGAGAAAATTCAGGTATTTTCCAAGAGAATGAGACCAACCTGACCTCTCTATGACAAAAATTAAGGCTGTTAGAGCAATTTAAAAAAAATATACTGCCAAATGTGCTGGGGAAAAAATAACCCCTTGGGGGTTAAGGGTTGGAAATTTCCAAAGAGCCTGGGGGTAAAAGGGTTAACTTTTGTAGCTGGAAATCATAGGCATACGAGTCAGGTTAGGTCTACTCTAGGCCCAAATTTGACGAAATTCAACTTCCAAACACCTTCTTGGAACCAATTAAGTTTATAACTCGAGGAGCTTCTGTAATTATGAAATTAAAATGACAAATTCGTAGATAATTTGTATTTTTCCTAACTATACAAACCTTAGCTATTTAACCCTTTTACCCCCAATGGACGTACTGGTATGTTTCACAAAACTCATCCCTTTACCCCCATGGACGTACCGGTACGTCCTTGCAAAAAATTGCTATTTACATTTTTTTTGGCATATTTTTGATAATTTTATGAAAAACTTCAGGCATTTTCCAAAATAATGAGACCAACCTGACCTCTCTATGTCGAAAATCAAGGCTGTTAGAGCAATTTAAAAAAAAATATACTGCAAAATGTGCTTGAAAAAAAATGCCTGGAAAGTTCCAAATAGCCTGGGGGTAAAAGGGTTAATAGGGGTACTGTATTACTTTCGGCTTAGCTGAAATGACGAGCCATTAATTTTTAACGACGGTTAACTACCCACACCGCTAATTAGCGGGGGCTAGGGAGGGTAGCTTGCTACCGCTCCCCCTCACACACCTGTGTGGTAAGCTCACTTTGCTTTCGGCTTGGGTGGTGAACGGACGTTGCTGCTCTTCATCCTCGCCGACTATTGGCAGCCATTAACGCCATTTTGTTTTCTCTTTTTCTCTTTCCCTCGTTAAAAATTAACGGCTCGTCATTTCAGCTACGCCGAAAGTAATAACCCTATTAACCCTTTCACCCCCAAAAGGACATACCGGTACGTTCTTTCAAAACACTGTTATTTACATGTTTTTGCCTATTTTTGATAATCTTATGAGAAACTTCAGGCATTTTCCAAAAGAATGAGATCAACCTGACCTCTCTATGACAAAAATTAAGCCTGTTAGAGCAACTTAAAAAAAAAATGTATACCAAAATGTGCTCGAAATTTAACCTTATCTTGGGGGTAAAAGGGTTAAATAGCATGGTTTTTATTCCAGTTACGGAACAATTAAAAAATGACAATGTATAGAAAATGGGGTAAACTCTTTCCACAAAATCATAGCTCCCTTTACCTCTCCTCCATGTTGCTGTATCAATCTCTTCCAGGTACACAACGTTTGCTCGGTGACCTCTGCGTGATAATCGGCAATGTAGAAGACGCATCCAACTAAACATAGCTCCCTTGGCACTGAAAATATTGCAAGAAAAAAATATATTGATAATAATTCTTATGTTCTATTAATACAAATAACTTTTTTATCACGTTTCAATTCTTAGAAGTTGCTGATGAAAGGGTACGACAGTAAGAGACCAAATTTTAAGGACAATTAGTATTATTTACATATATACTAACTGAAGTACTTTATTATTATTATTATTATTATTTGCTAAGCTACAACCCTAGTTGGAAAAGCAGGATGCTATAAGCCCAGGGGCCGCAACAGGGAAAATAGCCCAGTGAGGAAAGGAAACAAGGAAAAATAAATTATTAAGAACAGTAACAACATTAAAATAAATATTTCCTATATAAACTATAAAAACTTTAACAAAACAAGAGGAAGAGAAATTAGATAGAATACATTGCCTGAGTGTACCCTCAAGCAAGAGAACTCTAACCCAAGAGAGTGGAAGACCATGGTACAGAGGCTATGGCACTATGTGAAAGTATTCTTTAGTCAAAACAGACTAAACTAGAAAAGCTCTCTGAGAGCGCAGACCTCCGCCATGACAGCTCACTTCTCAAAACTAGCTTGCCTTAGGGTTAATTCGGTCAACCTTTTGCTTGACCTTGACCTTGACCTTTGACCTACTAGCTTGCCTCAGGGTTAACTCGGTCAACCTTTTGCTTGACCTTGACCTTTGACCTACGACTTTTTAAATTCAATTGCTTCCAAATCTCAACACGAAAATTAATCCCTGAAAGTTTCACTTAACTACGAGTAAAATAGTGGGCCAAGAAGTTGTTCACAAACAAGCAAACAAACAGGGGCAAAAACATATCCTCCTCCCAACTTCGTTGGCGGAGGTAATTATCTACGAAGAATGAAAATTATGAAATGACAGACAGTCAGTGACTGGCCAAATATTGCCATGTCATCTGTGTTTCCACAAGGTTACAATCCATATAAGTGGTCTTCCACTGCCTCGGGTTACAGATCTCTTTGCTTGAGGGTACACTCGGGCCCACTATTCTTTCTTGTTTCTCTTCTTCTTGTTATTTTGAAGTTTTTATCCTCTTGTTATTTTCAAGTTTTTATAGTTAATATATGAAAGATTTATTTTAATGTTTTTGTTCTTAAACTTCTCTCGTACAGTAGATTTTCCTTATTTCCTTTCCTCACAGGGCTATCTTCCCTGTTGAAGCCCTTGGGCTTATAGCATCTTGCTTTTCCAAACTAGGGTTGCAGCTTAGCAAGTAGTAATAATAATAATAATAATAATAATAATATTACTTACACATAATATTTGTATCATGACCCACCAGATGGGGTCTCGGATAATGGGGCGCACTCGATCCTATAACGGTAGGTGTTCCAGAGGACGAGTGGCTGGGAGGATTAGGCCGTGGATACGCGTGAGTACCGGCTACTGCCGCCGGTGCGGCAGTAGGGGTTCCCTGAGAAGGAGGCCGTAACAGATTGTTGGTGACGGATCCTGTTATGTTTCCCAGGGCCCTTCTCTGGAACATCATTACCTGTTCACCCCCAGGGCCTGAAAGTAAATGATTACGTTAATAGTTTTGGATAGTACAACATAATGTCAAATAGTATACGCAACAACAATTCAAATCAGGTAGTGAATCATTCACAGCTGCCTCCGATGCCTTAGATGACCGCGGAGGTAGCAGCAGTAGGGGATTCAGCATTATGAATCTTCATCTGTGGTGGATAATGTGGGAGGCTGGGCTGTGACATCCTAGCAGTACCAGCTGAACTCGGTTGAGTCCCTTGTTAGGCTGGGAGGAACGTAGAGAGTAGAGGTCCCCTTTTTGTTTTTGTTTCTTTGTTGATGTCGGCTACCCCCCAAAATTAGGGGGAGTGCCTTGGTATATGTATGTATGTATCCCATTTGGCACAGGCAAAATACGAGGATCTATTCTAGCTTTTAATAGCCTATTACTATTACATTTCCTGCAAAAACGGGGGTTTAACATAGGAGACTTTACTCTTATATATTCTTAAATAAAAGAAAGTGATAAAAACTTCTAAATCCACCAACATATACAATCAAGCACAAGAAATAGAAGAGTAATATCAAAGCGTTCAACTGTAGGGAATTGAATTGCTTAAAAGTGAGGTGGGAGAGAGAAGAGTTTCATTCTAGTCACTGAGACTATTCTCTCTCGCAAAAACTACCTTGCTAAGTTTGTGAAGTTAATTTTTTTCTTATTAGGTTAAATTTTCTTTCAATAAAAGTAAGAGCACATTAATTTTTGGTAAAACTCAATAAAATAATAAAAGGATATCAAGTAAATTAAATTTTTCTACAGAAGTTGGTCCCATGTATAAGAGGACATAACGGAAGGGTTGTTTTTAAAACGGTATATATACACCATGCTATTCTTACTGATCTATGAAAAACTTTCCTTACTCCTATGGTTTACGTTTTAATTCTTCAGGGCTGCAACATTTACATCTAATAAGAGGATCATAGCAAAGTTTGTGAAGTTTAAAACTTACTCATCTATGAGAAACTTTCCTTACTCCTAAGGTTTATGTTTTAATTCTTAAGATCTGCAACATTTACATCTAATAAGAGGATCATAGCAAAGTTTGTGAAGTTGAAAACTGAGATTCAAACTTATGATCAACTTATAATTACCTTGAACAGCTTCCTGCGGAATAGCAGGCTGTTTCTGAACGACGTGCGCTGGTATCTCCATGGGTACCTGAGGTCCCTGAGGTATCACGCCCCCTTGATGAACACCTCCGGCTAGTCTGTTGGTGAGGTGAATGGCCAATGCAGTCTTTGTCTTTGGATTCACCAAGTTCTGCTGACCGACTAAATTCTGCGGAACAGGCGAGCCCTGCAACACGGCTGCATGGCCGATGACCGCCCCGTCTCCGCGCTGGATCGGAGAATGCCCGTGGGGCGAGGCGAGGGGCGAGACGTGCGGTGTAAGCTGCTGCTGAGGTGTCAGTTGCCCTCCGGCTACCATATGAGGTGAACCCTGGCCGGGAGATACGACTCCCCCAGGCTGCACAGCCGTATATCCTTGGGGTATGGGACGACCTGGTAGAGGACGTGCGTGAGGTGACATGGGAGGATACTGGCCTCCCTGCACAGTTTGCTGCTGGCCTGGTTGTGGACCTGGGGCTTGTTGTTGTTGTTGCTGCTGCTGCTGTTGTTGCTGTTGTTGTTGTTGTTGCTGTTGTTGTTGCTGCTGTTGTTGTTGTTGCTGTTGTTGCTGTTGTTGTTGCTGCTGTTGCTGCTGTTGTTGTTGTTGTTGTTGTTGTTGTTGTTGTTGCTGCTGTTGTTGCCAAGAATGGGGAGATTGTTGTGGTGTCCCAACCTTCTGTTGTTGTTGCTGCTGTTGTTGCTGTTGCTGTTGCTGTTGCTGCTGCTGTTGTTGATGTTGCTGCTGTAAAAGTTGTTGTCTCTGGTACATTTGCTGCTGTTGCTGCTTTTTAAGCATAAAGAAATAAGTGACAACCTGCCTCTCTTTGGAGTCGAGTTGTCCTAAATACTCGCTTCTTTGCGCATTATCGAGCTGCTGTATATGCCGGAAATGGGCTGGGATGCGCTGGATGAGCTGAGAGGCATCTTGGTGGGTAAGATGGGGAAAATGTTGACACAGTTGCTGAATCTGCAACTGTAACTGCTGTATGTGCTGGGGAAGAAGTGTGGGCGTGGCTGGCTGCTGACCGGGACCAGGTGGATTCTGCGGCCTGATTCCCGGCTGTTGAGGCTGCGGCTGTGGCTGTTGCGATGGCTGGGGTTGCTGTTGCTGTTGTTGTTGTTGCTGTTGCTGCTGCCATACCGTTTGACCAACGATAACTCTAGTGCCAGGTGGAGGTTGACCTCCAGGATATGGCTGCGGTTGACCCTGGGGAGGCCATCCAGGCTGTACCCCTTCTGCTGGACTCCCAGCAGGTGCTGCCTGTGATCCAACGGGGGCTTGCGATCGCAACTGATTCGAAGGGTAGGACACAGCCACGGTTCCACTAGATCCAGCTATCAACGGTCGTACTACATTGCTAGGATTTCCGCTCTGCCACGTGGAGACTGGCGTGCCGGGTGATGGGATCCCAGGAGGAGCAGTGACAGGTTGGCCATGAATGGACGGTGGAGCAAAACGCACGCCTTGTTTATACTGTTGAAAGAACGGAAGGTTGTCGTTAATAGGTGTAGATCAATGCAAGTAAAACGCACGCCTTATTTATACTGCTAAAAGAACGGAAGGTTGTTGTTAATAAGTATAGATGAATTCAAGTAAAACGCACGCCTTATGTATACTGCTAAAAGAACGGAAGGTTGTTGTTAATGAGTAAAGTGCCTAGATGAATTCAAGTAAGATGCATGCCTTATTTATACTGCTAAAAGAACGGAAGGTTGTTGTTAATAAGTATAGATGAATTCAAGTGAAACGCACACCTTATTTATACTGCTAAAAGAACGGAAGGTTGTCGTTAATAGGTGTAGATCAATGCAAGTAAAACGCACGCCTTATTTATACTGCTAAAAGAATGGAAGGTTGTTGTTAATGAGTAAAGTGCCTAGATGAATTCAAGTAAGATGCATGCCTTATTTATACTGCTAAAAGAACGGAAGGTTGTTGTTAATAAGTATAGATGAATTCAAGTGAAACGCACGCCTTATTTATACTGCTAAAAGAACGGAAGGTTGTCGTTAATAAGTATAGATGAATTCAAGTGAAACGCACGCCTTATTTATACTGCTAAAAGAATGGAAGGTTGTTAATGAGTATAGTGCCTAGATGAATTCAAGTAAAATGCATGCCCTATTTATACTGTTAAAAGAATGGTTGTTGTTAATAAGTATAGATGAATTCAAGTAAAACGCACGCCTTATTTATACTGTTAAAAGAACGGAAGGTTGTTGTTAATAGGTGTGGATCAATGCAAGAAAAACGCATGCCTTATTTATACTGCTAAAAGAATGGAAGGTTGTTGTTAATGAGTATACAATAGTGCCTAGATGAATTCAAGTAAGATGCATGCCTTGTTTATACAGTAGAGGTTTATATAAACCCCTGGCCATAGTTTCTGCACGGCAGTGCTGCTTGGTCCCCCAGACAAGAGAGGCACACTCGGGCACACTGTCCTATCTTATTTCTCTTCCTCTTAGTTTCTTTAAAGTTTTTATAGTTTATATAAGAAAGATCTGATTTGATGTTTCATTTTTATTATTTATTACTTCTCTTGTAATTTATTTCTTTGTTTCCATCCTCACTGGGCTATTTTTCCTTGTGGGAGCCCTTGGGCTTATAGCATCTTGCTTTTCAAACTAAGGTTATAGCTTAGCTTATAACAATAATAATATTATAAGAGTTGGGAGAATAAATTCTTTAGTTAATTTAGGAGTTGAGAAGCTCATACTTGAAGGGTATTAGCTATGTGATTCAAGTTAACCCTTTTACCCCCAATGCTATTTGGAACTTTCCCACCCTTAACCCCCAGACGTTTTCAGTTTTCAAGCACGTTTTGCAATATTTTTTTTTTAGACCATGCAAACAGCCTAATTTTCGTCATAGAGAGGTCAGGTTGGTCTCATTCTTTTGGAAAATGCCTGAAGTTTCTCATACAGTTATCAAAAATATGCAAATAAAAGGCAAATAGTTTTTTGCAAGGACGTACCAGTATGTCCATTGGGGTTAAGGGATGAGTTTTGTGAAACGTACCAGTACGTCCATGGGGGTTCAGGGCTGTGTTTTGTGAAACGTACCAGTACGTCCATGGGGGTTAAGGGATTGAGTTTTGTAATACGTACCAGTAAGTCCATGGGGGTTAAGGGATGAGTTTTGTGAAACGTACCAGTACGTCCATTGGGGTTAAGGGATGAGTTTTGTGATACGTACCAGTACATCCAATGGGGGTAGAAGGGTTAAGCTTCATCAAAATAATACAAATTTAATCAAAATTAAGCAGCCGTCAAAATGAAACATACTTGTGGCTCCGGAGGCTTCCCAGCGCGGGGTTTACCCCTGTTCTGCCTCTCTTGTAACTGCTTCTGGTGGAGGTTGTGTAGGAAAGTCTGACGTTGCGCTGGAGTCATCCGCTGCAGCTCGTGCGACGTGACGCCCTGAGGGAGTCTCACGACAGCCCCTGGGATGGCAGCCTATGAGAGATGTGTGATTTGAGATCAATCCAGCATCAATTTGAAACTGAAAACCTATAACATTTAGTAGATTCTTAAATAAAAAGGGAAACCGAAAACCTATAATATTTAATAGATTCTTAGATTCTTAAATGAAAAAGGAAACCGAAAACCTATAATATTTAATAGATTCTTAGATACTTAAATGGAAAGGGAAATTGAAAACCTATACAGGGTATTTAGTAGATGTTTAAATGAAAAGGGAAACTGAAAACCTATATTTAATAGATTCTTAAATGAAAAGGGAAACTGAAAACCTATATCTAATAGATTCTTAAATGAAAAGGGAAACTGAAAACCTATATCTAATATATTCTTAAATATGAAGGGAAACAGAAAACCTATATTTAATAGATTCTTAAATGCAAAGAGAAACTGAAAACTGACAATATCTAATAGATTCTTAAATGAAACAGGAAACTGAAAACCTATAATATTTAATAGATTCTTAAATGAAAAGGGAAACTGAAAACCTGTAATATTTAATAGATTCTTAAATGAAAAGGGAAACTGAAAACCTGTAATACTTAATAGATTCTTAAATGAAAAGGGAAACTGAAAACCTGTAATATTTAATAGATTCTTAAATGAAAAGGGAAACTGAAAACCTGTAATATTTAATAGATTCTTAAATGAAAAGGGAAACTGAAAACCTGTAATATTTAATAGATTCTTAAATGAAACAGGAAACTGAAAACTGACAATATGTCAGAGAAAATTATTATCATTACAACCTTCATGAAAAACCATAAGAACATTGAGAATCAAAATTGAGGGGTGAGTCACAAACCATTATCATGTTGTCAATATTACGGACATTTTTATGTCACCCCTTCCCATTATAAGGTTAGACCCGAAGCAAATCCTCTTCACTCTCTTCTATCATGTACTAAGTCTTCCTGAATTATAACACAAGATTAAATACAGGAGGTAATACTGAATAAAAATGTTTTCTCTCTACACCAACCACCTCAAATCTACCAATACATAAAAATTCTTATAATGTAGTACTGTTAACCTCAACTTTCTTTTAGTCTCCTCCTTATACAGTATATTCTGAATAGTGTTCAATCTTTATTCATACAGTATATAGCTTTCATACAAAACTTATTTTACTAAAATAGTTTGGAAAAACACAAAAGGACAGTGCAGGTCACGGGAGTGACTTGTCTGGTTAAGGCCACGGCTAGGAAAAGAATGAGGAATTGCCTTAATTTCCTTAATAATTATCCACGGCTAGGAAAAGAATGAGGAATTGCCTTAATAATTTCCCTAATAATTAGCTACGGCAAGGAAAAGAATGAGGAATTGCCTTAATAATTTCCCTAATAATTAGCCACGGCTAGGAAAAGAATGAGGAATTGCCTTAATAATTTCCCTAATAATTAGCTATGGCTAGGAAAAGAATGAGGAATTGCCTTAATAATTTCCTTAATAATTAGGCACTATGTATATGCAAAAGACACTTACGGCATGAACTTGTTGCGGAACCGTGCTGGGCATGCTGGGGGAGCGCTGAATCACCAACCCACTTGCACGGACAACTGGACCTGTCACGGTAGGAGGCATTGCAGGCGTCCTCTGCAATGGTCCTAAAGGACCTGGAGGGGTACTGCGTTGAGTCACTGGCTGCGCTAACTGAGAAATATTGGGAGGTGTTATACACGAGTTGTTTGGTGGAGTTCCTCTCGACATATTTGGCGGGGTTGTTCGCAAGGAGACCGGGGGCGGGCCAACGTGTGAATTGGGTGGCAAAGGGCCACCAACTGTAGGAAAAGGATGGCTCTCTCGTGAAGAATTAGGGGGAGTTGCGCGAGCCATCCCCGGCGGAGTCGCTCTGGAAACGTTGGGCGATGGTGACTGAGCTAAACTTGGAGTGACTGACCGACCTACATTCGGGGGCGTTAGTCGAGACACGCCAACTGGTGATGATGTTGGTGCCGAGGAATCTATAGGAAGAAATAAAAATTAGAAGCATGACTTACAACTAAAGAAATTTACTATATACATTAACCCCTTTACCCCCCAGCTATTTGGAACTTTCCAACCCTTAAACCCCAGGCATTTTCTTTTTCAAGCACATTTTGCAATATATATTTTTTTTAAATTGCTCTAACAGCCTTATTTTTTGTCATAGAGAGGTCAGGTTGGTCTCATTCTTTTGGAAAATACCCGAAGTTTCTCAAAAAGTTATAAAAAATATGCAAACAAATGTAATTAGCGGTTTTTTGCAAGGACGTACCGGTACGTCCATGGGGGTAAAGGGATGAGTTTTGTGAAACGTACCAGTACGTCCATTGGGGGTAAAAAGGGTTACCAAGAATTTCTCCATGTGCTGTTATACGAAGAAATTTGAACACATGAATGAGACCTTTTTGAAATTGTAAGTAACATGTCTAAATGATGCAGTAAGAGTGAGCAAAACTTATTGAAAAACCCAAAGTTCCTCTTCTTATATATGCAAAGTAAACGAATAGTGTTAGAGAGCTCGAAGGTTATGAAAGAATGTATTTTTAAAACATTGCAAATGTGTAGCCCTATAAAAAGCTTTACTTTCAACTTCTTATTAACGTTTGCCAGCATTAAATTTAGCCAGAAACTTATTGCATTAAATATTGTCGGTATTAAAATGATGATGTATTATTTCAGTGTTTATTTTCATCCTGACATCTTTTAATCTTTCTATCTTGCATCATATGAATGTGTTGAGTTGGTTTGGCCATGTTAAGAGAATGGAAAATGGCTGTCTGCTAAAGAAGGTGATGAATGCAAGAGTTGATGGGAGAAGTACGAGAGGAAGGCCAAGGTTTGGGTGGATGGATGGAGTGAAGAAAGCTCTGGGTGATAGGGGGATAGATGTGAGAGGCAAGAGAGCGTGCTAGAAATAGGAATGAATGGCGAGCAATTGTGACACAGTTCCGGTAGGCCCTGCTGCTTCCTCCGGTGCCTTAAGATGACTGCGGAGGTAGCAGCAGTAGGGGATTCAGCGTTATGAAGCTTCATCTGTGGTGGATAACGGGGGAGGGTGGGCTGTGGCACCCTAGCAGTACCAGCCGTACTCGGTTGAGTCCCTTGTCAGGCTGGGGGGAACGTAGAGAGGAGACGTCTCCCCCTTTTTTTTTTTGTTTGATGTCGGCTACCCCCCAAAACTTGGGGAAGTGCCTTGGTAAATGTATGTATGTATCTTGCATCATAGTGTATATATACCTTTACATTATACCCTAGAATAATCTTTATGCCATGTTTACAAGATTATTAACCCTTTTACCCCCAAAGGACGTACTGGTACATTTCACAAAACTCATTCCTTAACCCCCATGGACGTACCAGTACGTCTTTGCGAAAAAATGCCATAAAAATTTTTTTTTTCATATTTTTGATAATTTTTTGAGAAAATTCAGGCATTTTCCAAGAGAATGAGACCAACCTGACCTCTCTATGACGAAAATTAAGGCTGTCAGCGCAATAGAAAAAAAAAAAATATTGCGAAACGCCCTTGAAAACGGAAAACGCCTGGGGGTTAAGGGTGGGAAAGTTCCAAATAGCATTGGGGGTAAACGGGTTAATGGTGATTACAAAGGAAATATGAAAAATGTCAATAAAATACTGAAATAAATTTCCTGATAACTGCTCTGAGAATATACAAAACTGTTACCAAATGGTTTTGACTTACGTTGGAGAGGCATTCCAACAGTGGCCACTGGCGGGACTGGAACAGGGGGCGAACTGATTTCTGGAGGCTGATTATCGTTTGACGATGTTGGGGAATCTTGTAATATAGGCTGGCCATCTAAAGAAGGCAAAATTTGAGTTGCCATATCAGGCTCAACTGTAGACAGAGTGGCAATTGGAGTTGACACTGAAGGAAGCGTGGCCACAGGAGGTGGTGGCGTCACCTGGGATACAGTCTGCATGACGGATTCGGAGGGCTGTTCCTTTTCCGTCTCGTGTAGAGTGCTTGTAGGGAAACTTTTGGCCGCAGCTGTATTTTGGTGGGCAACCTGATTTGATGATTGGGGAGGTTGAGATGACGGTGCAGTAACCTGAACGGAAGGGGGCGTCGAGGACTTTTCCACCACCTGGGCGGTGGTACTTGCGACAGTCGGAGCTGGTGCGCTTGGGGCCGAGGGCTTTGAACCTATCGGTTTCCAAGAATGCGGAGTTTTGAGCTGATCCAACAAAGACATGCCTTTGTCCGATCCATCGTCGTCTTCTTCATCGTCATCGTCGTCACTAAAATGTAAACTGTCAAATAATGATTTCTCTGGTTCCTTTTTCTTTTCTTCCTTCTTCTTCACTTCCTCTACCTTCTGTTGCAGATAAACCGGCTTTCTCTTTCTTTCTCTTGGTGCTGGAGGTGGCGTGTGATGCGATCCTGGTTGCCTGGGCTGCTTTAAAAGTCGAGGATGGTATTCCTGTTCGTCAAGCTTGGTACTTTCCGCAATGCAGTCCGCTACCCAGTCAGGTGTGACAATATTAATTTGCTCTTCGTGGTTCAGTGCTTTATTATATTTATCCTGGAACATAAAAAGTTACATAATAAATGCAAATTTTAATGCAGTATGTATATTGCGTAAACTGACAAAAACTAGCGAGTACTCCTCCGTAGATTTCTCGTAAAAGATAAAAGGTTAAAATCTTAATCAAATAATCCATAGGAATAACTAAAAGAATACTGTGCTCTATTCATTTCTTACATTTAATATTCCTAATGTGAAAATACAGTACAGGATGTAGAGCAACAGGTAACAGAAAACACAGCGAGTGATTTGCTAAACATTAAATAGCATTATCTAATCTATGTTAAACACTAAACACTAATTACAGCAGTACTGTAAGGGAAAATTAAAGCAAAAAGAGTCATCTGAACCTTAAAACACAATATAGAACTAATATTTCTAACTGTTACAGAGGGAAAGATGGAACTGTACAAAAAAAAAAGCAAAAGAAAAAAAGCAAATGCTTGACTTGTGCTAAACTATAAAACTGGACCATTATTGTTATTCCTAGCTAAGCTACAACCTTAGTTGGAAAAGCATGATGCTATAACGGGTACAACATGGAAAAATAGCCCAGTGAGAGAGAGAGAGAGAGAGAGAGAGAGAGAGAGAGAGAGAGAGAGAGAGAGAGAGAGAGAGAGAGAGAGAGATCCCGCCTCGAATAACCAGAAGCGAGCTCTTGTAATATTGCAGTCTGTAGGAATCCGAACACCATACAGTATTACTAAGAAAAATAGCGGCACTAAAATCCAATAAAAATTGCTGAAAAGTTCAAGATACTTAAAAGGAAAAGGTTAATTTTTTTTTAAAGCAATATTTAATGATGTCTTGTCCACTCTCAAAACTGATTTGCTCAAAATAGTTACCACATTGACTGTTTATTTACTCACATAAAGTCTGGATTTTTAGAATCGAACTCACAATAAAATTAGTGCTCTGGAAAAGTAATTTTTAAGATATTTGTACAGAACTTACTTTAAAACTAACTGAATCTCTTTCAAACAATTTACGTACAGAGCTTTTACCAAGAAACAAACTGCAATATACTTACCCCTTCTTGTTTACCAACGATAAGGTGAGTATTGCTTTTGTTTAATACAATAGTACATTTCCCTCCATGATAAGTTATCATGGCCCACAGAGCTTTAGTATCAGCAAGGCCCATCTTTGAGACACACGCCACAACGCCAGAAAAAAGCTGACCCGTGTCTGGGGAGAATGCTGCTAATCTATACAGAAAGTTAAGGAAATACTATAACGTACAAAATTTCATATACCGTACATAGATATATGACATTAGAATACCACTGAGGTTA
Organism: Palaemon carinicauda; assembly: GCF_036898095.1. Classification (NCBI taxonomy): domain Eukaryota; kingdom Metazoa; phylum Arthropoda; class Malacostraca; order Decapoda; family Palaemonidae; genus Palaemon; species Palaemon carinicauda. The sequence goes on from NC_090737.1 coordinate 139,178,112, forward strand.
AAAGGAAAATTTCATAAGACAGTGGTAAGAACAGCAATGCTGTATGGAACGGAAACAGCAAGCATGAGGAAGACAGAGGAGAAGACGATGGATGTGGCAGAAATGAGAATGCTTAGGTGGATGTCTGGGGTGACAAGAGAGGATCGGATAAGAAATGACTACATAAGGGGGTCGACAAAGGTGGTGGAAATATCAAAGAAAGTGCAGGAAGGGAGGCTGAGATGGTATGGACAACTGATGAGGAGAGATGAGGACCCCGTTGGGAGACATACTATGGAGATGGAGGTTCAAGGAAGAAGAAGAAGAGGGAGACCAAGAAAGAGATGGAGGGACTGTGTGAGAGGAGACTTACAGGAGAAAGGGATTGATGAGGCAGAAGCGCACAATAGAAAAAGATGGAAACGGCTCATACGCAACGGCGACCCCATATAAAAATGGGAACCAGCTGGGAAGAAGAAGATATATGACATTAAAATGCTGAAGCAGTAGTGTATCTAACTGGTAAACTGTATCGAAACCACCAATCCTGAAACCAAGCTTTACGCACATCATAAGTAACCTCGGTCATACACATCTGACCTAAAAAGACCGCTCATGAATGGCAGAGGCAAGGGGCAGTGACACTGCCCAATCGAGCAGGACAATGCCCTAGAGAGTGAACATATATATAATCAGTGCCCAAGCCCCCTTTCCACCCAAGCTAGGACCAAGGAGGACCAGGCAATGACTGCTTTTGACTCGGCAGGTAGACCTATTGGCTCCTCTAAAACCCCCATCCTTAGCTCACAAGAATGGCGAGGTTGCAGCGACAAAAGAAACTAACGAGTCTGAGCGGGACTCGAACTCCAGTCTAGCATTCGCCAGTCAGGGACGTTACCACGTCGGGGATTTCTCATTACGAGACATAAAACTCTTTCATCATTTATCAGAAAATGCTAACATATCCATGTAAAGTCATAACTCAGATTAGTCAAATAATATGACGATGATACTAAACTCACTGTGGAAGATAACAAAATAATATCACAAATTATTAGTGATTTGTATTTTTCCTAACATACTTACCGAGAACTACTTTCATAGGAGTTACCTGGAACCTCCTCTCTAACGACCAGAGTTTTGTGTAGTTTACCCTACTCCTCTTCTGTAATGGTAGACCTACCGGAAGGATACGTGCCATGAGGGCAACCCCGCGGTAGGCCACCTGTGATCTTAGGCTGTGATCTCCAGTAAGTTTTCTGGTCGCGTCGTGATAACATCTCGACGCTCCTCTTATCTCAGTTCGATCTTTGTGACCCCGTCTCGTGTTCCGTGTGGTTTTCGCATGGCCCGTTGGACTCTCCCTCGTGCTTTGGGTGTTATTTGTATTATTCTTAGCTATAAAACCCTGATTCCTTTAATAACTGAGTCTTTGGTTGCAAGCTGGAAACGGTCATTGCGGCTTGGTAACAAGGTAGTCATTTTTGATTGGTAGAGGAGTGGTTCTAAAAGACGAAATGTTTGTTTTTGCGTCGGAACAAATAGAAACCAACAAAATAGTAAGTAGAAGAAAGGAGCAGAAGGAGCAGATGGATTTTCGACAAGATGAACTTAAAATGAAATTAAGAATGACACAAGTAAACCAAAAAAATATCTAACTTTTGCAAATACAAATTAAGAAAAAGATGCAGAAAATTTGTTCATCATTTTCCCCATTGAAAAAGTATATATACTTTTTTTCTAATAGAAAATAAAATTATTACAATTTAACGCTGCTACTGCTTACTGTATATATAAAAAAAGAATAAAAAAAAGATTTCTAATTCTCTTTTCAGAATTGAACAGCCAGAAATTTTGGGAGATGAAATTAAACCATTCCCAACAAACTCTATTCTTGCTACATTTGTAATGGTATAGAAACTACCAACAGAAAGCTTTTCCGATTAAAAGGATACGGGAGTTGTTTTCCACACTTGGCCGACATGACGACCCATTTCTGGGTTACGACGGGCTTTTCATAGATATCTTTAACCTCTCCGATTTCATCCTCGCTAGGTTCCTCTCCGGTGATAAGGTGAGTTATGTAATCTGTAATGTGAGCATCTTGTTTGGCTCCTCCATCCGCTAAAAGCTTCAAGACCTAGAAGAAAGAAAAATAAATGAGTTGTCGAATAATGAATGATGAGAGCAAAATAATATAATACATTTTTTCTGTACTTAACCAGTGGTCACATAGCTATATCTATCAAACATGAGGTTTGGACCCAGAAAGTGATAGTTAAAAATTAAAGGGACATTCAATAGTCCTTGGACCTCCGCTGCGGCAGCTCATTCCTCGACCTTTTGCTCGACCTTGACCTTTGACCTTAACATGTATTAAGTGGCATGGATTTTCATACACTTGAATATGAACCAAGTTTGAAGTCTCTGTGACAACAATGTTCAAACCTACGGATGATTACGTGCATTGGATATTTTGCTTGACCGTGGCCTTGACCTTCCAAAATTTAATCATTTCCAGGTTTTTATATAACAGTTAATCCATGTAAGTTTCATTACTCTACAATTAAAATTGTGACCAGGAAGCTGTTCACAAACAAACACACACACACACACAAACAGGGGCAAAGACATAATCTCTTTCAAACTTCGTCAGCGTAGGTAATAATTATGGTTGGTGTTCAATGTGAAGAACACTAAAGAGTGCAGTCAGGCATGTAACCAATAAACATACATGCGTCAGTGTACAATGACTGCACAGAAAAGGCCCTCGTAATTAGTAAGTGCAGACAATGCATCAGGTATTCATATAACTATTCCATATATCAGGTTAGATCAATCGTTCTGTTCTTCAGCAACCTAATAACCCTGATTCCCCATGAAGCACAATGGCTACATTCGGGTTCAGGGCCGAGGCACAAACTTTGCAATTGCACCCCTAATAATCTAGCAATTTGACTTTATCTTTTTTTCTTGACATCAGGTATAAAATTCCCTTAATTTCTTTATTTTTTTTTATTAACTAAAAATTATAATATTATTTTCAGTCGTACTCTTATGGACGTTGAAGCTCAATTAATTCATTTCTTTCTTCCCTATATGTATTTTTCCAACGGGGTTTTGGCGTGATTCATACATGGCCTATCATCCATTGGTGTATGGCGTTATATAATAATTCTTTGGGTTTCCCAACGCAAAAGCCTAAGTTTCAAACTCATCTCGTAATGGGTTTATAAAAGAGATCAAGCTAACAAAATAACATGTGTTTGCTACCAAAAAAAGGTTTGTAGTGTGGCGGACAATGGTTGGCTCAACCAGTGACATGGCTAAAATTGCATAAGAAATCAATAATCATTTCAAAGTTAATAAAAGGTGTTCCTACTTTATTGAAAAAAAAATTTGAGTGATTTTGATGATGATGCCTATCAGAAACAGTTTTCAAGTTATAAGTATATATGAAACAAGAAGCTATGCCTCAAAAGTTAAGCTAACACTACAAAAACACCTGTTTATTACCAAAGAAAGGTTTGTAGGTCCGCAGACAATGATTGGCCCAAGTATGGTCAGGTAAATCTGCATAAGAAACCAATTATCCTTTTGAAGCTAATAAGAGGTGTTCGTACTTCACACTAAATATTTTTTGGGGGGATTTTGATAATGATAGCCATCAAAACCCATTGTTATCAAGTTATAAGTAAGCCTGAAACCAAGTTAAGCCTCGAAGACCATATTTTACATGGGAAACAACCATAGATATTCAATCTATTGCCTTATCATTACCTATCAAAGGGGAGCTATGGCCTATGGCCCATCAAAGGGGTAAAACTGCATAAATAACTATCAATAATTCTGAAGAACGAACGTATGATTAGTTACGGGAGTATTTTAAGGTGTTAAGAACGATTTTTATGATGCTAACAGTCGAAAACCCATTTTATTTAAGAGTAATTATGCATTCTAACCGAAATTGGCCTCCGACGCACCAATACCGAGAAAATGGAAGTTCAGCCCAATTTTACTAAATCAAACCTATGTCTAACGCTAAAATAGCTCACCTAAAATAACCTATCTTGGCATTTCATTAATATTAGGCTAACGAGCTATGTTAAGGTAGAGTTCCACCAGGCGTCATTACCGCTTGCCAGTACATAGGAGCTCGATAGGAGCCTTTGTACAGTGATACCTCGGTAGTCGAACGACTCTATACTCGAACAATTCGGAGTTCGACCAAAATTTTCGAGAAATTTTTGCTGCGGTGCTCGACCAAAAATTCGGTACTCGACCAGCCGAACACGTGACGACCGCATGGGCTTTGTGATGATCGCGCCATCTCGGCCACTCTCGCTTGTTCGGGAAGCATCAGTTCTCTCGAGAGCGTCACTCAGACAACGCGCGATCAGCATTCGTTGTGATTTAGTGATTTTCAGTGCTTTTAATTGCTTTTTTAGCTTTCATAATGAGTCCCAAGAAAGTAATGAGTGTTAAGGGGAAGGAGAAGAGGAAAACAGTGCGAACAACGATCGAGTTGAAGAAGGAAATTATAGCGAAATATGAGAATGGTGTACGAGTGTCCGATTTAGCGGTAGAATACGGAATGGCGAAGTCGACCATTTCTACGTTTTTAAAGCATAAAGAAATGATTAAGAAGGCGAATGTTGCAACGGGAGTTACGGCGGTAACTAAGCAAAGGCCACAAGTGATTGAGGAGATGGAAAAGTTGCTTTTAATATTTATTAAAGAAAAACAGTTGGCCGGGGAAAGTGTTAGTGAAGCGTTCATTTGTGAAAAAGCGTTGCATATCTATGAAGAATTAGTGAAGAAAAGTCCGAGTACCAGTGAAAGTGATTCATTTACATTTAAAGCGAGCAGGGGTTGGTTTGAAAAGTTTCGTAATAGAACAGGTATTCATCGTGTTACTAGGCATGGGGAGGCAGCTAGTTCGGATCAAATTGCAGCCGATAAATACGTGGGGGAATTCGATCGGTACATAAATGAACAAAATTTGATCGCACAACAAGTCTTTAATTGTGATGAGACTGGGTTATTTTGGAAGAAAATGCCAGCCAATACGTACATTACCAAGGACGAGACGAAGATGCCAGGTCACAAGCCAATGAAAGATAGGCTAACATTGTTGCTGTGTGCAAATGCAAGTGGCGATTGCAAGATCAAACCCTTGTTAGTGTACCACTCGGACAACCCCCGGGTGTTCAAACGAAATAATATTTGTAAAAGTGCACTACCAGTTATGTGGCGCTCGAACACTAAATCTTGGGTCACAAGACAATTCTTTACTGAGTGGATAAACGAAGTGTTTGCCCCCCAGGTTAAGGCTTACCTCATTGAAAAGAGCTTGCCAATGAAATGTCTTCTGGTTATGGACAATGCTCCTGCACATCCTCCAGGTCTCGAGGATGACTTGAAAGAAGAATACAGCTTTATCAAAATCAAATTCTTGCCCCCCAATACTACTCCCATACTCCAGCCCATGGACCAACAGGTCATTTCAAACTTCAAAAAACTCTATACCAAGGCCCTTTTCAGAAAGTGTTTTGAAGTGACCAGTGACACGAAGTTGACCCTAAAGGAATTCTGGAAGGAACACTTCAGCATCCTCAACTCTGTTAACATGATTGACCAAGCTTGGCGAGGTGTGACCTATAGGACATTGAACTCTGCCTGGCGTAAGCTGTGGCCATCATGTGTCACAGAGAGGGAGTTTGAAGGTTTCCAACCAGAGGCGGGTCCAAGCACTGCTACCCCTGTAATTTCTGATGACACTGATGTCGTTGAGGAAATTGTTGTCATGGGCAGGAGTTTGGGGCTTGAGGTCGACAAGGATGATATTGATGAGCTTGTAGAAAGCCATTCTACCGAGTTGACTGTGGAGGAATTGTTGCACCTGCAACAACAACAGCAGCAGGATCTGATTGTGGAGCAGGAATCTTCAGAAGAGGATGAGGTAAGGGAGGATGTTCCAAGTTCTCTCATCAATGAAATTTGTTCCAAGTGGGCAGATGTGCAGGCTTTTGCTGAAAAATACCACCCAGAAATTGCAGTAGCAAACCGGGCAGTGCATATGTTTAATGATAGTGTCATGTATCATTTTCGAAGAATACTGCAGAGGAGGAAGAAACAATTAACAATAGACCAGTTTTTCACAAAAGAAAAGAAAGCTGCTACATCAAAGCCTGTTTCTCCTCCAAAGAAGAGACAAAGAAGAGAAGAAACCCCTGAAATAGATCTGCCCACCCTTTCATTGGAGAGAGAAACAACTCCTGAAGGAGAACTACCCCGCCACATCATGGAAGGGGACTCTCCTTCCAAGCAGTAACCTCCCCCTTCCATCCTCTCCACATCCATCCCTGTATGCCATCGAACCGCTGCTCAAAGGTATGTTCACTACAGTACAGAAAATGGTTTAAAATTGTTTTATTTTAGTACAGTAAATGGTTTAAAATTGTTTTATAGGATTTTCTGACCAATTTCATACACATTTAGATAATTATTGTTGTTTAGGTACACGTTTTATTAATATTTTGGGCCTGTTCGAGTGCTTGGGAACGGAATAGAATATATACCATTATTTCTTATGGGGAAAAAAAATTCGGTACTCGAACAAATCGGAGGTCGAACACGGATCTCGAACGGATTATGGTCGAGTACCGAGGTATCACTGTATATCAGCGGCCAGTTCATCCCGCGTTGATTAAAAGAGGACATCAACTAACCTAAACTTTCCCCCCTAACCTAACCTACAAGCCATGTCCTTACCTACCTACCTAATGGGGGGGGGGGCCTAATGCACCCCTGCGACCCCCCTTACACTGCCGTATCCGAAGTTAGACATAATAATACGTACGGGTGGCCACTATCATACATACACCCCGCTCAATGTTTTTCTTTATTCACGAACGAAGCGAGTGCACGGCGGAGCAAAAACCAATAAACCTCATCGAATTATCACCGAAATCTAATAATTTTTGCTCAGCTGTGAGCTTGCTAAGCTCGCAAAATAAGAAAAACATAACGCTCCTATGTATCTCTACTAAGAATAATTAGTGGATGTGTCCGCCATTCCACAAAAAAAAAACCCAAAAATAAATCGGTAAAAAATGCAACCGAAGATAAAACAGCCAATTTCAAAAATATGTAGGGGGTGAATGTAGTTTATCGGGACAGGGCGATATCTTTCTTATTACTAACCCAATCTTTTTTCCTTATGGGGAAGATGTGCTTTACTATGATCCGATATACCATAATATGAAGTTATTTTATATTTTCCTTTACTATGATCCAATATACCATAATATGAAGTTATTTTATATTTTCTAAGTTCAGCCCAAGAAGGGGGTCCGAGGGCTTGCCCCTGGGCTAGGAGTTGTATGTAACCTGGAAACTATTAGGTTCGGTTAGATTGGGTTTGTATGATAGCGACAGTGATTAGGGGGTCACAGGGGGGCCTTAGCCCCCCCGGAGCCTTTGTAGAGTGATGGCAGATCCGTTTTCATTCATAGAAAATGGGAATATTATAAAGTGGGGTGGACTGTGGCCGTCATTCTAAAATCGAGTTCGTAGAAAACTGGAATAATCTGAACTGTGGCCGTCGTTTTAAAAACGATTTTGGCGGGAGAAGCTAACTTAAAAAACCCACCTAACCTATGCTAAAAGCCGTATCATTACCCAGGGGGGCTTCCCCCCCCCGGACCCCCCCTTACCTACTACGGGAGTGAGAAGATTCGTGGCCGGAGTAAGAACTTGAGCCACAAATTTTCAGGTAATTTAGGGTTTTCGGCAAAAAACATAAAAGTGTGCGTTTAGGCACATATTTAAGATCCGTAGACCATTTCCAAACGTTTTTATTCTATACAAGATAACAGTCGGAGCGATAATAAGCAAATTAGGACGCTTGGCCATAGCGCTACAAACTACCCCCCCCCCCCCCGCCAGGTCATTAGGAAGGTAAAGACAAGGCTAGTAGGTCAGGTTAGGGGGGGAAATTTGGGTTAGTTGTCCATTTTTCTCGCTGTGTCCCAATTAACTAGAAAGGCTCCACATGTAGTTTATATCCAATTTAAAATATATACATAATTAGCAAGAAATTAAAGTATTGTTTTATTTGTCTTACTTTATCATATAATGAAAGATATTAGACTGGCATATACAGGCCTAAGGGCCACATTAGGTACATAGCTGGTCCGTTAGTTTCGTAACCCTGGCTTACCTGTGGTTCTACATTTCCAGTGATATAAAACTTCACATCTTTAAATAAATCGTCGAAAACACTGAGGTTGTCAAGATAACTGCAAATATCCATTTGTGTGTGTTAATAATCACTTTCCTTCGGCTGTACTTTTGTTCCCGCCGACTTATACACAATGTAAACAAACCAGGGTTGCCAGATTATTTCGACTGGATTGTCGTACATGAGCCTTAAAATTGTCGTTTTTCAACCAAGATTATCGTACACAGTTTCAAAATAATTATTAGGGTGTTAAATGATTGACTTATTTCAAAAGATTTTAGTATAATTGTTTAATTAAACCCACACACACCTACATTGTTTATACCTTAGGTATGTATTGTACATCGTACCGGACCCAAAATAATCGTACACGTACTATAATTATCGTACGAATGGCAACCCTGAACCAAACATCGCGAAAATACAGAGTTACGTTCACTGCGTTCGTTGAAAATTATTGCTCTTTAAATTATAAATATATCTTATTTTTTTAGTTTTAATATCAATATAACGAAATATAATATTTATTTAACTTCATATATACTTCATGCAGCATCTATAGTAATGAATATAGTTAATAAAAGCTGTTTCTTATATGGATACAATTTTAGTCGCTTAACTGAACGGTTCTAGGTCGCGTTCATGAACAATTATTAGTCCTCAAATTATAGATATCTCAATATGACAGAGTTGCGTTCATTGGTAATTGTTGCGCTTTAAATTATAAATATATCTGATATTTTGAGTTTTTATATCAATTTACCGGCATATAATATTTTTATAGTTTTATATATATTACATAAAGCATCAATATTAATGAATATAGATAATAAAACTTGTTTCTGATATAGAAACGATTTTAGTCGCTTAACTGAATGGTGCTGAGTCGCGTTCATTGGCAGTTATTATTCCTAAAATTATAAATATCTCTGATATTTTGAGTCTTTTATATTGATTTACCAGCATATTATATTTATCCAGTTTAATATATACTTCATACAGCGTCCATATTAATTAATATAGCTAAAAAAAGTATTATATTTCTTCTTGGGGAACAAGTTTAGATGCTTATCTTTCGGGTGCTGAGTCCCGTTCATTCACAGTTATTGTTTTTCAAATTTTATTTATCTTTGATCTTTTAAGATTTTATATCAATGTACCAGCATATAATATTTATCTAATTTGATATATACTTCATACAGCATCCATATTAAAGAATATAGATAATAAAAGTTATGTGTCTGACGTGGAAACAATTTTAGACCCTTAAGTTTAGGGTGCTGAGTCAAGTTCATTATCAATTATTACTTCTCAAATTATATTTCTATTTTATCTTTGGGCTTTTTTTATATCAGTGTGTACGTATATATTTTAATAGTTTTATATATACCTCATAGAAACATCTATATTAAGGTGTATATATAATAAAAGTTATGTTTCTGCTGTGGAAGCAATAGAATTGGTTCTTAACTTTAGGGTATTGAGTCATTGAGTTGCTTTCATTAACAATTCATGCTCTTCAAACTAATTTTATCTTTATTCATTTTTATTTATCAATGTACACGTATATATTTTTTTATTTGATATACACATTATTGCAGCATCCATATTATGGGATATAAATAAACAAAAATCCTAATGGAGCCGTGGAAACAATATTGTGTTGAGACCATGCCACGACTCATTTATATTCTTAATATTTATATAATCTAGTATTATAATACCTATATGAGTCTCCTTTTATGCTTTTATGCAACTATTTCTATGGAAAGCATCTTCTATATTAAAGCAAAGGCCACGTTACAGAAATGTAGGCCTACCCAGTCCAATGCAGACAATCTTAGACTGTGCTTTACCAACCTTTACCAGTCTCCTAAGGACAGCAGTAGAAGTTTATAGCTAATTACCTACTCTTTGTCAACTTTTGAAACTAATTTCTACTAATACGATAGATTCACATATATAGGTCATGTTATTATACTAAAATGGAATAAGGAAAACATTCTAGTAAATTAATTTTTTTTAAATCATGCAAGAAAATCATGATAATTGGTAGGGGACAATATATTTACGGATATATAAATACTAATGATAACATTAAAAGTGTAACAGCTTCCAAAATATAGTTTTCATTGTCTTGGCCTTTATTTTAGTTAACCCATTAAAATTATAATTATTTTTCCGTCAAAACATTTTCTATAGAGAAGCTACTGACTGTTGAGCAATAGACTTTGAAGATGAAATATTTTTCACATTTAAAACCAATACATACATCGATTACCTAAGTGACCACGTATAAAGATTGCTAATAATAATCCATTACTTATAAGATATTGCATCTTCACAAACATATTTTCACTTAAAGAATGCAATAGCTTGTTGATCAAGGCTTTTATGATGTATGAAATAGAATGGTATAAGTGGATATATTCTACAATTTTGATTATAATGTTTCTAAAATTATCAAGCGTTTTTAAAAAGCAGGTTCAATGTTTTTCGTTGTTCTCTCCACAAGACTATGATTGTGGGCATAGGCCTACTACTAGATGTGTATCTGTAAACGCTGCAATTTGTAAAAAAAAAAAAAAAAAAAAGCTCATTGTCTTTAATTACCCCCTACACAGACAGCACATTTTGTATATTTATACGTCTAACTTCTAAAGCCTGTCCAATATATCGGGAAACTTCTTTGGATGTTCAATTAAACTTCTCAATTCTTATATTTTGCAATTTGTAAAAAAAAAAAAATCTCATTATCTTTAGTCACCTCCTCCACAGACAGCACATTTTGTATATTTTTACGTCTAACTACTAAAGCCTGTCTAATATATCGTTAAACTTCTTTGGATGTTCAAATAAACTTCTTAATTCTTATATTTCCGTGTGTCAAATTTTGGAAAAGGTCCACGTAGGCAGAGAGAGAATATTTGCAGAGTGCAGAGACAAATCTATCGCGACAGAGATGTCTTCTTTGACGAGTCTGTGGGACAGGGATGGGTATTCCACTGGGGCTTGTAACCAACCCATTTATTGGCAACTGCAATAAAGAAAAGAAAAATTATATTAATTTCGCACGCACGTGTGTGTGTGTGTGTGTGTGTGTGTGTGTGTGTGTGTGTGTGTGTGCATTTGTGTATTGAAACTTGCTAGTAAATACAGATTAGTATTCAACTGAAATGCAGGAGTATATACCACGTATAATGAATACAAATGTACACTATATAAATTATGTACGTATAGGCCTAACCTTTCTACAGTTAGGTATTCAACATTTGCATTCACTCATTTATTGAAGAACCTCTTGGTTTACTTCAATGCTGAATAATGCATAAAGAAGAGCTACATTTTATCAGTTAATAAGAGTCCAAATGAATAATTCTATTTGTTTTTCAGTCTGAACTTACTCCATTTGTGTCCCCTAAATAGGCCTATAGGGCCAGCAGGTATTAAAAATTTGCAGTTACACATTTAATGAAGAACTTCTTAGTATACTTCAATGCTGAATAATGTATAAAGAAGAGCTACATTTTATCAATTAATAAGAATGTAAATAAATAAATCTACTTGATTTTCAGTCTGAATTTACTCCATTTGTGTCCCCTAAATAGGCCTATAGGGCCAGCATGTATTCAAAATTTGCATTCACACATTAAAGAACTTCTTAGTTTACTTGAATGCTGAATAATGCATAAAGAAGAGCTATATTTTATCACTTAATAAGAATCTAAATAAATAATTCAACTTGATTTTCAGTCTGAACTTACTCCATTTGTGTCCCCTAAATAGGCCTATAAGGCAAGCATGTATTCAAAATTTGCATTCACACATTAAATAACTTCTTAGTTTACTTAAATACGGAATAATGCATAAAGAAGAGCTATATTTTATCAGTCAATAAGAATGTAAATAAATAATTCTACATGATTTTCAGGATTTTCAGTCTGAACTTACACCAGTTGTGTCCCATTAGTAGGCCTATAGAGCAAGCATGTATTCAAAATTTGCATTCACACATTTAATGAAGAACTAAGTTTACTTCAATGCTGAATAATGCATAAAGAAGAGCTATATTTTATCAGTTAATAAGAATGTAAATAGATAATTTTACTTGATTTTCAGTCTGAACTTACTCCATTTATGTACCCCAAATAGGCCTATAGGGCAAGCAGGTATTCAAAATTTGCATTCACACATTAAAGAACTTCTTAGTTTACTTGGATGCTGAATAATGTATAAAGAAGAGCTATATATTATCACTTAATAACAATCTAAATAAATTATTCTTTTTTATTTTCAGTCTGAACTTATTTATTTATGTACCCTAAATAGGCCTATAGGGCCAACAGGTATTCAAAATTTGCATTCACACATTAAAGAACTTCTTGATTTACTTGAATGCTGAATAATGCATAAACAAGAGCTATATTTTATCACTTAATAAGAATCTAAATAAATAAATCTATTTGATTTTCAGTCTGAACTTACTCCATTTGTGTCCCTTAAATAGGCCTATGGGGCAAGAAGAACTTCTTAATTTACTTGAATGCTGAATAATGAATAAAGAAGAGCTATATTTTAGCAGTTAATAAGAATCTAAACATATAATTCTATTTGTTTTTTCAGTCTGAACGTACTCCATTTGTGTACCCTAAATAGGCCTATAGGGCCAGCATATATTCAAAATTTGCATTCACACATTAAAGAACTTCTTAATTTACTTGAATGCTGAATAATACATAAAGAAGAGCTATATTTTATCAGTCAATAAGAGTCCAAATAAATTATTCTATTTGATTTTCATTCTGAACTTACTCCATTTGTGTCCCTTAAATAGGCCTATGGGGCAAGAAGAACTTCTTAATTTACTTGAATGCTGAATAATACATAAAGAAGAGCTATATTTTATCAGTCAATAAGAGTCCAAATAAATTATTCTATTTGATTTTCATTCTGAACTTACTCCATTTGTGTCCCCTAAATAGGCCTATAGTGCCAGCATGTATTCAAAATTTGCAGTCACACATTTAATGAAGAACTTCTTAGTTTACTTGAATGCTGAATAATGCATAAAGAAGAGCTATATTTTATCACTTAATAAGAATCTAAATAAATAATTCTATTTAATTTTCAGTCTGAACGTACTCCATTTATGTCCCTTAAATAGGCCTATGGGGCAAGAAGAACTTCTTAATTTACTTGAATGCTGAATAATACATAAAGAAGAGCTATATCTTATCAGTTAATAACAGTCCAAATAAATTATTATATTTGATTTTCAGTCTGAACGTACTCCATTTGTGTCCCCTAAGTATAGGGCAAGCCGCGTGCACCGTGAGAAAGTCATGCTCTTGTGTTGCGAGAATATTCCACCAGATGACAGCTGCTCTGCTGACTGTCTGAATGCTGAGGCCCACCCAAGGGAAAACCAGCCGGCCACCTGTTTAAAAATACCGAGGAGTAATTTAACGTGTGCTGAATTTAACTGAATTTAACGTGTGATTAAAGATATAATATGAATAGATATTTAATAGAGTTATTATGGTATTTTTGGATAAGTTTAAATAGAGGTCTTGCAGAGATATGATGGTAGGGCTTATCCTTGGTGTCTTATTAAACAACGGATATATTAGAATTTGTGCAGCAGAAAAATAGTCTAACACTGTATAACGTAGTCATATTTGCCGTTACTAGGGACAATATTGTAGAGACAGTAGAAGAAGAACAAGAAAAAGAACAAGAAAAAGAACAAGAAAAAGAACAAGAAGAACAAGAAGAATAAGAAACTATTGATATAGAATTAAGATAGTGCCACTAGCTGTTGTCATATTTTTTTCACACCACAATATGATTGAATGGAAGATAATTTTTTTTAAAATACACAATTAAGCTAATGTAAAGTTAAATACTTTTATTTGCTTATATAAAATAGATATTTTATGACAATTTCTTGAAATAAACTGCTGCAAATGGATATATAACTATCTACATGCCTGTACACAACGGAAAATATAATGCAAGTTGCAGAAAATATATTTTCAGCGGTATCATACAGGATATATATATATATATATATATATATATATATATATATATATATATATATATATATATATATATATATATATATATACTGTATATTGATTGTAGGTAACAAGGCAACCAACGGAACACAGCAAGGGGAATAGGTTGGCCAAGGCATGCACCAGCCACCCGTTGGGATACTACCGCTAGAGAATTATGGGGGCCTTTGACTGGCCACATACTACTACATTTATCCCTCTCTTATTATGGTTCATCTTTCCTTAGTCTACACACACACACACACACACACACACACACACACACACAAACTCTTTCCCCATACACCCGATAACACTAAGCTAACCAAACAATTCTTCACTTAAGGGGTTAACTACTGCACTGTAATTGTTCAGTAGCTACTATCCCCCTGGTAATGGTAGAAGAGACTCTCTAGCAATGGTAAGCAGCTCTCCTAGGCAAGGGGCACTCCCAAAATCAAGCCATTGTTCTCTATTCTTGGGTAGTGCTATAGCCTCTGTATAATGGTCTTTCACTGTTCTAGTTAGAGTACTCTTGCTTGAGGGTACACTCGTGCACACTTTTCTATCTGTTTCCTTATTTGATTTCCT
>NC_090737.1:139197985-139205485 GCF_036898095.1 Palaemon carinicauda
ATTACTTCTCTTGTAGTTAATTTATTTCCTTGTTTACTTTCCTCACTGGACTATTTTTCCTATTGAAGCCCCTTGGGCTCATAGCATCTTGCTTCTCCAACTATAGTCCATTTCTTTTAGCGAGTCATATTTGCACCGACTCGCAGCGGTGCCCTTTTAGCTCGGAAAAGTTTCCTGATCGCTGATTGGTTGGACAAGATAATTCTAACCAATCAGCGACCAGGAAATTTACCGAGCTAAAAGGGCACCGTTGCGAGTCGGTGCAAATCTGCCTCGCTAAAAGAAATGGACTATAGTTGGAGAAGCAGGATGCTATTAGCCCAAGGGCTTCAATAGGAAAAATAGCCCAGTGAGGAAAGTAAACAAACTTACCATAAATGGCTCTGATGCATCGTCGTTGATGTTTACATTCGCTATCTGAGATAGACGTCGACTGAGGCGTTGTAACGGTTCATTTGATTGCTTTCTAGCCAAACACTGGAGAAAAAAAAATTAAAACCGTCAAAAAAATATGGAAAACAGTAGATAAAAAACTTCATTTAAGCTAATTTACATAGCTAAACTGGTGTAAGAAATACATGGGAATGTTAAAATATGGAAAACAGTAGATAAAAACTTCATTTAAGCTAATTTACATCGCTAAACTGGTGTAAGAAATACATGGGGATGTTAAAATATGGAAAAGTGTAGATAAAAGCTTCATTTAAGCTAATTTACATAGCACAACTGATGTAAGAAATACACGGGAATGTTAAAATATGGAAAAAATGTAGATAAAAGCTTCATTTAAGCTAATTTACATAGTAAAACTGGTGTAAGAAATACATGGGAATGTTTAAAATATGGAAAACAGTAGATCAAAAGCTTCATTTAAGCTAATTTACATATCAAAACTGGTGTAAGAAATACATGGGAATGTTAAAATATGGAAAAATGTAGATAAAAGCTTCATTTTAGCTAATTTACATAGCAAAACTGGTGTAAGAAATACATGGGAATGTTTAAAATATGGAAAAATGTAGATAAAAGCTTCTTTTAAGCTAATATAGATAGCAAAACTGGTGTAAGAAATACATGGGAATGTTAAAATATGGAAAAATGTAGATAAAAGCTTCATTTAAGCTAATTTACATAGCTAAACTGGTGTAAGAAATATATGGGAATGTTGAAATATGAAAAAATGTAGATAAAAGTTTCATTTAAGCTAATTTACATAGTAAAAACTGGAGTAAAAAATTGAAAACTGTCGAAAAAATATGGAAAACAGTAGATAAAAGCTTCATTTAAGCTAATTTACATAGTAAAACTGTGTAAGAAATACATGGGGAATGTTAAAATATGGAAAACAGTAGATAAAAGCTTCATTTTAAGCTAATTTCCATAGCAAAACTGATGTAAGAAATACATGGGAATGTTAAAATATGGAAAAAATGTAGATAAAAGCTTCACTTCACCTATTTTATATATCAAAACTGGTGTAAGAAATAACATGGGAATGTTAAAATATGGGAAAATGTAGATAAAAGCTTCATTTTAGCTAATTTACATAGCTAAAATGGTGTAAGAAATACATAGGAATGTTAAAATATGGAAAAATGTAGATAAAAGCTTCATTTAAGCTAATTTACATAGTAAAACTGGTGTAAGAAATACATGGGAATGTTAAAATATGGAAAAATGTAGATAAAAGCTTCATTTAAGCTAATTACATATCAAAACTGGTGTAAGAAATACATGGGAATGTTTAAAATATGGAAAAATGTAGATAAAAGCTTCATTTAAGCTAATTTCCATAGTAAAACTGGTGTAAGAAATACATGGGAATGTTAAAATATGGAAAAATGTAGATAAAAGCTTCATTTAAGCTAATTTACATATCAAAACTGGTGTAAGAAATACATGGGAATGTTAAAATATGGAAAAATGTAGATAAAAGCTTCATTTCAGCTAATTTCCATAGTAAAACTGGTGTAAGAAATACATGGGAATGTTAAATATGGAAAAATGTAGATAAAAGCTTCATTTAAGCTAATTTACATATCAAAACTGGTGTAAGAAATACATGGGAATGTTAAAATATGGAAAAATGTAGATAAAAGCTTCATTTAAGCTAATTTACATATCAAAACTGGTGTAAGAAATACATGGGAATGTTAAAATATGGAAAACAGAAGACAAAAGCTTCATTTCAGCTAATTTACATAGCAAAACTGGTGTAAGAAATACATGGGAATGTTAAAATATGGAAAAATGTAGATAAAAGCTTCATTTAAGCTAATTTACATAGCAAAACTGGTGTAAGAAATACATGGGAATGTTAAAATATGGAAAAAATGTAGATAAAAGATTCATTTAAGCTAATTTACATAGCAAAACTGGTGTAAGAAATACATGGGAATGTTAAAATATGGAAAACAGTAGATAAAAGCTTCATTTAAGCTAATTTACATAGCTAAAATGGTGTAAGAAATACCTTGGAATGTTCCAGTGTCTGGCCAGAAGGGCCAGGCAATTTAAAATGAAGAAGAAGAAGAAAAGAAAAAAATCGTGGATCAGTTGTCCCTTACCCTTATTGTTATATTCTCCTGGTCTCTCTTATTACTGAACTACTTTCATTAACAACTTAGTTGTGCTTTGTTTGCCCTAACTGTTATATTCTCCTGGGCTCTCTTATTACTAAACCTCTTTCATTTCCAACTTGTTCATTTATCTATGTATGTTTTCATTGTTTTTATATGCAAAGTTTTGTAAATTTAGGGTTGACGGATTTTACTGAATAAAGTATCGTACCTTAGCATCAAAACTATCGTTTTCTTATCAAGATATTTTGCACTTAACTACTGAATAATTTCACAATACCATACGTTCCCCATAGCTAGATCGAATGTGTCAGTAGAGAGAGAGAGAGAGAGAGAGAGAGAGAGAGAGAGAGAGAGGAGAGAGAGAGAGAGAGAGAGAGAGAGAGAGAGAGAGTCGTACCATAGCTTCAAAATTATCGTTTTCTTGTCAAGATATTTTTGCACTAAATTACTGGAATAATTTCACAATACTATAGCTAGATCGAATGTGTCAGTAGAGAGAGAGAGAGAGAGAGAGAGAGAGAGAGAGAGAGAGAGAGAGAGAGAGAGAGAGAGAGAGAGAGAGAGAGAGAGAGAGAGAGAGCCTTACCCTTACCTTATTTCTTATTTTTGTTTGGGTTCCCCTAGGTCCCTCAGTGTGAGGCACCTCGTATATCCACCAGAGAGAGAGAGAGAGAGAGAGAGAGAGAGAGAGGAGAGAGAGAGAGAGAGAGAGAGAGAGAGAGAGAGAGGAGAGAGAGAGAGAGCCTTACCCTTACCTTATTTCCTTATTTTTTTGTTTGGGTTCCCCCAGGTCCCTCAGTGTGAGGCACCTCGTATATCCACCAGAGAGAGAGAGAGAGAGAGAGAGAGAGAGAGAGAGAGAGAGAGAGAGAGAGAGAGAGAGAGAGAGAGCCTTACCCTTACCTTATTTCCTTATTTTTTGTTTGGGTTCCCCCAGGTCCCTCAGTGTGAGGCACCTCGTATATCCACCAGAGAGAGAGAGAGAGAGAGAGAGAGAGAGAGAGAGAGAGAGAGAGAGAGAGAAGAGGAGAGAGAGAGCCTTACCCTTACCTTATTTCCTTATTTTTTGTTTGGGTTCCCCCAGGTCCCTCAGTGTGAGGCACCTCGTATATCCACCAGAGAGAGAGAGAGAGAGAGAGAGAGAGAGAGAGAGGAGAGAGAGAGAGAGAGAGAGATGAGAGGATGAGAGAGAGGAGAGAGAGAGAGAGCCTTACCCTTACCTTATTTCCTTATTTTTTGTTTGGGTTCCCCTAGGTTCCTCAGTGTGAAGCGCCTCGTATATCCACCAGAGAGAGAGAGAGAGAGAGAGATGAGAGAGAGAGAGAGAGAGAGAGAGAGAGAGAGGAGAGAGAGATTATTTGAAGAACTTACTGCTTCAAGGACCAATCTTCTCGAGATGAACCCTCTTTCTCGATCTCCTGCTGAAGGAATGGCGTATGAAGAGATTTCTGCGCCTCAGCTTTGATCTCCTTCGATTCGTTTGGGGTTATGACCTCATATATAACAGCTATATGGGGGTCAAGCGAGACAACTTCCATCTTAAAAGGAGCCAGCAAAAGCCATGGGCTCCCAGTGTTTAGATAACTACAGGTCAGAGAGGACCTCGTGTTGATTTCCTGTTAAAAGGTCGTTAGCATCAAGTTTGGAAGTGAACTGATAGAGTTGTTGTTTTCGTAAATATTAATGGTTAATAAATTAAATACAAACAAAACTATTAGGGATATATCCATAGCTAAAAGATTTTCATAAAATTTGTATTTTCATAAAATCTGTATTTTCATAAAATCTGTATTTTCATAAAGTTGCCTAAAACTATTAAGCAAGCAACGTTCGTTAAGTGTAATACATAGCTAAAAGATTTTCAAAAACTGTATTTTCATAAAGTCTGTATTTCATAAAATCTGTATTTGCATAAAGTAGCCTAAAACTATGAAGCAAGCAACGATGGTTAATACATAGCTAAAAGATTTTCAAAATCTGTATTTCATAAAATCTGTATTTTCATAAAATCTGTATTTTCATAAAATCTATATTTCATAAAATCTGTATCTTCATAAAGTTGCCTAAAACTATTAAGCAAGCAACGAAAGTTAATACATAACTAAAAGATTGTCCTTAGATCTAAATTTTCCTAAAGTTGCATAAAACTATTTAGCTCCTAACGAAGAGTAAGAGAAAGGCTTCCAAGAGGAAACTGAAGACTTTCTTATTTCATGAGTCTTTTGACAGTGACGATTTAACAGTAAATGAACAATATGTAACATGAAACGATAGATACTGTGAACGGACAAGGTAAAACGACAGCGGAGGTCCTGTAGAGAATGGGGTTCCCCTGCTGTATGGGACCGGAAAAGCAGCCATCAAAAAAAAACTAACTTACCCTTAAATCTTCTCCTCTACATAGACGTTCCACTTGCTCGAGTTCAACCAATGCCCTATGATTAAGCATCCACGTCCTATTGTCATGGAGAGACAAATACTTCTCACTTATTATGACATCGTTTTCTCCAATTTGCTTTCCTCGATCTCTGAATTGGACCCTCAGACCCGAACTTTCGAAGCGCGAGGAAGACGTAGAGTGAGTTAGCGATCGTGGACCGCGAATTTCCAAGACGTGATTGTGCTGTGAAAGAAGAATAGATTAACGATACTAATATGGCTATGTTTTCATACTATATTGAATAATATCTCCTAAAATATATTCCTTTGTTAAATTTGTTAACACAATTAGTATCAGCTCTAAATCTGCACTTAGGATACTGGGAAGTAGACTAAAAAAGTATTGTAGGAATTTGCAAAACGTTGGCAAGTGACTTATTATTATTATTATTATTATTATTATTATTATTATTATTATTATTATTATTATCATTATTATTAGCTAATCTAGACCCTAGTTGGAAAAGCAGGAAGCTATAAGCCCAAGGGCTCCAACAGGGAATAATAGCCCAGTGAGGAAAGGAAATAAGGAAATAAACTATATGGGAAGTAATGAAAAATTAAAATAAAATATTATAAGAAAAGGAAAAATAATAAAACATATTTTTCATATATAAACTATAAAAATACTTATGACAGCTTGTTCAACATACCGTAAAAGCATTTGGTGCAAGTTTGAACTTTTGATATATTGAAATCAATGGAATAATTTAAGTGAAACTTTGTAGAAATTTTATACGAAAGCTCCTGAAACTTGAAATTGCGTCCTTCACATTTCATTATTATTATTATCAACTACTGAGCTACAACCCTAGTTGGAAAAGCAGGATGCTATAAGCCCAGGGGCCCCAACAGGGAAAATAGCCTAGTGAGAAAAGGGAAGAAGGAAAGATAAAATATTTTAAGAAGAGTAACAACATTAGAATAAATATTTCCTATATAAACTATAAATACTTTAACAAAACAAGAAGAAGAGTGTACCCTCAAGCAAGAGAACTCTAACCCAAGACAGTGGAAGACCATGGTACAGAGGCTATGGCACTACCCAAGACTAGAGAACAATGGTTTGATTTCGGAGTGTCCTTCTCCTAGAAGAGCTGCTTACCATAGCTAAAGAGTCTCTTCTACCCTTACCAAGAGGAAAGTAGCCACTGAACAATTACAGTGCAGTAGTTAGCCCCTTGAACAAAGAAGAACTGTTTGGTAATCTCAGTGTTGTCAGGTGTATGAGGACAGAGGAGAGTCTGTAAAGAATAGGCCAGACTATTCGGTGTATGTATAGGCAAAAGGAAGAAACCGTAACCAGAGAGAAGGATCCAACGTAGTATTGTCTGGCCAGTCAAAGGACCCCATAACTCTCTAGCGGTAGTATCCCAACGGGTGGCTGTAGATAATTTCTTATAAAGTGTATAAAAAATAATTGTTAATGAGAAATTATAATCTTTTTACGAACCACTTTCACAGCTGTTTTTAATAACCCCTCGATATGGCTTAGAGAATATTCCGTGTGTGACGTCTGGAGAGGTGTGGACAATGCCTTGACCTTAGCTGCTCGCATGAACTCGACACCCACACCAAAATAGCCCTTGTTCATTGCCACTACCCCTATTGATACCAGTTCATCAACTGGAAAAGAAAATTAGTTTGAAAAATTAAATAACATCTATAGAAAAAATTAAATACCATTTATAGAAAAAAAGAAAATTAGTATGAAAATTTGTATACAAGATTAAATAATATTAATAAAAAATATTGAATACTATTTATAAAGAAATTAACTACCATTTATATAAAACTAAATACCATTTATAAAAAATTAAATACCATTTATAAAAAAATTAAATGCAATTTATAAAGAAATTAAATACATTTATATGAAATTAAATACCATTTATAAAAAGGTTAAATTTAAAGGTCACTCATGAATGGCAAAGGAAAGGTACAATAAGACTGACCATATATCCTTATGATCAGTGCCCAAGACCCATCTCCACCCAAGGTAAGACCAAGGAGGACCAGGGAATGGATGCTACTAACTCAGCAGGTAGACATATAGGCTCCGAAAATCACCCATCTTTAGATCACAAGGATGGTAAATTTGAGGACACTACAAAAAATATAGAGCTTGAGCGGGAATAGAACACCAGTACAGATCGTCAAGTAGGGACGTTGCCAATAGGCCATCACAAAGTCTTTTAGATAATATTATGGGTAGTTGAATCAGTAGAACTTCAAAAGTTCAAAGTTGGAGCAAATGTTTTCATGTTGACCAGGCTGACATGAGTCTTTTTATAGTTTATATAGGACATATCTGTTTTGACGCTGTTACTGTTTTTAGAATGATTTATTGTTAATTCATTCTCATCATTTATTTCCTTATTTCCTTTCCTCACTAAGCTATTTTTTCCCTATTGGAGCCCTTGGGCTTATAGCATCTTGCTTTTCCAACTATAGTCCATTTCTTTTAGCGAGGCAGATT
>NC_090737.1:139207985-139250485 GCF_036898095.1 Palaemon carinicauda
TCACCATATTTCTACGGGTTCGGTTGGAAGTTCTAGCGATCAGTTCCTGTTGATATAGATGAGCATATATAGGCCTATGTGGAAAGAACTCAGTTTTTTAAGTTATAATAAAGAACAGGAGATTCTAATGTAGGCGTATGGTATGAAAGCAACTCTTTAACCTGATACTTTTTACATATTATAAATATAACCTCAAGTTTTCAATATAGGCCTATGTGGAAAGAACTCAGTTTTTTTAAAGTTATAATAAAGAACAGGAGATTATAATGTAGTCCTATGGAATGAGAACAACTCTTTAACTTGATACTTTTTTTTATATATTATAAATATAACCTCATTTTTTCGTTATATGTCTTCTGATCCAATACGTTAAGCAACAATGTTCGATCAGTACGGCATGTCTCGATATTATCCAGACATCGAGGGAGCCCTTGAACATTCCTGGGGCAGGATAGGCCAAGAACTTACCACGGACCTAGCAAATGACAGCCAAACATCACCTCCTTCAACCACATTTTTTTTATTATTATTATTCGGCTGATAGCAAAGTGTACAGTAGACTTCACAAACCCTTGTAATTAAAGCCCTGGTTATTATTATTATTATTATTATTATTATTATTATTATTATTATTATTACCAGTTAAGCTACAGCCGTAGATGGAAAAGCAGGATACTATAAGACCTAGGACTCCAAGGAAAAAATAGCCCAGTGAGGAAAGAAAATAATAATAATAATAATCCTTCTAAATACGACAGGAGAATTGGAATCTCTAGGAGGACACTCCAAAAATCAAACCATTGTTCTCTAGTCTTGGGTAGTGCCCTAGCCTCTGTACCATGGTCTTCCACTGTCTTGGGTTAGACTTCTCTTGCTTGAGGGCACACTCGGGCACACTATTCTATCTAATTTCTCTTCTTGGTTTATTAAAGTTTTTATTATATAGGGAATATTTATTTGAATGTTGTTGCTCTTAAAAAATTATTTTTCCTTATTTCTTTTCCTCACTGGGCTATTTTCCCTATTGGGTCCTCTGGGCTTATAGCATACTGCTTTTCCAATTAAGGTTGTGGCTCAGCAAGTAATAATAATAATAATAATAATAATAATAATAATAATAATAATAATAATAATAATAATAATAATAATAATAATAATAATAATAAACCTTCGATTCACTTCACACTTAACACATTTCAAGATTGTTGAGTTCAATGACACCCGAATTACATATAATATTATATACTAACCTTTAAAGATCAATATTTCTTTCTAGGTTTATACCATAAATCACTGGCAACAAACTAAACGCAATCAGCTCTCATCTAGAGGAGCTGCACAACGGATCCTTCCAGGAAGACGACTGCTCACAGCTGACGTTCAGTCCTGTCACAGCCTTTGCTTCCTTCTATTCAGGCATTTTATTTCATGGAATCTGCAGAATAAAGAAAGAATCTCTCTCTCTCTCTCTCTCTCTCTCTCTCTCTCTCTCTCTCTCTCTCTCTCTCTCTGTTCATTACGTGTCCTGAATTTCATATTTTACCTTGTGTCCTTTCCTCACTGGGCTATTTTTCCCTGTTGGAGCCCTCGGTCTTATAGCATCCTACTTTTCAACACGATAAAACAAATGGAGGTGAGTCAGTCTCTCTCTCTCTCTCTCTCTCTCTCTCTCTCTCTCTCTCTCTCTCTCTCTCTCTCTCTCTCTCTCTCTCTCTCTCTCTCTCTCCTCATATGTTAAAATATTCTATTTTAACTGTTCATTATGTGTCCTGTATTTCATTTATTTCCTCGTTTCCTTTCCTCACTGAGCTATTTTCTCCCTGTTGGAGCCCTCGGGCTTATAGCATCCTGCTTTTCCAACTAGGGTTGTAGCTTAGCCTGTAATAATAATAATAATAATAATAATAATAATAATAATAATAATAATAATAATAATAATAATAATCTTCTTCTTTGTCTGCATCTTTTCCTACCTTTATGTGGGGTCGATGTTAATAATAATAATAATAATAATAATTCCTAAAGTTCAGTTATTGCAGCATAAGTAAAATTCCGACGTCTGCTCGCCTAGAACACCAAAACCCATCATCTGGCAATAGCGGAAACATAACGGACTCAGTCTATTGGAAAGAACTAACGGGGTTCTTCACCGCCGATGATAGCAAGGTGTTATCCTATCCAATTTCAAAGTAGAAGGGAATAAAAGTAAAGATAGAGAACCTCATTATGATATTAATTTATTTAAGGCACAGATGATATAAACTTAATAACAATAATAAGAATAAGCTTAGAAGCTTTGCACCTATCTATAAAGAGTGAGCAATAAGGAACCAGGAACCAGGCCAAAAATGAAGGAACTTTGGTCCGGGTGGTAAGCAATAACCATGGATACGCCACAAATTTGTTATATGATCGTTATTATTATTCGTATAGTTTTTTTTTTTTGTGTGAGGAAATGTGAAATGAAGAACTGATAAGAAGTTATCATATATATATATATATATATATATATATATATATATATATATATATATATATATATATATACATCTATATATATATATATATATATATATATATATATATATATATATATATATATATATATATATATATATATATATTCCCTGTTATGTTAAATAGGCTGACATTATTATTATTATTATTATTATTATTATTATTATTATTATCATTGTTGTTGTTGTTGTTGCTGTTGTTGTTGTTGTTGTTGTTGCTACAAGCTAACTACAACCTTAGTTGGAACAGCAAAATGCTATAGGTAGTAGGTTGGCCAGGGAACCAGCCATCCTTTGAGATACTACCGCTAGAGAGTTGTTAGGTCCTTTGACTGGCTAGACAGTTCTATATTGGATCCCTCTCTCTGGTTACGGTTCGTTTTGTCTTTGCCTACACATACACTGAATAGTCTAGCCTATTCTTTTCACATTTACCTATGTCCTCATACCCTTGATAACACTGAGATTACTAAACAATTCTTCTTCACCCAAGGGGTTATATACTGCACTGTAAGGATAGAAGAGACTCTTTAGCTATGGTAAACAGCTCTTTTAGGAGAAGGACACTCCAAAATCAAACCATTGTCCTCTAATCTTGGGTAGAGCCATAGCCTCTGTACCAAGATCTTCCTTCGTCTTATGCTAGAGTTCTCTTGCTTGAGGGTACATTCTGGAACGCTCTTCCTCTCGTGTTTGTTTTGTTTTGAAGTTGTTTAGTTTATATATGAAAGACTCAATTTAATGTTGTTACTGTTCTTAAAATATTTTAATTTGATTGCTTATTATTCCTCTTATAGTTTTATATGTCCTTGTTTCCTTTCCTCACTGGGCTATTTTTCCCTGATAAAGCCCTTGTGCTTATAGCATCTCACTTTTCCCAACTGGGGTTTTAACTTAACTTGTAATAATAATAATAATAATAATAATAATAATAATAATAATAATAATAATAATGAAAATCGAAGGGCCCCAACAGCGAAAAATAGCAGAGTAAGAAAAAGAAATATATAGATAAACTACAAGAGTAATAAGTAATCAAATTAGAATATTTCAAGAACAATAACATCAAGCTAGATATTCCATATATAAACTATAAAAACTTAAAAAAAAAAAACAGATAAATTGCTGTCAACAATTATTTAAAACAATTATATTTCAGATACTTCCTTTACTTTGCCAGCTGCTTTTCCGCATAGTAGGGGAACCCCACTCTCTACATGACCTCCACTGTCTTTTTACCTTGTTCGTTCAGGATGTTCAACATTCCCCAGCAAGAGCCCGTGTCTTACATAAGGTAAGGCAATCTACACACACACACACACACACACACACACACACACACACACACACACACACACACACACACACACAACATTCCATATAATACATTGCAAATTTACTGTTAAATCGTCAGTCAAACTGACTCGCAGAATAAGAAAGTCTTCAGTTTCGTCTCAAAAGCCTTAATATCTTCAGTCATTTAGATGTCTCGTGTGAGCTTATTATATAGTCTCAGGGCTGCATATTTAAAGGCTATAGAGCCTACAGTAGACATATATCTAGGTTCCAATAGTTTGAAACCATCTGTAACTATTCTCGTGTTAACACGATTTGTTGGCTGCGCAGTATGTAGTAATTCTCTTAGATATTTTGGACGACCTGTTCTGATTAATGTCCTTAGTTTTACTTTTCTTTATGATTTAGTAGATATGGCTATGGGACTGGGAAAAGATTAATGTTCTTAGTTTTACTTGCCTTAATGATGTAGTAGATATGTCTGCAGGACTGGGAAAACAAGGTTCCAAATCATATTCGTTTATTTGACCGTGACCTGGCCGGTAAAATAAACTCTATCTATTCGATAGACGTAGGTCTATAGGCCTACGCTATACAATTCATACAGTTGCAGGACCTGTAGTGAGTATGGTTCCCCTGTGTGATAAGACCAGGAAAACAGCCCTTAAAATGAAGTAAGTATATTAAATTTAATTGGTAGCTTAAAAGTAAAGTGTAATATAATACTGAAAACAGCCCTTAAAATGAAGTAAGTATATTAAATTTAATTGGTAGCTTAAAAGTAAAGTGTAATATAATACTGAAAACAGCCCTTAAAATTAAGTAAGTATATTAAATTTAATTGGTAGCTTAAAAGTAAAGCGTGATATAATACTGTGGCAAAGATTATAATAATGAAAAATGTTTGGTTTTCCTATATCATATAATTTTAATTAACTCATTATATCTTTAGATTGGTATTTATCTAAAGATTTATAGAATGAAAAAAGGAGATAGAATTACTTGAAGATCGTCTGGCAGAACCTGCCCACTCTTCCTTCTATCAGCCAGTGACAAAATAGTCATGTTTCTCATATTTCTACGTAACTAATTTTGGAATAGATATAGGGACGAAATGTAATTTAACCTATTCGCTTGCTTTTTCATAGTTTTAATTTTCCTCCTCTCATTTTTTTGTAAAAAAAAGCATTTTACTACATTTATTACACAAGTTATATAATAACAGACATGGCTACGCCCTGGAGTATTGAATTACACATGACTTGCAACGTCTTGATTGGAAGCTCTCTCTTTTTTACCTCTTATAACATTAAAAGAATAAAACACCGTTAATTTTAAGTGAATATTCATATCTCTTTTTCTGTTTCCAATAAAGATTTACAGTACACAGTACGCATTATTTTTCTCCTTTCACAATCCAAAATTATGTGTATATTTGGGATTAGGTTATTTCCAGAGTCACCTCCATTGTAAAACTATGTTTTTTTACGTTTATACGATAATAAAGTGTTAATATATCTGTCAAAATCGATAAAAAAAGATAAAATTATTGTAATTTTAGCTCTCTTCTAACCATTCTTCACGAGAAACATTACCAAAAAGAAAACGGGGCGTTCGAACTTAATTCTAATTGATGATTGATCTGTTTAACACATTAGAAATTAACATTAGTAACAGTACATTTCAATGTAAAATACAAACCAATATATTTAGAGAAGCAAATAAAAATTAAAAAGATACAACTTTTATTTTCTAAAACTAGTTTTCTTGATAGAAATTACCAAGAAGAAAATGGGGGAGAGGACAGCGTTGTTTACCTCCACCAGGGGTGCCATTCGTACGATAATTATCGTACATGTACGATTATTTTAGGTCCAGAACGATGAACGATACATACCTAAGGTATAAACAATGTAGGTTTGTGTGGGTTTAATTAAACAATTATACTAAAATCTTTTGAAATAAGTCAATCATGTAGCACCCTAATAATCATATTGAAACGGTGTACGATAATCTTGGTTGAAAAACGATAATTTTAAGGCTCATGTACGATAATTCAGTCGAAATCATCTGGTAACCCTGGATTAGGGTTGCCAGTTTGGCCTTTTTTCCGGCCAAAAAAAACTCAAATTTGACCTTTTGTATTTAAATAGGTTGCCCTTTAGTAATATGATAAAAGCCGAGCCTTAAATACTATATTTTTGACCTTTTTCTATTAATGGGTTGGCCTTTTAAAGATGCTGTTGATTAAAAATTGACCTTTTCTCATTTAGAAAACCTGGCAACTCTGCCCTGGATCAGTGACAGTGTTTACTTCCCACGGTAAACAAAAAACAAAATAGGAGGATAATAGGATTGTCTACTTGTCTACTCATCAGGACCTTTGGATTAAGGATATTTGCATAGGATGTATCAAGCCGGCTGATATCACATGGAAATTCACACATTCATTTCAGAGTAAGTATAACTTGAGGTATGAAGGTGTATACATTCGGAAGTTTAGTTCATTTACATGGTGTTGTGAAGGTGTATATATTTGTTTTCTCATTTGTATGTTTAAACCTTGTTAAATTGAAGCTGCTTTATATATTATTGTGATTTAAGCCATTATAATTTCCCTTGTATATTTCATTTCAAAGTAAGTATAACTTAAGATATGAAGGTGTATACATTCGGAAGGTTTGTTCATTTACATGGTGTTGTGAAGGTGTATATATTTGTTTTCTCATTTATATGTTTAAACCTTATTAAACTGAAGCTGCTTTATGTAATATTGTGATTTAAACCATTATAATTTTCCCTGTATATTTTCTCACCCTAAACCCCGGTTTCCACTGGGTGGACCCCATTATCAGCCGATACATTAGGGTAAATCTCACTAACTATTAATTAGCCACAAAAATATATATCATTTTTGAAAAAAAACGAAAGTTTTCTTATATGTAAGTCAGTTTTTCTTATTAGAAAGTATCCTGACCTGAACTATAATTAAACCGAAGATTTTCAAAGTTATACGAGGCTGATTATTGGTTTATTAAAGGTTTTCAAATATGTCGTATGTCATTTTAGGAAATAACGACTGGCTTTATTGTAATGGCAAAATATTCCTTCCTCACATCAGCGAAAGAAAGGATCGTGTACCTTCGTGAGGTTAAGTGGGTGTGGTTAAGTTGTATCCCTGTTTGTGCTCACATTAAATACAAGCCCCCGTCCTTTAACATAGGACGTCTTATCAATCCGGCCTTTGTAGGTATGTATATATTGGAGCCTTTGTATATCGACGGACCCGGCATAGAAAACGGGAATATTCATTCCCATGTTTTAGGGAGTCTAGCCATGGCCGTCGTACTGCAACACCTCTTACCTAATTTAAGTCATTTACGAGTACATTATCTAGGTCTGCCGAATTGCATACTATTTAACCATTTTACCCCCAAGGTAAGGTTAAATTTTTTAGCACAATTTGCTATATATTTTTTTGAAATTGCTCTAACAGCCTTAATTTTTGTCATAGAGAGGTCAGGTTGGTCTCATTCTTTTGGAAAATGCAGGAAGTGTCTCGTAAAGTTATCAAAAACATGCAAAAACATGTAAATAACAGTGTTTTGCAAGAACGTACCGGTACGCCCTCTGTGGGCGAAAGGGTTAATCACTCGCTGGTTTTTGCTTTGCTGGGGCTCACTTCGCCCACAATTTAACATCTCGCTGCTCTTCTGTTCTGGAAAGCAGTGCATATTTCGCTATGCGCACGAGCTCTGTGGATGTAGCATTTTGGTGTTAATTTAACTGTAACTAATCACTTACGTCAATTGGATTTTGCTCTCAATTTAATATTCCCACTAATCTGGTCTGGCAAATGGTACGTGGATGTACTGCAAGCCGCATGGGCGAGTAATTTGATAGTTTTAATCATCTAAGTAATTTTGTTCAATATAATACATTATATAACAAATAAATATAGCTGTACTTATGTTATTTCATGTCACAATGTAATGTTGATTATAAATTTTTGCTTAATATCAATCATAATGGGTTATTTGCATACCATTTGTCCATATTTGATTTTACAAGATCGATACACCATTTACGTTTATTGTTGCTTGTGTGTATACAATAAATCATGTGCAAATTAAATTGAATTCTCTTCATGTTCAGAGATCAATTTAATCTTCCATAAGTTGCAAATTCCCCCAATTTGTCTCATAAATTGTCTGCAAAATTAAAAAAAAACATGTAAACTTCTGTGGGCTAAATTGAACGTATAAACAGCTTCAAATTAAGTTCTTATATTTTTTATATATTGATTTACAGTATTTTTGGTATAATTAATTGGTTAACAGCTAAGTGTGGATTAATGGGAGATGTGAGAAACTTGGGGAGCAAAGAACAACACTTTTTAAAATGAGCCACCTAACTCGTACATAGCTGTTATTTGCCTAATATTGTGCGAATATCAAGCAATATGCAATATTGAATTGTGAATGTAATACATGTATGCACGTAGTAGATCATGCGTATAGCCAGTATGGTGTAGGACATAATTAATAATAAATTAGGAGGAGATTTTTGTGCTCTGCATCTATAATTGTTGTGTCCCCACAATCTTTGTGCTGTGGCGAGAGGAATTAGGAAAGAGTTTCACGAGCCTGTTTGCCATTTCTATTGCTAGTTCAAAAACACAGACTGCACACCATAGGGATGCAACCTAACCTAATGTACCCCTCTCCGGCTGACTGTAGAAGGATAGTCACGCACACCTAGCTGTCAAAGGATGTTCTATACAGTCATACCAGACATTCGAAGGGGTAAGGTAACAGAGATATCCATAAATGCAGGAAATCTGCGAACTGTTAATAGCCGCACCTGTTAGGACTACTCAACGCCCTTACCAAGTCACCGCTGTTTCTACTTCAAAACAGCGGTGAGGAGTTAGGTATTGTAAGGAGGTTTAAGCATTCACATTGACGATTAATTTTTATCGAGCGGTATAAGAAGGTACAAATTGATTCCATTACATGTGTGGTACAGTACTGCTTACAGAAGGGAGGCAGATCAGTATATGATTATTACAATAGGTTTGTATGAATATTTTTCCTTTGCTTAGAATATTTTAATTAATTTTTTAGAGTACATATGTAGATTACAATTCAATACAGGTATGTAAAACCATTCTTCTGTTTTTGAAGGAAAATATTTTAATTAATTTTGTAGAGTACATATGTAGATTACAATTCAATACAGGTATGTAAAACCATTCTTCTGTTTTTGAAGGAAAATATTTTAATTAATTTTGTAGAGTACATATGCAGATTGCAGTTCAATACATCTAAAACCATTCCTCTCTTTTTGCAGGAAAAATGAATCCCTATCAATACCAAGCACCCCCATCAGGCATTGAATTAGTACCTCGACCTTTGAAAATGAAGCTTACTGTAAGAGCGGTTGGAGCAAATTCTGCAACGCACGGAAGGCAACGAACAATCGGACAGTTGGTAGGCGTAGCGTTTGGAATATGCCTCGGTTACATCCTCACGTCTACAATAAGACATTTCATGTTAAATCCGCACATATGTTTTTCAAAGCACAATATTCCGGTGTATGATAATGTCAATGAGGCTTTTAGAATAATAAAACATGACAGAGAAGACGATACTCATAATAGCGCAAAGAATTTAGTGTTTGTTGGAGTTATGACTGCAAGTATGTACTTGAACACGCGTGCCAAAGCTGTATACGAAACGTGGGGAAGAGAGCTGCCCGGAAGGATCGCGTTCTTCACCTCGGAAGCGTCGATTTCGGTCGGCGATCTACCAGTCATCAGACTAAAAGGTGTTGATGATTCATATCCCCCTCAGAAAAAGTCATTCATGATGTTGAAATATATTGCCGAGCATTTTGGCGAACATTTTGAATATTTTATGCGTGCTGACGACGACGTGTACGTGAGGTCAGACAAACTCGAAAACTTTCTCCGCTCAATTAATAGTTCAAAGCCTCTTTTTATTGGACAAGCTGGGAAAGGAAACCAAGATGAGTTTGGTCATCTGTCTTTGAAAGACGATGAAAACTTCTGCATGGGAGGACCCGGTGTGATTTTAAGTCGCAGCACGTTGCTCAAAGTCGCTCCCCACGTTCGCGATTGCTTGAAGAATCTTCGGTCGACGCACGAAGATGTGGAAATCGGCCGATGTGTGAGGAAATATGCGGAAGTTCCCTGTACGTGGTCCTATGAGGTAGGTTTTAAAGTATCCATTTGTATTCGTCAAGTCATTTTTACTATCCTTTTGATTAAAAAAATGTAGATTAGTAGACTATTTTGCAGTACAATACTAAACTTGAGGTGAATGTTAGAGTAAAAGTCTGATTAAAGTCAAGATTAAAATCTCATAGGTTTAAAAAGGTTTTATACAAAATCATGATCTCCTCCTATATCTATTGATGCAAAGGGCCTCTTTATACAAAATATATTGACATAACTTTATTATCAATGTCTAAAAAGTAATTTATTTTATTACTGTAGTTAATACAATTACAAATTTCCAGTACAATGGGTAGATTGAATTTTTTACAAATATACAATACTGTATCTATTTGATATTAGATTATCATGAAATATGAAGGTTTAGTTGTCCTGATGTTGTTACTATTTATAAAATATATTTTAATTGTTCATTATTTCTCATATTGTTTATTTAATTCCTTTTTTTCCTTCCCTCACTGGGTTAGTTTTCTCTGTTGGAGCCCTTGGGTTTATAGCATTTTTCTTTTCCATCTTGAGTTGTAGCTTTGCTACTACTACTACTACTACTACTACTACTACTACTAATTAAGGCAATACCATTCATGGGTTCCAGATGCAGAGTATCCTGTATCATAATAGCAGTGGAAGTGAGGCATTCACTGGCTCTCTGAAACAGCGGGAAGTTCACCGAGCTATTACTTTGCATCCCATTAAGAATCACACTCATTTATTCAGACTGCATTCGTATATTCAGGTAAGTTATAAAATGTTTTTTGTTTTTTAACCCTTTTACCCCCAAAGGACGTACTGGTACGTTTCACAAAACTCATCCCTTTACCCCCATGGACGTACCGGTACGTCCTTGCAAAAAAATGCTATAAAATTTTTTTTTTTCATATTTTTGATAATTTTTTGAAAAAATTCAGGCATTTTCCAAGAGAATGAGACCAACCTGACCTCTCTATGACTAAAATTAAGGCTGTTAGAGCAATTTAAAAAAAATATACTGCAAAATGTGCTGGGGAAAAAATAACCCCTTGGGGGTTAAGGGTTGGAAATTTCCAAAGAGCCTGGGGGTAAAAGGGTTAAAAGGTTTATCATGAGAGGGACTAACGATTAGTGTAGTGTTGGTTACATGTTCTCTTGCTTGAGGGTACACTCAGGCACACTATTGTCTTATTTTTCTTCCTCTTGTTTTTTAAAGTTTAGATATGAAAGATTTATTTTAATGTTACTGTTCGTAAAATATTTTATTTTAATTGTTGATTACTTCTCATGGTTTATGTAGTTTATATAGGAGATATTTATTTTGATGATGTTACTCCTCTTAAAATATTTAGTTTTCAATATTAAACTTACCCGATAATCATGTAGCTGTCAACTCCGTTGCCCGACAGAATTCTATGGAGGGATACGCCAGCTATCACAATACTAGAAGGGGGTGTACTTACCAGCGCCACCTGTGGTCAGGTACTCAAGTACTTCTTGTTGACACCTCCTCAATTATTCCTCTGTCGTGCTTCCGGCAAGACGTTCTGGGATACGCTTATGATCTTCGAGTTTGTTCACGGCTAATTGGTGAAGTATTCTCTCAGATTTCGGCTGTCGCATTACTGGAAACCTTCTTATATTAGCTAGATAGCTTTTATATAGTCCTGATTAACGGTTAACGATCTTTTGCTTGATTTTGGAAACCCCTTTGGCTAACTCTTTGGATTCAAGATGTCTGACATTTCGCAAGCCCCCTCCCATAGAGATGTAGGTCTTGCAATAGGCGTATTCCGAAGGCCTCGGTAGATCCTCACACCGCTTGTTCTGACTGTAGGGACAGGCCCTGTCAGTTAGAAAATCGATGTGAGGAATGCGCCGGACTTTCGGAACTGGAATTTGTCCGTCTTTTAAAATATTCATCTAAGTTAGAGAGAGGTAGAGTTAGGAGGAGTTCTTCTCACTCTTCACTGTTTTCCTCACCTCATGATCCCCTACCTTTTCCTACCCCTGTAGTGGCTACCCCCGAACCTACTGTTTGCCCTCCGCCTGATATGTCTGTTGTTTTGCGTGCTATTCAGGCCTTAGGCGATAAAGTAGAGTCAGTGGTAAGTGACCATAAGTCTCTGATGGCCGAAGTTAAGGAACTTAAGGTCAAGAGTGCAGTGGGTGGAGTTAGTGCCAGTGCTGTGACGAGTGCTAGTGTCAGTGCAGTGCCAAGTGCTAGTGTCAGTGCCAGTGTGGTGCGTGAGGATTCTTCTGTGCGAGCCAGTCGTCCTCCCAGTCCGGGACCTCTTGCAAGCTCCCATGCCCAGGGGAGAAGCAATGTCGAAGGGCATAAGGGTTCGGCAGGCCTTGTTAGGCGCACAGAAGTATCCTCGGTGGTTGCGGGCGTGTCTTCCAAAGACCGTCACTCCCACCCGCAGACGATTGAGCCCGTCTTTTTCTCGTCCGCTGATCATCTGTCAGGGAAGAAACGTTGGTCTCAGGTCTCGAGACCACTTAAACGCAGAGTCCAGTCCGCGAGTGCTCAGCCAGGTTGCAGTCATTGGCTCAGCTCTGATTCGCCGCAGTCATCTGTCGACTGCACTCCGCCCAAGAGGAGTAAGGTTCTGCCACAACAGAGCTCGACTGTTAAGGCTTTACCTCAGCCTACTGTAGTTTCTGCCGACCCTAAGTGGACTCTACTACAGTCCATGCAAGCACAGCTTTCGGACTTGATGCGTGAGTGTCGGGCTGAGAGTGTTGCACCTCCGCCTCCGCCTACACTCCCTCCGCCTGCGCTCGCTCCGCCTGCGCTCGCTCCGCCTGCGCTTGCTCCGCCTGATCGCAGTACCACCTGCCAGGCGTACGATGTTGAGCCACGATCTGAGTTTGCTGTTCCCAGTGGTGTTCAGCCTCCGCCTTCTTTAAGGCAACCTTTGCTATGGGATCAGGAGGATTATACCTCTCTTCCTCCGCCTCCCTTTGCTGCTCCACCAGTGGTGCAACTCTTGGCTGAGGTACAACAACCTCTCCCGTCCATGAGTCAGTCTCCTCAGCTCTCGCTGCAGCGAGCTCAACCATCCACAAGGCAAGCTCCACTACACCTTGGCCTTGCGCCTCAGGAGCCTCAGCTTGCGAGACATTTACCTTGTTCTGCGCAGCCTCAACCTCATCACGCTCCGCTCACACCACAGGAACAGGAACTTGCTACTCCGCTTCCACCAACCGCTCAGCAAGCGCAATCCTTGGGTTCAACCACTCATGCTAGGAGTCAGCCTCCTCCACCCATGCGCCTTCCTTCTGCTTCGTCTGCTATTCAGCCTTTGCAGTCTGAGCCTCAGGTTCTCCCTCAACAGTTACTTGAAGAGGAAACCACTTCTATTGTTCCTACTCGTTCTGACTCTGCTGTTCAGCATTCTTGTCCGATACCTTCGCTACACTCTGGTGATGAGGCGTCTGATGATGAGGAGGCACACCTGGATCCCTCATCAGACGTGGATGAATCCAAGCCTTCTCCACAGTCTATTGACTTTCGTAAGGTCTTGGTTCTGCTTAGGGAGGTTTACCCAGACCACTTTGTCTCTGCTATTCCCCGCTCTCCGCCATCTGAGTTTTCGCTGGGCATACAACAAGCTAAGTCCTCCTATACTAAGCTAGTCCTAGCAAGGTTCTCTAAGAGAGCATTAAGGATCTTAGGGGAGTGGCTGCAGTCTAAGCAACACCTTGGCAAGACTTCTTTCATGTTCCCGCCGACCAAGCT
The DNA here is from genome assembly GCF_036898095.1 of Palaemon carinicauda. Taxonomy (NCBI): domain Eukaryota; kingdom Metazoa; phylum Arthropoda; class Malacostraca; order Decapoda; family Palaemonidae; genus Palaemon; species Palaemon carinicauda. The sequence continues at coordinate 139,221,772 of NC_090737.1, forward strand.
CACTTCGAAAGCGAGCGTTTGGTATGCCACAGGAGAAGCACCAGGCTTGGGAGTACCTGCCTCTGCCCAGGCTGACTTCTCAAGTCTGGTGGACTCGCCTCGGAGAACTGCAATGAGGCGCTCTAAGGTTTGCTGGACCTTCTCAGACCTTGATCACTTACTGAAAGGACTGTTTAGAGCATTTGAGATGTTCAACTTTCTTGACTGGTGCCTGGGGGCCCTCAGCAAAAAGACCTCTCCTGCGGACAAGGATTCTGCCATGCTATTAATGTCCTGCATGGATAAGGCCATTAGGGATGGATCTGGTGAGCTTGCGTCGATGTTTGTATCAGGGGTTTTGAAGAAAAGGGAACAGCTGTGTACCTTCCTTTCCTCCAGCATTACACCTTGCCAAAGGTCACAACTCCTTTTTGCTCCGCTCTCGAAGTTCCTCTTCCCTGAAGAGCTGGTTAAGGACTTGTCTGCTGCCCTGATACAAAAGGACACACACGATCTTGTAGCCTCATCGGCTCGTAAGTCTAAGGTTACTACCTCAGTCCCCAAGACTTATCGCTCACCAGTGGCTGATACCCCTGCTACGAGGTTCATACCGCCCTTTCGTGGTAGAGCCCCCAGCCGAGGAAGCTCCCGTCCAGACTCTTACAGGAGCAAGTCCAGGAAAGGCTCCAGGACATCTAAAGGTAAAAACTGACTCTCCGCATCTCCAGACAGCAGTAGGAGCCAGGCTCAAGATCTTCTGGCGAGCCTGGGAGAAGAGAGGTGCAGACGCCCAGTCTGTCAGTTGGCTGAGGAACGGTTACAGGATTCCATTCTGCCTCAAACCACCTCTGACCACATCGCCCATCAACCTCTCTCCCAACTACAAAGAAGAGGACAAGAGGCTAGCATTGCACCAGGAGGTGTCGCTACTTGTGCAGAAGAAGGCAGTGGTTATAGTCCGGGACCATCAATCCCCGGGCTTCTACAACCGTCTCTTTCTTGTGGCCAAGAAGACAGGAGGTTGGAGACCGGTGCTGGACGTCAGCGCGCTCAACGCGTATGTCACCAAGCAGACGTTCACGATGGAGACGACGAAGTCGGTCTTAGCAGCGGTCAGGCAGGAGGACTGGATGGTCTCGTTGGACTTGAAAGATGCCTACTTTCACGTTCCTATTCATCCAGACTCCCAACCTTTCCTGAGATTCGTTTTCGGAAAGGTTGTCTACCAATTCCAAGCCCTGTGTTTTGGCCTAAGCACAGCTCCTATGGTCTTTACTCATCTGATGAGGAATATAGCAAAATTCCTACACTTATCGGACATCAGAGCCTCCCTCTACTTGGACGACTGGCTGTTGAGAGCCTCCACGAGTCGTCGCTGTCTGGAGAATCTCAATTGGACTTTAGACTTAATCAGAGAACTGGGTCTATTAGTCAACATAGAAAAGTCTCAACTCATTCCCTCCCAATCCATTGTGTACCTGGGAATGGAGATTCGGAGTCAGGATTTTCGGGCTTTTCCTTCGGCCCCCAAGATAAGCCAAGCCCTAGAGTGCATCATGAGCATGCTGAAGAGGAGCAGTTGCTCGGTGAGACAGTGGATGAGTCTCACAGGGACCCTTTCATCACTGGCCCTGTTCGTCGAGCTAGGGAGACTCCACCTCCGCCCTCTTCAATTCCATCTTGCAGCTCATTGGGACAAGGGTTCGACTCTCGAAGCAGTCTCTATCCCAATCACCCAAGAGATGAAGACCACTCTCCTGTGGTGGAAGCACAACCTCCTTCTCACGGAGGGTCTTTCGTTGGCTATTCAGACCCCCAATCTTCATCTCTTCTCAGATGCATCGGACTCGGGCTGGGGTGCGACCTTGAACGGACGGGAATGCTCGGGAACGTGGAACGAAGAACAGGAATTACTCCACATCAACTGCAAGGAGCTACTAGCAGTTCATTTAGCCCTGTTGAACTTCAAGTCCCTCCTGCTAGGCAAAGTGGTGGAGGTGAACTCAGACAATACCACAGCCTTGGCTTACATCTCCAAGCAAGGAGGGACCCATTCGAGGAGCCTATACGAGATCGCAAGGGACCTCCTCATTTGGTCAAGAGGTCTAAACCTCACTCTGGTCACGAGGTTCATTCAGGGCGATATGAACGTCTCAGCAGATCGCCTAAGCAGAAGGAATCAGGTCATTCCCACGGAATGGACCCTCCACAAGAGTGTGTGCAACAGACTTTGGACCTTGTGGGGTCAACCTACCATAGATCTGTTTGCCACCTCCTTAACCAAGAGACTTCCGCTGTACTGTTCCCCTGTTCCAGACCCTGCAGCAGTTCATGTGGATGCTTTTCTACTGAACTGGTCCCATCTCGACCTGTACGCATTCCCACCGTTCAAGATAATAAACAAAGTTCTGCAGAAATTCCTCTCGCACGAAGGGACACGGCTGACGCTGGTTGCTCCCCTTTGGCCTGCAAGAGAATGGTTCACAGAGGTACTTCAATGGCTAGTCGACATCCCCAGGACTCTACCTCTAAGAGTGGACCTTCTACGTCAACCTCACGTAGACAGGTTGCACCCAAACCTCCACGCTCTTCGGCTGACTGCCTTCAGACTGTCGAAAGATTCGCTAGAGCTAGAGGCTTTTCGAAGGAGGCAGCCAGTGCGATTGCCAGAGCGAGAAGGGTTTCCACTCGTAGAGTCTACCAGTCTAAGTGGGAGGTCTTCCGAAGCTGGTGTAGAGCCAATTCAATATCCTCTACCAATACCTCTGTGACCCAAATAGCTGACTTCCTTCTACATCTTAGGAATGAGAGATCCCTTTCAGCCCCTACGATTAAAGGGTATAGGAGTATGTTGGCTTCAGTTCTCCGCCACAGAGGTTTGGACCTTTCTTCCAACAAGGACCTTCAAGACATTCTTAAGTCTTTTGAGACGTCTAAAGAGCGTCGTCTATCCACTCCAGGCTGGAACCTAGACGTAGTCTTAAGGTTCCTTATGTCACCTAGGTTCGAACCTCTCCAGTCAGCTTCCTTCAAGGACCTTACCCTCAAGACACTTTTTCTCGTCTGCCTTGCAACAGCTAAGAGAGTCAGTGAGGTTCATGCCTTCAGCAAGAACATTGGTTTCACGACCGAATCTGCAACATGTTCTTTTCAGCTTGGATTCCTAGCAAAGAACGAACTTCCTTCACGTCCTTGGCCTAGATCGTTTGAAATACCTAGCCTCTCCAACATGGTAGGTAACGAACTAGAGAGAGTTCTTTGCCCTGTCAGAGCTCTCAAATTTTATCTTAAGAGGTCTAAACCTCTTCGAGGACAGTCAGAAGCCTTATGGTGTGCCATCAAGAAACCTTCGAGGCCCATGTCCAAGAATGGGGTTTCATATTATATAAGGCTTCTGATTAGAGAAGCCCACTCTCACTTAAAGGAGGAAGACCTTGCATTGCTGAAGGTAAGGACCCACGAAGTAAGAGCCGTAGCTACTTCGATGGCCTTTAATAAAAACCGTTCTCTGCAGAGCATAATGGATGCAACCTATTGGAGGAGCAAGTCAGTGTTTGCATCATTTTATCTGAAAGATGTCCAGTCTCTTTACGAGAACTGCTACACCCTGGGACCATTCGTAGCAGCGAGTGCAGTAGTAGGTGAGGGCTCAGCCACTACATTCCCTTAATCCCATAACCTTTTTTAACCTTTCTCTTGAATGCTTTTATTGTTGTTTTTATGGTTGTTACGGTAGGCTAAGAAGCCTTCCGCATCCTTTTGATTTGGCGGGTGGTCTATTCATTCTTGAGAAGCGCCTGGGTTAGAGGTTTTGTAGAGGTCCTTTAGTAGGGGTTGCAACCCCATATACTTTGGCACCTTTGGGTTGATTCAGCCTCCAAGAGGAACGCTGCGCTCAGTAAGGAAGACGAACTTAAAAAAGAGGCAGAGTAACGGTTCAATTCGACTTCCTTACCAGGTACTTATTATTTCATTGTTATTTGAGATAACTGTTATATGAAATATGGGATACTTAGCTATCCTTTAATCTTGTACACTGGTTTTCACCCACCCCCCTGGGTGTGAATCAGCTACATGATTATCGGGTAAGTTTAATATTGAAAAATGTTATTTTTATTAGTAAAATAAATTTTTGAATATACTTACCCGATAATCATGATTTAATCGACCCTCCCTTCCTCCCCATAGAGAACCAGTGGACCGAGGAATAATTGAGGAGGTGTCAACAAGAAGTACTTGAGTACCTGACCACAGGTGGCGCTGGTAAGTACACCCCCTTCTAGTATTGTGATAGCTGGCGTATCCCTCCATAGAATTCTGTCGGGCAACGGAGTTGACAGCTACATGATTATCGGGTAAGTATATTCAAAAATTTATTTTACTAATAAAAATAACATTTTTATCCTTTCCTCACTGGGCTATTTTCCCTGTTGAAGCCCCTGGGCTTATAGCATCCTGTTTTTCCAACATTGGGTTGTAGCTTAGCAAGTAATAATAATAATGATAATTTATTTTCTTGTTTCCTTTCCTCACTGAGCTATTTTCCCTGTAGGAGCCCTGGGCTTATAGCATCCTGCTTTTCCAACTAGGGTTGTAGCTTAGCAGGTAATAATAATAATAATTTATTTCCTTGTTTCCTTTCCTCACTGAGCTATTTTCCCTGTTGGAGCCCCTGGGCTTATAGCATCCTGCTTTTCCAACTAGGGTTGTAGCTTAGCAGGTAATAATAATAATAATTTATTTCCTTGTTTCCTTTCCTCACTGAGCTATTTTCCCTGTTGGAGCCCCTGGGCTTATAGCATCCTGCTTTTCCAACTAGGGTTGTAGCTTAGCAGGTAATAATAATAATAATTTATTTCCTTGTTTCCTTTCCTCACTGAGCTATTTTCCCTGTTGGAGCCCCTGGGCTTATAGCATCCTGCTTTTCCAACTAGGGTTGTAGCTTAGCAGGTAATAATAATAATAATTTATTTCCTTGTTTCCTTTCCTCACTGAGCTATTGTCCCTGTTGGAGCCCCTGGGCTTATAGCATCCTGCTTTTCCAACTAGGGTTTTAGCTTAGCAGGTAATAATAATAATAATTTATTTCCTTGTTTCCTTTCCTCACTGAGCTATTTTCCCTGTTGGAGCCCCTGGGCTTATAGCATCCTGCTTTTCCAACTAGGGTTGTAGCTTAGCAGGTAATAATAATAATAATTTATTTCCTTATTTCCTTTCCTCACTGAGCTATTTTCCCTGTAGGAACCCCTGGGCTTATAGCATCCTGCTTTTCCAACTAGTGTTGTAGCTTAGCAGGTAATAATAATAATAATTTATTTCCTTGTTTCCTTTCCTCACTGAGCTATTTTCCCTGTTGGAGCCCCTGGGCTTATAGCATCCTGCTTTTCCAACTAGTGTTGTAGCTTAGCAAGTAATAATAATAATAATTTATTTCCTTGTTTCCTTTCCTCACTGAGCTATTTTCCCTGTTGGAACTCTTGGGCTTATAGCATGCTGCTTTTCCAACTAGGGTTGTAGCTTAGCAAGTAATAATAATAATAATTTATTTCCTTGTTTCCTCTCCTCACTGAGCTATTTTCCCTGTTGGAACTCTTGGGTTTATAGCATGCTGCTTTTCCAACTAGGGTTGTAGCTTAGCAAGTAATAATAACAATTGTTAGATAGCTTCTCAATCTGTAGATAGTTTAAGAACTGTAAATTATACTGTAAGGATAATTTGGAAAAAGGCAAGTAGAAATTGTGATCCTTTGCCCTTCACTGCGTTTAGGATATAATTCAGCGTGCATACTGTAACAATCATTGAAACATACGAAGGTAATTAGTGAATGACAAGTAGTTGAAAGGTTCTCTTTAATTGTATGAAATAGTCCAGACACTTTCGATTTGGCTGCCATTATAGATGGTTGTACGTTAGCAATCTGTGCTCTTTTTGGTTCTCCTTTTACATACATACATATACCAAGGTACTTCCCCCAATTTTTGGGGATAGCCGACATCAACAAATGGAACAAAAACAAAAAAGGGGACCTCTACTCTCTACGTTCCTCCTAGCCTAACAAGGGACTCAACCGAGTTCAGCTGGTACTGCTAGGGTGCCACAGCCCACCCTCCCCCATTATCCTTTTTCTGCTGTTAAATCTAGTCTCCAGCTAGCACTGAAACAATCTTCATGTTGAAATACTGAGGCTTGTATAGCTAGGAAAAATACAGTTGTTCCAACACTGAGTACTTACCTCGAACTAATTCCTTAGGAGTATCTTGGATCTCCTCCCTAACTGACCAAGAATTTTGCAGAGTTCCCCCTATCTACGTTTTCCCTTGTCGGGAGCCTCCGCGGCGTATGTTATACGTGCCCTGAGGCGACCCGGGGTCAGCGCGCGAGAGTGCGCTACTAAGTCTGTGTCGCCAGTAAGCATCTGGTCGCGGCGTAGATAACATCTCGCCGCTCTCTCTCACATCCCGTCCGACCCACCATTGTGTTTCACGTGTTCCCTTTGTGCTTTCAAAGACTGAGGCTTGTATAGCTAGGAAAAATACAGATTACTTAAAAATTTCTTGACGTTTCATATCTTTTCAGCTTTGTACACACTCAGACTTTGTTATTGGTTCTCTTTTTATATTACTGTATTCATATTACATGGTTTAGATAACAGGGTAGTTAAGTATTTTAATTTCCGTATATAATATCTAATCCATTACAATATATTTTCATTGTTTTCTTTTCCAGAGCTTGAAGATTCAGTCTGAAGAAGCAAGATTAGTTCATCTGATCAGAGAATTGACTAGAACCACTGAAGAAATGGGCCTTTCTTTGCCACATTTGGATAAACCAGCGGATGGTGTCTTCCTTGACCACCTGGGTAATGTATTAATTATTTTGTCATTTCCGAAGTCAACCCGCAGTATCAATGCCGTCATGTTCTATGTCTCTTAGCTATATTGCAAATGTGTATAAATATGAGCTATGGTATACAGAATTTGAGGTAACGAGTATAGTACTCAGTATATTTGAAGATAAGGGTGGTTGTCATTACATAAATATCTCAGGATACAAAATTAATTCGTTCAAAAGTGGCTTTCGTAACATGATTTTTTCGTATGAAATATAAAGCCAAATACATTTAAATCCTTCAATATACTGAACCTAATGCGCAAATTTCGTTTCGTATGCCGAGTTTTTTCGTATTGTAAGGCGAAAAAATCTTCGTTTATCTCTTCGTAAAGATAGTTTTTCATATACAGGAACTTTCGTATCCTGATGTATTATTGTAAATGCATTGTTGATTTTAAGTTCACTTATCGTTCCTCAAATTAGCTGCTAAAATCAAGAATTCTTATTTAACCCTTTTACCCCCAAAGGACGTACTGGTACGTTTCACAAAACTCATCCCTTTACCCCCATGGACGTACCGGTACGTCCTTGCAAAAACCTGCTATTTACATTTTTTTTTTTTTGCATATATTTGATAATTTTTTGAGAAACCTCAGGCATTTTCCAAGAGAATGAGACCAACCTCACCTCTCTATGACAAAAATTAAGGCTGTTAGAGCAATTTGAAAAAAAATATACCCTGTACTGCAAAATGTGCTGGGGAAAAAATAACCTCCTGGGGGTTAAGGGTTGGAAATTTCTAAAGAGCCTGGGGGTAAAAGGGTTAATACCTCAGGATACAAAATTAATTCGTTCATAAGTGGCTTTCATAACATGATTTTTCATTATAATGAAGTATAGAGCTAAATACATTTTAATCCTTCAATATACCGAACCTAATTATCAAATTTCGTTTCGTATACCGAGTTTTTTCGTATTGTAAGGCGAGAAAATCTTCGTTTGTCTCTTCGTAAAGTAAGTTTTTCGTATACAGGAACTTTCGTATCCTGAGGTATTATTGTAAATGCATTGTTGATTTTAAGTTCACTTATCGTTCCTCAAATTAGCTGCTAAAATCAAGAATTCTTATTTAACCCTTTTACCCCCAAAGGACATACTGGTACGTTTCACAAAACTCATCCCTTTACCCCCATGGACGTACCAGTACGTCCTTGCAAAAAACTGCTATTTACATTTTTTTTTTTGCATATTTTTGATAATTTTTTGAGAAACTTCAGGCATTTTCCAAGAGAATGAGACCAACCTGACCTCTCTATGACAAAAATTAAGGCTGGTAGAGCATTTAAAAATATACTGGAGTTTAAGGGTTGGAAAGTTCCAAATAGCCTGGGGGTAAAAGGGTTAAGATAAATCATTTGTTTAACATTTAATAATTTTGAGGCCTCTAGTTGATCAGGATATGAAAAACACCCATTTGATATCCTAATCTACTTTCCTATTTCCATTTAGTACCGTTGAATGGTAATACTGGTTTAATAATCTCAAGTAATTGCAGGTATGGATGTTACTCTTCAAAAGTGGAATCCAGCCCTGGAAAACGAAGTCCTGACTTGGGATTTCATAAGTCGTGCTGCCTTTCGCTTGGGTGATTCCAATCCGAGGCACAGACCGACATCTGGCACAGATGAAGGCCTGGAAGACGTTGTAAGAGATATCATGGAAAATATAAATCGGTATGTTATATAGCTAGCAGTGTGTTGTATTGATTTCTGTGTGTGATATTTTGGCATAAGAAGTAATAAGTACAATAGATTCTTTTAGCAAGACGTGCTTAATATATGACAAAAAGTCCAACTTACTGTTTCATAGTCTATGGGAATAGCGTACTAAATTTTTTACTGGAAATCTTGGATGTATGATTGTAGCATCCCCAGTGTTTGAACGGTTTAGGAGACTTGATTTTTATTTGTTCCTACACTAAATGCAAACTTTCGGGGAGGTATAACTACCGGCCCGCTAGTTAGCTGGTAGTAGCCTGCTGCCCCACTCACACACCAGTGTGTCTCCTCACTTTTGCTTTTTGGATGAACAGAGAATGGACATTACCGCTCTACGCTTCCCCAGCTGTTCAGACTTTGCCATTTGAATTGATTCTTTTTTTTGCTTCTTCTTGTTTCTTCTTCCTTCCGTCCATCATTGGAACCTGTCCGGGACCTGAGACCTAAAGGATGCTCCTGCGGGACCTTTTTGTCCTCCGCGGAAACTGACCCCCATTCATTGTGTCTGGTCTGCTGAGGACAGCGTTGTAACCATGATAACTCCTGTAATGAATGACGGGAGTGGTCTTCCTTCTAGTGGGAGCGATTTGGTTGCCAGCGAAAGAAGTCCAAGGGAGATTCTTTGCCATCTGGGTCTTTCTCAAAGTCGAAAAAACCTCGGACCTCCTGGTCGATCAGTGTCTACCGAGGATCGGTCGAGTAGGAGTGCTGACCAGCTAACACCAGGCCAACCTTGGGGTTTGAGAGACGATGCTGCTTCCCCTAGAAAAGCAACTCTGCCCCTTCTCTCATGGGGAACCTTCTCATACTCTGGGTTGCAGGCTCACCATCGAAGGATGTGTCGATGTAGCTTCTACAGCTGAGGGTCTAGAGGAAGCGAAGTCCGGTCTTTTCAGAGGTCGAGGTTCTTATGCTGAGGAGTGCTGTCATTGATGCCCCTGCCATTTGCGAAACCCTGCTCTCGCCCTTACCTGCTATTGCCACCGAAGTTTGCGTTCTTTCCCGATCCGAGGATGGGGTTGAACAAAGGCCTAGGCATGTTCCTGCTAGACTTTGCCATGCCTCCTCGTCTTCTAGTCCATCACAGCGTGACTCCCCTGGTGAGGATCACCATCGTTGAGTCCAACGCTCACTCGCCACCTCGGCGCCGACCTACTGCTGAAAACAGGACCAGTCGCCACCATAGAGTTTTGAGAAATTTTAGTATCTCCATTTTGGCCTTAGAATGTTTCGGGGAGTCATTCCAGTGGTGTTTATTCCCACTGCGCACGTTGACTTCCATCCATTATTATTATAAGTGCTATATGAAGAATTGAGTTTTTCCATGTTTTCAATTAAAAGTTCTGCAGTTCCAGACTTGGAATACATATAGAGACCATGGTTTCTCAGGACACACTGATGTGGTAAACCTTATTTGGTACACATATAACTGGAGAATGCTATCACAGACATTGACAGTACAAGATGGGATGAAAAACTGAAGATGGGACAACGCAGGGTGCATGTATTTTTGTGCTGGGCACAACAAAAGACTCCTCACAAGCATGCATCCAACCATTGACATCTCCGGTGTCGAGCAGACAATTGGATCGATAGATGGAGTTGGCTTTAAACCTCTTACAAAGTGCTTCATGGCCTATTTATACTTTTGTATTGTGGTGTTTATTGGACAGCCATGGCTTGAGACAGGCTGTACTTCCAATAGCAAGTAGATTATCACTAAGAATATGGAATGATCTTCCTAATTGGGTAGTTGAATCTGTAGAACTTCAAAAGTTCAATCTTGCAGGAAATGTTTTTATGTTGAACAGTATGACATAAGTCTTTTTATAGTTTATATATAAAATATCTGGTTGGATATTGTTACTGTTTTTAAAATATTTTATTTTAATTTTTCATCATTTCTTATATCTTTTATTTATTTCCTTATTTCCTTTCCTCACTGGGCTATTTTCCTTGTTAGAGCCCTTGGGCTCATAGCATCTTGCTTTTCTAACTAGGGTTGTAGCTTAGCTAGTAATAATAATAATAATAAAATTACCTGTTTGATGTATGGAGAAATTAATATTTAAGATATATTTTCATTTGTAACATAAGTTATCTTCGTACATATTTTATTTATTATCCTATTTGATCCGTCCAGGGTGTCCAAAGAACGTGGCCGAGTCATAGACTTTAAGGAAGTGTTGTATGGATATGTGAGGTGGAATCCGACTTACGCTCTAGAGTACATCTTGGACATGTTGTTATTGTACAAAAAGTATCGAGGGAAAAAGATGACGGTCTCTGTTCGGAGGCATGCGTACATACAGGTTAGTTTTATTATTTTTTTTTTAGATTTTGATTAAGGTTTTTTAAATGTAGCTTGAAACTTTTATAGAATTTATTGACCACTAAAACTTGATTGTGCATGATTGCATATCGTCACCCTCATAAACTAACTGCCTATGTCATTTTCTCCACTTGTTGGGAACTCAAAAAAAAACCCTCTCATTTCCTAATTCTTTATATCATTGTCTTGAGTTTCAATTCACAGGTTAGTTTTATTATTTTTTTTTTTAGATTTTGATTAAGGTTACTTAAATATAGCTTGAAACATTTATGGAATTTATTGACCACTAAAACTTGATTGCGTATGAATGCATATCGTCACCCTCATAAACTAACTGCCTAAGTCATTTTCTCCACTGGTTGAGAACTAAAAAAAAAAAACCTCCTCATTTCCTAATTCTTTATATCATTATCTTGAGTTTCAATTCACAGGTTAGTTTTATTATTTTTTTTTTAGATTTTGATTAAGGTTTTTTAAATGTAGCTTGAAACTTTTATAGAATTTATTGACCACTAAAACTTGATTGTGCATGATTGCATATCGTCACCCTCATAAACTAACTGCCTAAGTCATTTTCTCCACTTGTTGGGAACTCAAAAAAAACCTTCTCATTTCCTAATTCTTTATATCATTGTCTTGAGCTTCAATTCACAAATTCTTAACAGAAGAATTTGTGAATTAGAATTTGTTAATTGAAGCTCAATACAATGATATAAAGAATTTGGAAATGAAAAGGTTTTTTTATTTCCCAACAAGTGGAAAAAATGACTTAGGCAGTTAGTTTATGAGGGTGACGATATAATCTCTTTCAGTTTACAAAATCATTCTCTTTTTTTGTAAAGGTTTAAAAAAGTCATTCAGAATTGATGTAAATTTTTTCTCTAAGTTTTAGCATGGCTGAGGAATTCCTTGTGATACATGAGGTTGTATAACTGTTCCTTATCATTTTGCCAAAGGCTTGGTAGAACTTAGAGAATGATATTTCCAGTAGTAATAGTAGATCAGGTGTAATTAGTATTATGATGTTTAAAAGAATTGAAGAGGATAGCTCATGATAGAAATTATACTTATATTTGTATAAGAAAATAATATTGATGACTGATATAAGTGTTTTTATGTTGACCAGGCTGATATGAGTCTTTTTATAGTTTATATATGACATATCTGTTTTTGACGTTAATATTTTACATAGGACACATCTATTTTGACGTTACTGTTTTTAGAATGATTTATTGTTAATTTGCTCCCATCATTCATTTCCTTATTTCCTTTCTTCACTGGGCTATTTTTCCCTATTGGAGCCCTTGGGCTTATAGCATCTTGCTTTTCCAACTAGGGTTGTAGCTTGGCTAGTAATACTGTAATAAATAATAATATTGTGCTTCAATAGAATGTTGTGGATAAATAGTTATTATCAATATTAAAATGGGTGAGTTTGTTGATTATCAAGCACAATTTATAGGAGTTAGAAGAGCTTTTTACCCCTTAAGCATTATGGATAGACAGGTCCTTGCCTTTAATTTGACATAACGTCCCAGTTTCTATATTTTTTATTACACAATGTTTATTTATAAAGGCTGGTTTACACTGGGATAGTTTACTGGCATCAGCAAAGTGTCCTCTTGCAAACTTGCTATCCTGGAAAGTTTATTTAACGCTAGTTATTGCCGCCAGTGAACTATCCTCGTGTAAACCGGCCTTAAGATATACTGTACAATCTAGAGCTGTTAAAAAAATCTTTCCATGTATATGTTCCAGATGTGTTATTTTGCTTCATATGTTCTTTTTCATCCAGATTCCTTTTGGTCCACTTCGGATCCATGAGTACGAGAGCGTAGCAGAAGGGGCTGAAGGAAACGATACTCTTGGAATCCATAAAATTGTTGAGGTCGTCGTTAAGAATGGTCTAAAAGATTTTACGAATTTGCACTACCAGGTGAGCCTCCACTTTCCTTTGCGGTTATGTTAATATATTGATGGAGTAGTTAGGTGTTTATTAACATTGCCCCTTCAGCTTGCTTAACCCTTTTACCCCCAATGGACGTACTGGTACATTTCACAAAACTCATCCCTTTACCCCTATGGACGTACTGGTACGTCCTTGCAAAATACTGCTATTTACATTTTTTTTTTTGCATATTTTTGATAAGTTTATAAGAAACATCAGGCATTTTCCAAAATAATGAGACCAACCTGACCTCTTTATGTCAAAAATTAAGGCTGTTAGAGCAATTTAAAAAATATATATTACAAAATGTGCTTGAAAAAAAAAATAAACGCATTGGGGTTAAGGGTTGGAAAGTTCCAAATAGCCTGGGGGTAAAAGGGTTGAATTTCATTAATCCCAGTATCTGCAAGTGCCTTGGGTATTGTTTGGTGGCAGTCATGGGAGATAAATGATTTCCGTGTATGTTTACTTTGGCGTCTTTGCTTCTGAAATCCAACACTTTTACTTGCCTATTTCGTGCTGTTCATATTTCTCCCCAGTTTCCCAATTTTTTTTTACTATTTTCCTTAGTTCATTTAATACAGTAAGGAAAGTGACATTTGTAATAACTTGATATCTATTTTATATGAAACCTGACTATTTGTTGACTTTTTTAGCAGGAAATCATAGGCATGGAATTCAGGTTAGGCCTACCTTAGGCCAAAATTTAACCAAATTGGACTTAAAACAATTTGACTTACCGCTTCTTTGAACCAATTAAGTTTGTAAGTTGACGATCTTCGGTATATTGATTCTTTGCCAGACTCTTTTCAAAGTACTGCGCTGTAATATGATATGACTCAAGTCTTAGGGTAATAAACAAATACATTACCTGCTCACAGTTCTATAATAGGCTGTATTTCCATAGAAGAACTAGAGGGGCACATAGTATAGCTCAGGCCACCGCCGCGGCAGCTTTTTCTCGACCTTTTGCTTGACTGTGACCTTGAACTTTGACCTTGACCTTCCAAAATTGAATCATTTCCTGCTTTTTACATAACAGTTAATCCCTGCAAGTTTCATTAGTCTATGATTAAAATTGTGGCCAGGAAGCTGATCACAAACAAACACGCACACAAACAGGTTAAAACATAACCTCCTTCCAACTTTATTGGCAGAGGTAAAAAGCACTGTTACCTAGTTTGTGTGATTTATTTAACTTACAACCATTGCGTAGTGTTTGTGACTTATTTAACTTTCAATGATTAACTAGTGTATAACTTATTTAACTTCTAACTGTTACCTAGTGCAGTATGTGTGAGTTGTTTAACTTCAACGCTCTGTATGTGATTTATTAAAATTTTAACGGTTTTATTTATTTATGTTCCAGGTGCCACAAACAGAGTTATCACCTGACAGGAAGCCAAAGAAAATCAACTTCATACTTCCTCTTGCCGGCCGTTTTACTTCTTTTCAAAGGTTTATGGGTAAGTGTGGCTTAGCTCCTTATATTTATTACATGATTTGTAAGTTTTCATGAATAATGATAGTTATATACTGTACATATAGATATATTGCTTTAGATAACCATTTATTAAAGGATGATATTGACAATAGATTCCTCCATTGATTTATTAATAATAATAATAATAATAATAATAATAATGTTTATTGGACAAAAACATATATACATACATACAAAATATTTACAAAAAAGACCTCCTCCGCGGCAGCTTATTTCTTGACCTTTTCCTCGACCTTGACCTTAACATGTATTAATTGGCGTGGATTTTCATATACTCAAATATGAATCAAGTTTGAAGTCTCTGTGACAACGATGTCCAAACTAACGGCTGATTACATGAACTGGCCATTTTGCTTGACTGTGGCTTTGACCTTTGACCTTATCCTTCCAAAACTTAATCATTTGCAGCTTCTTATATAACAGTTAATGCTTGCAAGTTTCATTACTCTACGATTAAAACTGTGGCTAGGAAGATGTTCACAAACAAACACACACACACAAGCAAATACACAAACAGGGGCAAAAACATAAGATCGTTCCAACTTCGTTGTTGGAGGTAATAATGTCCAGAACATGGAATTATTTGTGTAAATTTATCCCAGATACGCCTAAGAAAGTAGTTCGAGGTAAGTACTGTTAGGAAAAATACAAATTACTTAAAATTTGTATGTCAAAATTTTCAGAAATTTCATGGGGTTCAATTTACAGATGACTTTCAGCGCATATGTTTGGAAGGGGAGGAAAACGTGAGGTTATTTGTTGTGTCCTTCCATCCTTCGCCGGGAGCAGACGATACATCGGAAAATGTTGAAGCTTTGATTTCGAGTCTCCAGCTTGATTATCCTCATGTTCCTATGAGTGTTATTCAAGTAAGTGACAACATATTCTTCATCCTAAAAATATGAATATTGTCTTTCTATAATTCCACTAATCCTATATATTCTGTATTGTATTTCAGTTTTTGGTTTTTCCTGAATATTTTTTTTCTACTTTTACTGTTCTCTTTTGAATTGGAGTTGCTTCCATTCTTTTAAAATCTTCATTGGCCTTGCCACCTATGTTGTAGAGCTTTCTCTTCCTTCCTTTAAAGTGATCCATTCTCTGCTAGGGCTTGAAGGTTGTCATCTCAACTTACTCTTATTTCATCATGACTTTATAACTATGTCTCCCTTTCTTTATACAAAATTATATCCTAGATATTTTGTACCTTTAATAGTTTCACTTTCTGCTTCTTCTTTATACTATACTTTTGTAGTATTCCTTTCCTCATGGTAAGGGTAGAAGAGACTCTTTAGCTATGGTAAGCAGCTCTTCTAGGAGAAGGACACTCCAAAATCAAACCATTGTTTTCTAGTCTTGGGTAGTGCCATAGCCTCTGTACCATGGTCTTCCACTGTCTTGGGTTAGAGTTCTCATGCTTGAGGGTACACTTGGGCACACTATTCTATCTTATTTCTCTTCCTCCTGTTTTGTTAACATTTTTATAGTTTATATAGGAGATACTTATTTAATTTTACTGTTCTTAAAATATTTTCTTTTTCCTTTCCTCACTGGGTTATTTTCTCTGTTAGAGCCCCTGGGCATATAGCATCATGCTTCTCCTATTAGGGTTGTAGCTTAGCAAGTGATAATAATAATAATAATAATAATAATAATAATAAAACTTCCTTTTTTATCTTTCAACTCTCACTATCAAATCATATTGCAACAGTATGTTGTGTTAAGCATGCATGCCCATATATACCATGCATTCTTTTTCTCAGAAGTCATATGTATATCATATCATAATACTGTAGTATCAATGTTTCACATTTTCTTCTCATGTGATATCAACTTTAACTTGGGGTTATTAAACACTTTTGTCGTAAGAGAAATATAAACTTTTGTTATTTAGTACATTATATCAATTAAAAGTATCTTTTTATAGTGTAATTTCAATGAAAAAAGTCTTGTTTTGAATCTTCAATTAAAAAAGGCTTTTTTTTAAAGCCCTTTTTTAAAATCTCAATTGAAAGAGCACGAATAGTAGTCTAGTCTTGTTTGAATCCTCAATTAAAAAAGTTTTTTTTTTTTTAAACCGTTTTGAAATTCTCAATTAAAAGAGCACAAGTAGTAGTTCAGTAACATCTAATTGTACACTTCAAAAGACTTGAAATATTGTCTATTTATCAATATATTGTTTTCCTTTCTCTTCAGACAAATGCAACCTTTGCGAGAGCCTTGGCACTTGAACTAGGTGCCAGTCAATGTGCCGATGGCGACTTGATGCTTTTCATCGATGTCGACATGACTTTTTCCTCTGCGTCGTTAGATAGGATTCGTCTTCATACTATAAAAGGACATCAGGTGAGCCCTTTTTTTATTTTTCCTTTCAGTGTATTTATTGGAAACCGATATTTAGAGAATTATACAATTCCCTTAAACATACTGTACCTCTGTTTTCTTACATGGATATTATTATTATTATTATTATTATTATTATTATTATTATTATTGAATGCTAAGCTACAACCCTAGTTGGAAAAGCAGAATGCTATAAGCCCAGGGGCCCCAACAGGGAAAATAGCCCAGTGAGAAAAGGAAATGAAGAAAAATGAAATATTTCAAGTATAGTAACAACATTAAAATAGATATTTTCTATAAAAACCATAAACACTTTAACAAAACAAGAGGGAGAGAAACTAGATAGAAGTGTGCCCGAGTGTACCCTCAAGTAAGACTGTTAACTGTAGAATGCTTCACTCAGTTTACTACTAAAAGTAGCGGTAAGTTGTTATTACATATGATATAACAAGCTATTCAACTTGGTAAACTAGTAAGGTAAAGCTAAGTTGTTATTACATATGATATAACAAGCTATTCAACTTGGTAAACTAGTAAGGTAAAGCTAAGCTGTTATTACATATGATATAACACGCTATTCAACTTAGTAAAGTACTGAAGGTAGAGCCAAGTTGTTATTTCATATGATGTAACAAGCTATTCAACTTGGTAAACTACTAAAGATAGAGCTAAGTTGTTATTACATACGGTATAACAAGCTATTCAACTTGGTAAACTACTAAAGGTAGAGCCAAGTTGTTATTACATTTGATATAACAAGCTATTCAACCTGGTAAACTACTAAAGGTAGAGCCAAGTTGTTATTACATTTGATATAACAAGCTATTCAACCTGGTAAACTACTAAAGGTAGAGCCAAGTTGTTATTACATTTGATATAACAAGCTATTCAACCTGGTAAACTACTAAAGGTAGAGCTAAGTTGTTATTACATATGATATAACAAGCTATTCAACCTGGTAAACTACTAAAGGTAGAGCCAAGTTGTTATTACATTTGATATAACAAGCTATTCAACCTGGTAAACTACTAAAGGTAGAGCTAAGTTGTTATTACATATGATATAACAAGCTATTCAACCTGGTAAACTACTAAAGGTAGAGCCAAGTTGTTATTACATTTGATATAACAAGCTATTCAACCTGGTAAACTACTAAAGGTAGAGCTAAGTTGTTATTACATATGATATAACAAGCTATTCAACTTGATAGACTACTAAAGGTAGAGCTAAGTTGTTATTACATTTGATATAACAAGCTATTCAACCTGGTAAACTACTAAAGGTAGAGCCAAGTTGTTATTACATTTGATATAACAAGCTATTCAACCTGGTAAACTACTAAAGGTAGAGCCAAGTTGTTATTACATTTGATATAACAAGCTATTCAACCTGGTAAACTACTAAAGGTAGAGCTAAGTTGTTATTACATATGATATAACAAGCTATTCAACCTGGTAAACTACTAAAGGTAGAGCCAAGTTGTTATTACATTTGATATAACAAGCTATTCAACCTGGTAAACTACTAAAGGTAGAGTTAAGTTGTTATTACATATGATATAACAAGCTATTCAACTTGATAGACTACTAAAGGTAGAGCTAAGTTGTTATTACATTTGATATAACAAGCTATTCAACCTGGTAAACTACTAAAGGTAGAGCCAAGTTGTTATTACATTTGATATAACAAGCTATTCAACCTGGTAAACTACTAAAGGTAGAGCCAAGTTGTTATTACATTTGATATAACAAGCTATTCAACCTGGTAAACTACTAAAGGTAGAGCTAAGTTGTTATTACATATGATATAACAAGCTATTCAACCTGGTAAACTACTAAAGGTAGAGCCAAGTTGTTATTACATTTGATATAACAAGCTATTCAACCTGGTAAACTACTAAAGGTAGAGCCAAGTTGTTATTACATTTGATATAACAAGCTATTCAACCTGGTAAACTACTAAAGGTAGAGCTAAGTTGTTATTACATATGATATAAGAAGCTATTAAACTTAGTAAACTACTAAAGGTAGAGCGAAGCTGTTATTGCATATGATTTAGCAAGTTACTCAACTTGGTAATGTTTGTTATTTTCAATGATCTGTTTTATCTTATGAAAATCTTAGTATGTTATATAAAAAGAGATTAACAAGGCTTGACTTCAGTAATGGCAGATTCCTGCAAATTTTAGACAAAGTAGAATGTGCTAAAGAACTAATGCCTAGTTCATTCTCCAACAGAAAATAACAAAGATAAGATAAAAAAAATATTGTAATAAAACTATATATCATTTAACCCTTTTACCCCCTAATGGACGTACTGGTACGTTTCACAAAACTCATCCCTTTACCCCTATGGATGCACTGGTACGTCCTTGCAAAAAGACTGCTATTTACATTTTTTTTTTGCATATTTTTGATAACATCATGAGAAACTTCAGGCATTTTCCAAGAGAATGAGACCAACCTGACCTCTCTATGACAAAAATTAAGGCTGTTAGAGCAATTTAAAAAATATATGTTGCAAAATGTGCTTGAAAAAAAAAAGCGCCTGGGGGTTAAGGGTTGGAAAGTTCCAAATAGCTTGGGGGTAAAAGAGTTAATAACCAGATATTTATTTCATATGAAACCTAACTATTTATTGACTTGTTGCTGGAAGTCATAGGCATTGGATTCAGATTTGGCTTAACCTAAGGCAAAATGTAACAGAATCCGACTTACAAACGATTCAACTTAAAAAAAGCTTCTTGGAATCAATTAACTTTGTAAGTTGAGGGCCTTCTGTGTAGCAGAAGCATGACATTCCTCTTTCAAGTCTGTTTGCTGTAAACAGATAGTTTTGGAAAAAGGCTGTTTGCTGTAACCAAATAGTTGTGGAAATTGAAGTTTATTTTACCATTCAAATATTCCAGATTTGGAAATTCTTCTCAGACCCTCACTTTATTGATGCGTGGTCAGTCCTATCCATTATGTAATGATTCTTTGTTTCTTCTGAAAGTGAAACATTTTCTTTATGGGTAACAATATGTGTGCAGTTATTTCCCAAGTTCTCAAGAAAATTTATTTCTAGTTCTACCAATATTTTCAATTTTGTCAGGAAGTAATTTGTAATAAGATTATTTCAAAATATGTACCCCTTTTTTGTTATGGAAATTCGTTTGCCTAAATTATAATTCGCCTGTCTGAAGCTTGTGGTGAGGATGGCAGGTTCATCCTCACCAAGATTCTTGGAGGGGACATTTTTTTTATGACCTTGGCATTTTTAATTTCATTTTGGAAGCTGGCCTTCTTACTCATTTTTAAATGATATCTTAGATTTTAAAAGTTTCATTAAGTTATTTATTCATTACATTTTTATTTTATTTTTTCATCTTAAAATTATTAATTATTAATTAACCATAATTAAATCGACATCAATGACCACTGATGTTATGATGCCTGATAATTACAAATCATTCATTCATTTCAATGTTAGCAATGCGAGTGGTAGTACATTTACTGGTTATCTGAGGGAACTTTATATTTCATTCATTCTGTGATTATTCATCTTACATCTCCAGCTTTTATTTAAAAGATCTATCATCTTTTCCAGGTTTATTACCCAATCGTATTCAGTGAATTCGACCCCTACATCTCGAGAACGAATACTGCGAGTGGTTACGATCATACTCTGGTACGTTCCTTGTTTTTCTGATGCTGTTGAAATTTGCAGTGAGACATTTTTTATATATTTCCTTATACCGAAGCTTATTTTATGCAACTTAACCCTTTTACCCCCAAAGGACGTACTGGTACGTTTCACAAAACTCATCCTTTTACCCCCATGGACGTACCGGTACGTCCTTGCAAAAAAACTGGTATTTACATTTTTTTTTGCATATTTTTGATAATTTTTTGAGAAACTTCGGGCATTTTCCAAGAGAATGAGACTAACCTGACCTCTCTAAGATGAAAATTAAGGCTGTTAGAGCAATTTAAAAAAATATACTGCAAAATGCGCTTGAAAAAAAATAACCCCTGGGGGTTAAGGGTTGGAAAATTCCAAATAGCCTGGGGGTAAAAGGGTTAATGAAGTTTTTCTATTATCTTTCTCAGATCGATGAGACCGTCGGTTACTGGAGAGCGTTTGGTTTTGGGATTGTTTCCATCTATCGGTCTGACTTGCGTATGGCTGGCGGACTGGATACGTCCATTTTAGGTTGGGGCCGGGAGGATGTGGATCTCTTTGAAAAGGTATGTCTGTTTGGTATACAAAGTTTATGCTCTGTACAGTATTGTATTTTCTATATTTTATACTAAAACTTTTTTAGAACATCAGATTCAGGTAGAAATTTTACATGCAAATATGGTTGCATTTCCGAGTTTTCTCACAAGACAATATCTTAGATAAAAATTAATCAGGTTAGGCTACATCAGTAAAAGATCTAGAACTGGTTGAAATTTGTCAATTCGAGTGACCTGCCATCCTGACCTGGGGTGACCCGTTTGTATGTATAAAATGCGTAGTTGTTCTTTAAAAAAAGTATGAATCATCTTAGGACAACCATAGCAATACTCGACGGTAGACTGAATTGAAGTTGGAAATGAAAATGCTCATGCTTGAATGGTTGCTACATGATTAGCTAAAGTGCTTTGCCCATGCCTCTGTTAAGTTCTGTGTTTTATCCACCTCAATTCCTTGTAATAGCAATACACTATCCATGTATAACAAAGGGAAGTTTGCCAAGGGGGTGTGCACTGGTAGAGTCCCGTCCTATATATGAGTTTCAAGTGAAGTAAATGTGGGTTGTAAAGTCTAAAAGGGCTCACTAGGTGTTGCCTCTTGTAGAGGAGAGGCAAATTCTTGATTTAATTGAGAAACTTTTCATAATTTGTGGAAGTTGTGTGGAAGATTTGGAAGTATGAGGCTTTAGTAAGGGAGAGATTCAAGATGAGAAATGATATGTGATTAAGTATCACTATGTTCCCTTCCACTGCAAAAGTCAGAGCAATTATGCACAACAGTTTTAATCAAGGTATAGATGGCCTTACACTTTTGGATAAAGGACACAGTTGATTCCCTTGTGTTACAACAGAAGTTCTCAAGCCTACATGAAAGTTTTTCCAGCAGCGTTTGTTTATGTCCTTTTGAAGAAATGAAACCTTTTGCAGTTAGTATGCAAAATTTAGATAAATTCAAGAGATGTAATTTGAAAACTTTAAAAATTACAGAATAATTGCTAGCTAAGAACATTTATCCAGCATTTAAAAGAAAGTATAAGAGAACATGGCTACAATAACTGGTGAAGCAGATGTGCCGGTGAGTTGATGAGTAAATAAATGGTGGGCGACATGGAAACTTTGCTGAGCAACTCGCATGATTTCCACGTATGATTTTTATATTGGTATCCATTTGGTTGACCACGTATAATTGAAGATGCAGAGGGTGAACTCGCTGAACATTAAGGGTGAACTGTAATTTGTATTTTTCCTAGTTAAAATTACCCAAGTTTTAAGAATTTCTTCACCCCTTCATCCAACTCTAGGCTGATGGACAAAAGAGGCTTAATGACTTCCTACGAATGGATGGGTCTTCTCACCCACTTTTCGTTACCTTACCACCTTTTTAACTTTCAAAATCCATTTACAACTCACGCACAAGGTACTCCTTTACCAGTGAACTCTGTTTTATATTTCTGTAGAAATAAAAGTTATTTATAGATCTATTTCTTTGATATTGGTAGAAAATCTCATGAGGGTACCAAGCCTTTGAGTAACTTTTCTAAATATTTTGATAAGATAATAATAGTTAATTTCAGAAGTGAAGTATCGTACCTCTACCAGTAAAGTTAAAAAAAAAACATTTTAAGGTAAGATAATTTTAAGCATCCATCTATGGGAAAATTATATTAAGATCCTCTCATTTCAGGTGCTCAAAAATGGCATAAAGGTGTTCAGAGCGGCCGATCCTGGTCTCATACACATCTTCCATCACGTCGACTGTGATAAAAACCTAGAGGCTTCGCAGTATGAAATGTGCCAAGGTACTCTTTATAGTACATATGGTGCTGCTCCTACTTTGTCGAAAACCATACTAGAAAATCCTGATATCCTAGAGGATTTATAATAGATAACTAGCCAGTGGAAGGAGGGTTTGTCATGGCCTCATTGGTAACGTCTCTGCCTGTTGATCGCTCGTTAGTTCCTTTAGTGTCTGCAACCTTACCATCCTTGTAAAGACAGGGGGTTTGGGAGAGCCTATAGGTCTACCTGCTGAGTCATAAGCAGCCATTATCTGGCCCTCCCTGCTCCTAGCTTGGGTGGAGAGGGGTCTTGGGTGCTGAGCATACGATATATGGTCAGTCTCTAGAAGTCACGGGCATTGACCTGCTTGCTAGGGCAATGCCACGGCCCCTTGCCCCTGCCATTCATGAGTGGCCTTTAAACCTTTAAACCTAAATTTATTAAATCCCGAAGGTTATGATAATGACATTGTATTTTAGATACAGTATATTTTTTATAATTTTATGACTTATTTAAGGAATATTGGTAATGATAATGAGGATCAATTAGATGTAAGATAACTTAAATGCAATTTTGTAGTCAGTATTCTAGTTATATAAATGTCGCATCATTATGTTGGTGCTAGTCATTTGCAAATGTAATTAATAGATAAGGTACAGGAATTTCCTAGTCTGTTACAGAGCGTAACACTCATGCGTGCCATGAGCAGTAAGCCCTGATGGAGCCATAATAATAGTAGTATGAGGGATAATATAGTAAATGTTGATTGACTGTTTTTATGGTGGATACATTTATTGGTAGCTATTATTAACCTTTTTACCCCCAAGCTATTTGGAACTTTCCAACCCTTAACCCCCCGGTGTTTTTTTTTTTTTTTTTTTTTTTTCAAGCACATTTTGCAATACATATTTTTTAAATTGCTCTAACAGCCTTATGTTTGTCATAGAGAGGTCAGGTTGGTCTCATTCTTTTGGAAAATACCTGAAGTTTCTCTTAAAGTTATAAAAAATATGCAAAAAAAAAAAATTGTAAATAGCAGTTTTTTGCAAGGACGTACCAGTACGTCCATGGGGGTAAAGGGATGAGTTTTGTGAAACGTACCAGTACGTCCATTGGGGGTAAAAGGATTAAGGAAAAGAAGCCTTTGGATATCACATAGTTGATTCCGATAGAGAAAGAACTTTAAAAATTATAGAGAAAATAATCAAATTCTTATAAAATATATCTTATTATTGTATAGATTTTTATCATGAGATTATTTCATCGTTTGTTACATGTTTCTTTTAAAGTGTTTATAAGATTACCGTTGATGTTAAATGACGAAAGCCTTGGCTGAATGTTTCTTACATATCTTATCGTGTTTCCTCACATCTCATTTTCTTTAAATTTTTCTGCCACATCAGTCGTTTGAATTGTTTTGAAATGGATTTTGCTTTGTATAACCAAAGATTTGATTGGTCCAGAGGACACCTAAAGGAAGTTATGATTGGTTGTCTTAAGCTCATATTTCCAAGGTTGTTTGGAAAAAGAAGTCCTTTAGTTTTATAAGGTTGTTTTATTACGAGTGATTGGTCATGAAATATACGATGGAAGTCATTACCAATAATTGCTCTCTTTTGCTATTCTGTATTGAAAAACACATCGAAGAATAGATTTTGATAGTTTTATATTTGATGATAAATAGTCCAAATGTTACATGTTTTTTTATTTATTAGTGATTACAAACCCCAGAAGTATTTGTACAAAATACTGTAAAAACCATTTCCTTAAAGAGGGTAGTGAAGTAGTTCACGCTAAAGGGATTATTTGAAGTTTTATATAAAGTGAATGGGATTAGAAAAAGTAGAGATGCAATTGAATGAACTTTCTATAATGTCTTTTTTGAGATTTGTTTAGACAACTATGAAAATTACTAGGCAATCTATGAAAATTACAAGGCAGACTACAATTTGGGGATCCCTCTTGAAAGTTATTTCTGGGATCCCAACCCCCAGATTTCCTGTAATTTCTTTGCCATTATCTCCATTACCTGGTCCCTATGTCCCTATATAGCTCCAGGTAGCCCTGCTGATGTCTTTGAAGATAACCACAAATTTCTACCAAACTATGAAGGATTCAATAACTGAAATTTTAACCTGAAAGACTTTTTTAACGTTAGTTGTTCCCACGTGGAGGCAAAATTTAAACTTTTAATAGAGAAGTAAATAGTTATTGAACTCTTCAACAGGGTACTAATGGCTTCGACCGACTATTGGTTTTTTATGTTTTTTCTGATTTTCGTATACTTATCAATTGATAACTCTACAGGATTATATTCTGCTGCTGTGAGGAAGTTTAGTACTGTACACCTCTTTTTGTATCCCAAATACAGTAGCCTGTGATAATATATTGTGGACCTTCAGCTTCCTCTGTTCTCTGCTTCCTGTTTCTGTATTTACTGCTCAGTTGAGCACTTTACATTTGGAAGAGCAACTAAGGAAGGAATGAGGAGTGCCTGAGAGCTCCTGAATTACTATTTAAAGTTGCAAAAACTTAATTTAGTGATCAGTTTACAGTAGTAGTACAGTACCGTATAGGACTATTATAAAGCTTACTGTTGGATATACCACATTGATTTTATTTTCTATGTGATGAAAACTGTTCTCTTTTTCTCAGTCGTTAAAAGTTATAAAGTATACAGTAGCTTCAAACATTTAAGCTTCATTATTGATATGTAACTGGTGCTTTTGAATTGTCAAATGAGAATGAGTTCAGAAGCATTTGCTTTCAAGTGTTCAATATGCTTGCAAACTAGCAAACTTTCCTGGAAGTAATATAACAATGTGGATTTTATTCATCAGCCTTCAACCAAATTTCTACTCGGACAGTATTTACTATGGTAAGTATGAAGGAAAATGACATATAGTGGTCCCCTTGCTTCCTACAATGGAGCATCCAGAAATTGTATTGCATTGCCGACTTCACCAAGTCTCCTAGCCACGATTGATACGGTGAGTACCAAGCATATGTAGGGTAGATATATTTTTTGATGTATACATCTTTATTCATGAACTTGAATTAATAAATGAGAACTATTTTCAACAGCAAATGTTTGGTTCACTAATAAGATCATGTGCCTTCAGTTTTGCAGGGTTGCTTAAAGCATAGCAAGGGTTTGGATGTTATTTGAATACCTACCTATACAGCCCAGAAAATTTTGACGGATCGCTGCGGCGCCATTCGTATTTGAGAGAAAAGCGTACTATGCATGACCTTTAAGTATAAAGTAAGTATCTTTGCTTTAGTAAGGTAGATATTGCTGTAGTTATTTTTTATTTAAAAGGTATATACAATATCACTATGCATACAATCTGTTTCTACGCGCTGTGTGTTAAGTATCTGTGATTTCCTATTGAGTAATTTGTAGGAGTTAGTAGAAATATATTGAATTGTAGAAAAATTTGTTCATCATTAAGTGGGGTTTACTCGATCAAACGGGTCGTCGTACCCGTTTGATTAACCTGCTTGTCAAACGGTTCGAAGAGGTAGAGTCAGCCTTAAATGCATAAGGTTTGTGGACGCTGAAGCCCCGCCCACTAAAGTCAGGCGAGAACAGACTTTCTTTGAACCGTTTTACAAGCGTGTTGATAAGCAAAGATCCCGTTCAGACGTTCGAACATTTCTCCAAACACTTGACTGTCAAACCGCGTTTCACGAACTGTTCAATCTTGTAAACCTGCCTATAGATAAAACCGTAGTTCATAGTGGAAATCAATAGGGTCCTCAGATATTTACAAATGCTTGAAACCATCGCTTTCTAAAAAAAGTAAAGACAATCATTCAATAGTGAACCAATTTAACCTTGTAACAGGATATGCCATTAGAGTACATTCATCATCTACGCCTGTTGAGGCAAAGGGCCTCGGTTAAATTTCGCCAGTCGTCTCTATCTTGATCTTTTAATTCAATACTTCTCCATTCATCATCTCCTACTTCACACTTCATAGTCCTCAGCCATGTAGACTTGGGTCTTCCAACTCTTCTAGTGCCTTGTGGAGCCCAGATGAACATTTGGTCAGAGTACATTACACATTGCGTAAGGGTATTAGCTTCATTACTTTGGCCTCTAGATGCACTTGATTTTCCTCCTTATTGTCCAATGTCTTCTAACTTTTTCTTGACAGTATAATAGATGGGCTGTCCTCTAGTTACATAATAGTGGTGAATGGCATCGCAGGCCATAACCCTATAGGCCAAATTCAAATTATTATTTTAATGAATACTCCTCAATATTTACAGTTTAATACCTCCAGTGGAAGCTTATTATAGTAAAAGTAAAAATAAAAATTTTTCCTTGCTTTTAAAACTAACTCCTAAGTTGATCACTCCTCTCACACTGGTATTCGTACGCAGCATTCACTGGTAACCAAGCCATTCAGTAAATTTTTTGTTGAGGTCAGGACAGCTATGTTCCCCTGGTTGAGTTTTATGATGCAGTAAAATGGCCGTTGAATATCAACTTGCGACTTAGCCTCGGTCGGTGGTATCGTTAGTGGTTTAATGTTTTCGTTGTCTTTACACTTATATATTACTCTTCTGGTTTTGTAAAGTGAAGTTTAATCTCAATCTGAATAATAATACAAAGAAATTAAAAAATGATTTTTTATATCATCGACGGTTTTTCATTTAAATTAATCGTAACCATCAAACGGCATCTTTTTCTTCTGGTTTTGTAAAGTGAACTTTAATCTCAATAATCTGAATATTGATAAAAAAATTTTTAAAAAAATGAGGTTTTATATCATCGACGGTTTTTCATTTAAATTAATCGTAACCATCAAACGGCATCTTTTTCTTCTGGTTTTGTAAAGTGAACTTTAATCTCAATAATCTGAATATTGATAAAAAATTTTTTTTAAAAATGAGGTTTTATATCATCGACGGTTTTTCATTTAAATTAATCGTAACCATCAAACGGCATCTTTTTCTTCTGGTTTTGTAAAGTGAACTTTAATCTCAATAATCTGAATATTGATAAAAAAAATTTTTAAAAAATGAGGTTTTATATCATCGACGGTTTTTCATTTAAAGTACGGTAATTGTAACCATCAAACGGCATCTTTTTCTCCTTATTTTCAAAATAAGTGTCAGAAAAGTGGCAGCATGTGTTTTGTCCATAGGTGCACACTGACCATCTTTGTAAATTTAAAAGACTAGTACAGTACCTTTTGTTCACTTGATATTGCGTGTGTAAGGGACCATGTATCATGCAGTTGAATGTTTTTCCAAAACGTGCTTCTGTTACTCCTTGTGTTCATTAACTGTTATCGTATCTAGGGGCCTGTTTGCCTCTTGTATAGTTTTTTGTAAGAAAAAAAATTCTTTTAAAACTTCTTGCAAATAGATCTGTGGTATTCAGTCAGATCCTTCTCAATTACTTCCTTTAATGAGGGACCTTTTCAAACAGAATCTTTTTACGTCTACTCCACACCACCCTTCCCACTGCTTCATCTATGTGGTTGGGGTCTCTCTTCCATTTATCTTCCATTATTTCCTCCTAATGTCAGTCCATAATGTCCGATATCAGAGTCAGTGTATGGCCTACCTCAATTGATGCAAGTCCAGAAAGGTATAAGTTATCCTAACCATCCTAATCAATATCATGAGGAGAACACATCTATACAGTACATATGCTCTATGTTGACTTCTGTGGTCAGGTAAATTATGCTTGAATTGTTTAATGGTCCGTTATCAGAGAAAGCTGACCAGAAACATCGACCCCACATAGAAGTGGGAAAAGATGTAGGCAAAGAAGAAGAAGAGATTCTATCATATCCTTTTTAATTGAGGGTCCTTCCATGTTTAGGTGTATCACACTGGTGTAATAGGGCCTTGCAAAGGGAGAAAAGAAATAGGTAAGTTTATCCTTTACTGAAAAAATGTAAGTTCCATGCTAGGCATTCGTTGGGGGTTTTATGCTAGTTATTATTATTATTATTATTATTATTATTATTATTATT
>NC_090737.1:139252985-139265485 GCF_036898095.1 Palaemon carinicauda
CCAGATTGTTCTGTAAAGAAAAAAGTTTTTAAGAAGCTGTGATTACCGAAGAATGTAGTAAAATGTTTCTTTATATAAGGACGTTTATATTTCCTTTATAAATAGAAGAATAATTTGTAAATATACAGTACGTCCGAACATGCACGGAAGACCAATGTATATTTTTATAACCGCCCAAGGTCAGACGCATGAATATCCAGGAGTTAACGATGGAAATAATAATGAAACATCTGGATCTATATATATGCACGCCATCAATATCTGGCCCAATCTACCATTGGCATTCGTCTTCTGCAATCAAATGCAACATGCTTTTCCAGTTAGATCTGGACCCAACGCTTGACTGGAAGGTCTGGAAGCCAGAACTGGGTTGATTTGGTATTTAAAGACATCTTAATATTATTTAGGGATATTTTTATATTTGTTTAAACTGACTATTAGAGAATACTTTTCCTTATTAAGCTTATGAATGTGGTGATAACAGGAGTATATTACTTTTTTAATAAATTAGTTACCAATTAATATTAGGGTCTTTTAGATGATTGGTGATAGGTAGTTTATATATATATATATATATATATATTTGTATTTATATATATATGTATATATATATTTATATATATATATATATATACATATATATATATATATATATATATTTACATATATATATATATATATATATACATATATACATATATATATATATATATAGATATATATATATATATATATATACACACACATTTATATACAAACAATCTAGTGTAAGAGGAAGAGAGAGAGAGATAGAAACATCTGTTTAATCCTACAAAAGAAGAAAAGTCAAATTTTTACCCACCATGAAAGTTAACATTATAGGAAAACTTCACTCCTCACTCCTCATTGTCTTCAACAGGTCTCCACTCAATTCTCCTATTTTATTTCTGCTAAAAAAACGGGAAAGTTAATCTGCTGTGTCAGCAATACTACGTCGTTTCTCATTTGTTTTGATGAATCGTCATTAATGCATAGTTTGTCTCGGCATGACTGAATATATCCTTCACATCCTTTTTCATAGGATGCTGGGCTGAACGAGCAAAGGAGTGTATGTTTACTGCCACCTCAGATTTATCCTTCATCTCCTCCATCTACCTATTTTCGTATGCTCTCTCTCTCTCTCTCTCTCTCTCTGCAAGAGCCTGTGGCTTGCACCTTCAATGCAGGCCGTTCTAAAACGAATCTCTCTCTCTCTCTCTCTCTCTCTCTCTCTCTCTCTGCAAGAGCCTGTGGCTTGCACTTTCAATGCGAGCCGTTCTAAAACGAATCTCTCTCTCTCTCTCTCTCTCTCTCTCTCTCTGCAAGAGCCCGTGTTTTGCACATTCAGTGCAAGCCGTTATAAAACGACTCTCTCTCTCTCTCTCTCTCTCTCTCTCTCTCTCTAAACCACTTAAAATCTATATACTCATCAAAACAAAATCCCCAAAAAGCAGTTTGACAATCTCTCTCTCTCTCTCTCTCTCTCTCTCTCAAGGAACCACGTAAAATATATATTCTCGTCAAAACAAAATTCTCAAAAAGCATTTTGACATGATTCTCTCTCTCTCTCTCTCTCTCTCTCTCTGCAAGAGCCTTTGGTTTGCACCTTCAGTGCAGGCTGTTCTAAAATTAATCTCTCTCTCTCTCTCTCTCTCTCTGCAAGAGCCTTTGGTTTGCACCATCAGTGCAGGCCGTTCTAAATTAATCTCTCTCTCTCTCTCTCTCTCTCTCTCTCTCTCTCTCTCAAGAAACCACTTAAAATATATTCTCATCAAAGCAAAATTCTCAAAAAAGCGTTTGACATTCTCTCTCTCTCTCTCTCTCTCTCTCTCTCTCTCTCTCAAAACCTATATTCTCATCCAAACAAAATCCCCAAAAAGCAGTTTAACATTATGCAAAGGTGAACACCGATCGTACGATCAAGAAGTACTTTTAGAGAACAAGGAAGGACAAGCAGCCTACTATCTATCATTTAAAAGGGGCATGAGGCATTCTAAGCTGGGTATTAAAGGGGGTAAGGGGGAGGGGGTAGGGGTATGTTAGTGGCGAGAGCAAGGTAAGCAGGACTTATTAGACTGGCCAACTAAGGGGTAGCACCCTTCGGTCGCCATCATGGGTCGTCGCAGACTCCCCAGTCAGCTTTTTGGAGCCACGCTGGCAGCAGCAGCGCTGAAGTCAGCTGGTACAGTTGGTTGGTTTCTTCTGCATTGTGTAATTATACACACACACACACACACACACACACACATATATATATATATATATATATATATTTATATATATATATATATTATATATATATATGTATATATGTGTATATGTATATATAAAATGTATATATGTATATATATGTGTATATATATAATATATATATGTATATATATATATATATATATATGCATATATATATATGTGTGTGTGTGTGTGTCATTTTATGGCCATTACATACATTGTGCTAGATAAGTGGACGAGTTCACAAGTCTTTATATATCTATCTGTTTAATATTGCACGTGATTTTCCATTTAGCTTATTCTAAGATCTATTTTGTATAGTATTAAAACGTCGTTTATTAAGTATTAGCTGTAAAGTCAAGTACCAATATTACTACAATTGCCTAAGACATATTTAGCATATGATAGGAAAGAGTATTATGGCTGCTAAACGTTTAGCATAATTAGATTAACATATGTTTCTTATACAAAAAATATATTTTCTTTTCAGAATAATTACTTGAGGTAATATACTGTTTTTACCAAGACGCCACGAACCAGCTCGTCTTAACATTCAAGGAGTGACCAGAGTGAAGGTTAGCTAACGCATTCCTGAGTACTTCGAACAACCTCGTCTCCGTCGAAGATAATTATCTAGAAGCCAAAGAGAGTGAAATCATTTTAGTCAGAACTCCCGTGGTGGTGTTAGTCTAATGAGTGATATAGTTGTTAAAAGTGATTGAATAAGATTATTGATAAAATCTTGGAAAGTTTCTGAGTGATTTGTGATTTTAAGGTGTAGATATACAGTATACCTTAGTGTAAACGTCTGGAGAGAAGATTGACCATAGTGAAAACTCCCGTAAAGAAGAGACCACAGTGTAAACACCTGGATAGAAGATAGTGCATAGTGTAAACACCTGGATAGAAGATAGTGCATAGTGTAAACATCTGTATAGAAGATACTGCATAGTGTAAGCACCTGGATAGAAGATAGTGCATAGTGTAAATACCTGGAAAGTAGGGAGACCATAATTTAAACACCTGTTGATTAGATAGTTCACAGTGTAAACACCTGGAGAGAAGATAGGCCATAGTATAAACACCTGGGGAGAAGATAAAGATCAGAGACCACAGTGTAAACACCTGGAGAGAAGATAGACCTTAGTATAAAAACTTGGGGAGAAGATAAAAGACCAGAAAACACAGTGTAAACACCTGGAGAGAAGATAAAGACCATTGTGTAAACACCTGGAGAGAAGATAAAGACCACAGTGTAAACACCTTGAAAGAAGATAGAGACCAGAGTTCATAGTGTAAACACCTTGAGAGAAGATAAAGACCATAGTGTAAACACCTGGAGAGAAGATAAAGACCACAGTGTAAACACCTTGAGAGAAGATAGACCACAGTGTAAACACCTGGCGAGAAGATAAAGACCATAGTGTAAACACCTGGAGAAAGATAAAGACCACAGTGTAAAACCTTGAGAGAAGATAAAGACCACAGTGTAAATACCTGGAGAGAAGAGAGACCACAGTGTAAACACACTGAGAGAAGATAAAGACCACAGTGTAAACACCTTGAGAGAAGATAGAGACCAAGAGTTCATAGTGTTAACACCCGGAGAGACCCAATAAACAGCACAGGTTATATTGACTGCCTCTAGTAGACAGACCCCTTTAGTGAAAATGAGGGACCGCAAGATGTGGAACGTCACAGCCTCCAACTATGCCACCAACACTTTCAACCCCATCAGGAACATCGTGGAGAACATGCAGATTGTACCCAACCCCGAGAAACCCATGATTGCTCTCTCCATCGGTAAGTCGAACTTTGGCATCTCGCTTTTTGTACTTGTTTTAATTGGGAGGTTAAGAATTGGGAATTGTTTTTCTTCATTCATAGATTAGCAAGCTTCTCTCTCTCTCTCTCTCTCTCTCTCTCTCTCTCTCAAATACAAACTATCAAAGCACAATTTGCCTTAACCTCAATGAGTTTGTAGAACGAAGGAAGTAATATAGTTCTTTAGCAAGTTTTCTCTCTCTCTCTCTCTCTCTCTCTCTCTCTCTCTCTCTCAATACTATTGCAAAGACAAACTATCAAAGCACAATTTGCCTTAACCTCAATGAGTTTGTAGAACGAAGGAAGTAATAGAGTTCTTTAGCAAGTTTTCTCTCTCTCTCTCTCTCTCTCTCTCTCTCTCTCTCTCTCTCTCTCTTAATACTATTGCAAAGACAAACTACCAAAGCACAATTTGCCTTAACCTCAATGAGTTTGTAGAACGAAGGAAGTAATAGAGTTCTTTAGCAATTTGCACAACAACACTTGTGAGGAGAGCGCCTTTGCATGTTGATAAGCTTGTCATGTGATGTGCATCAAGTTAAGAGTTTCATTTGTTTACGGAAATGTTCTACTAATTTCCATATGTTTACATCCATACTCTTATAGAGATGCGTGGCTGTTTTAATCCTTATGTGGAAAATGACATTTCGAGGCTGTTACGTGAATGTGTGCAATTATATGCACAGCACCTACGGCTTCGGTGCATCCTTCCAGTCATTTTTATTATGCACTTATACTTTGACGCTAGGTGGCAGCACTAGTATCACCATTACAATCTGCCCATTGGAGTTAACCGTCTGTGTTTTGTTGGTCTGTGTCCAAGGGCTTCAACAATCCTAATTTGTTATCACTGTGCCATTTAAACGGAGATTACTGTATACGCCTTCTCTTGCTACCTGGATATTAAGATCATTCCTTCCCTATGCTTTTGTTTCTCTATATATCCAGCAATTTCCTATTCACTAATTCATCATTCTCCATTCTTT
This sequence comes from Palaemon carinicauda, assembly GCF_036898095.1. Taxonomy (NCBI): domain Eukaryota; kingdom Metazoa; phylum Arthropoda; class Malacostraca; order Decapoda; family Palaemonidae; genus Palaemon; species Palaemon carinicauda. The sequence goes on from NC_090737.1 coordinate 139,258,046, forward strand.
CCACATGACCCAACCATCTCAAAATACTTTGATCTTCACATTGAACTATGTAGAGTTTTTCACATTTATATGTATAAGTGATAAATAACAGTCCGTTGCAGGACTGGTCGATCACAGCAAACCAACCTAGTATGGGTGGCCCTGACTAGTACAGCTTTGCTGATCATGACGATATGCGAACATTTCACCACGTTAAGATATCCTCATTAAGAAAGGGATATTTTATATATATATATATATATATATACAAATATATATATATATATATATATATATATTAGGTTGGTTTGCTGATAGCGATCAGACAAAAGTCTCCCACCATCGCCAATCCGTAGTTGGCCAGCGTAGCGATAAAAACTGACCCAGCCCCAGACACGAGTAAAGACATGTCAGGGACCTTTGTCCTACAGTGAACTAGAAATGGCTGCATTTGTTGATATTGTTGTGTATGTATGTATGTATTAAATACAATTTTGGTAAAATAAATAGCAATATTTATACTACCAGTGTATGGCTTGATATTGTTGTGTATATATGTATGTATTAAATACAATTTTAGTAAAGTAAATAGCAATATTTATACTACCAGTGTATGGCTTGATATTGTTGTGTATATATGTATGTATTAAATACAATTTTGGTAAAATAAATAGCAATATTTATACTTCCAGTGTATGGTAGCTTTTCTCTTTAAAATCATTTTGCCAGTCTTGTGCTTGAATGTACAACCGCTTGAGTACCTAAACAGGATTTAGATTTTTTATTTTTTTTTATTTTTTACCTTTTAGATAATCAAGTTTTTTTTGGCTAAAGAAGCGAAGGATTTTAAAACCGGTATTTAATGACCTATTGCTCGAATTGCCTCCCGTTCTACTTGTTCTTTTTCTCTCCCCGTCAAGTACGCATAGACAAATTGAATGGTTAACTGTTAAAAATTTGCCGCAAAAGAAGAGGTAAAAATCCTGGAATAAATGTTGCCAGGAATTTACTGTTTTAAAAACGGAGACATTGACGTCAAGGAGTGATAGTACGGTCACCAACCCGTAAAATATGATAACAAAGTAGGGTAAAAATTACGGTCGCCTGTATTTTACTGAAATACGGCTTAGAATAGTATATTTTTTACGGAGATTATTTCTGATTAAAATTAATTTTTTTTTTAACAGTATACGCTTTACGTAACTAAGCGTTTGCAAAAATAACTGCTTTATATATATATATATATATATATATGATCTTTCTATGCCATTTCACACCCACGAACTTTCTTAGTTCGTCAATCCATCGTCTTCTCTTCCTTCCACTACTTCTTTTGCAATCTACCACTTACGTCTGTTTATGACCTTTCTATGCCAGTCTACACCCGGAAACTTTTTTAGTTCGTCAGTCCATCGTCTTCTCTTCCTTTCCCTGCTTCTTTTGCAATCTACCACTTACTTCTGTTTATGATCTTTCTATGCCAGTCTACACCCGCAAACTTTCTTAGTTCGTCAATCCATCGTCTTCTCTTCCTTTCCCTGCTTCTTTTGCAATCTACCACTTACGTCTGTTTATGATCTTTCTGTGCTAGTCTACACCCGCAAACTTTCTTAGTTCATCAATCCATCGTCTTTTCTTCCTTTCCCCTCTTCTTTTGCAATCTACCACTTACTTCTGTTTATGATCTTTCTGTGCCAGTCTACACCCGCAAACTTTCTTATTTCGTCAATCCATCGTCTTTTCTTCCTTTCCCTGCTTCTTTTGCAATCTACCACTTACGTCTGTTTATGATCTTTCTGTGCCAGTCTACACCCGCAAACTTTCTTATTTCGTCAATCCATCGTCTTTTCTTCCTTTCCCTGCTTCTTTTGCAATCTACCACTTACTTCTGTTTATGATCTTTCTATGCCAGTCTACACCCGCAAACTTTCTTATTTCGTCAATCCATCGTCTTTTCTTCCTTTCCCTGCTTCTTTTGCAATCTACCACTTACGTCTGTTTATGACCTTTCTATGCCAGTCTACACCCGCAAACTTTTTTAGTTCGTCAATCCATCGTCTTCTCTTCCTTTCCCTGCTTCTTTTGCAATCTACCACTTACTTCTGTTTATGATCTTTCTATGCCAGTCTACACCCGCAAACTTTCTTAGTTCGTCAATCCATCGTCTTCTCTTCCTTTCCCTGCTTCTTTTGCAATCTACCACTTACTTCTGTTTATGATCTTTCTATGCCAGTCTACACCCGCAAACTTTCTTAGTTCGGTCAATCCATCGTCTTCTCTTCCTTTCCCTGCTTCTTTTGCAATCTACCACTTACTTCTGTTTATGATCTTTCTATGCCAGTCTACACCCGCAAACTTTCTTAGTTCGTCAATCCATCGTCTTCTCTTCCTTTCCCTGCTTCTTTTGCAATCTACCACTTACTTCTGTTTATGATCTTTCTATGCCAGTCTACACCCGCAAACTTTCTTAGTTCGTCAATCCATCGTCTTCTCTTCCTTTCCCTGCTTCTTTTGCAATCTACCACTTACGTCTGTTTATGATCTTTCTGTGCCAGTCTACACCCGCAAACTTTCTTAGTTCGTAAATCCATCATCTTCTCTTCTTTCCACTGCTTCTTTTACAATCTACCACTTACCTATGCCAGTCTACACCCGTAAACTTTCTTAGTTTGTCAATCCATCGTCTTTTCTTCCTTTCCCCTCTTCTTTTGCAATCTACCACTTAGGTCTGTTTATGATCTTTCTGTGCCCCTTCACACCCGCAAACTTTCTTAGTTTGTCAATCCATCGTCTTTTCTTCCTTTCCTTACTTCTTTTGTAATCTACCACTTACGTCTGTTTATGATCTTTCTATGCCACTTCACACCCGCAAACTTTCTTAGTTGTCAATCCATCGTCTTCTCTTCCTTCCACTGCTTCTTTTGCAATCTCTAGGGACCCATTCTGTTATTTTAATGTCCAGCTGTTGTCTGCCATTCTCATTATATGTCCTGTCTATGTCCATTTCTTGTTTTTGTTAGAATATCCTCTACTTTAGTTTGCTCTCGTATCCATGTTGTTCTTTTCCTGTCTCTTGGTGTTATTCCCATTATTATTATTCTTTCATTTAGTATATATTAACTTACTTAGGGTAGTATATATTACATGCTAGGTAGCTTTTAATAGATTTGAAAAGTATTTTTGAGCACTTATAAAGATCGTAATTTTGACTTTCTCACTTAACAGATGGTATTAACTTTAGAATTATTCTCTCTCTCTCTCTCTCTCTCTCTCTCTCTCTCATCCTTTGAATTTGCTTCTATCTTTCTTTGCTGTATTCTCTCTCTCTCTCTCTCTCTCTCTCTCTCTCTCTCTCTCCATATTTTGAATTTGCTTCCATCTCTACTTTGCTGTATTCTCTCTCTCTCTCTCTCTCTCTCTCTCTCTCATCCTTTGAATTTACTTCCAACTCTACTTTGCTGTATTCTCTCTCTCTCTCTCTCTCTCTCTCTCTCTACTTTGAATTTGCTTCTATCTTTCTTTGCCGTATTCTCTCTCTCTCTCTCTCTCTCTCTCTCTCTCTCTCTCATCCTTTGAATTTGCTTCCAACTCTACTTTGCTGTATTTTCTCTCTCTCTCTCTCTCTCTCTCTCTCTCTCTCTCTCTCTGTCTCGAACACGTATGCCTCTTGAATATAAATACGTAGAATTAAATCTTTATTAGCGACATTAATGTAAAACCACATAATGAAGGAATTCTACATTTTTTTAACAATCCTGTACATTATAGGCACATACAGCCACATGCGCATGCTTACTAAGTACTTAATGTACAGCCCTGTACAAAAATACGTAGAATTAAATCTTTATTAACGACATTAATGTAGAACCACATAACACATAATGAAGAAATTCTACATTTTTTTACAATCCTGTACATTATAGGCACATACAGCCACATGCGCAGGCTTACTAAGTACTTAATGTACAGCCCTGTACTGCATTACATTGCATGAACATACAGATATCTGTATACTACTGTATTCTACAGCTGTATGCCTCTCACTCGCCCCTTTCACTCACCCTGACCTCCTACCGCTAAAGGTGCTGTGACGTCTCAAGATATGTGGGGCTATTTTAGGCACTAGTATACGCGACCTGTCAAAAATGATGGCTAATTATTTAGACAGATATACACACACATTCAACCCTTCTCAACCCCCCTCCTGTTTCCTACTACAACGCGGCAGTTGGGATTTCCGAGTGTATATTTACGGGTATGACTAGTCCCCCTTTTTTCCCCCTACCCATGGGAAAGGGAGGAGAGACCGAGTAGATATACGTCTGGCAATGATTCTTAGCGTGAGCAGATATATATATATATAATATATATATGTGTATATATATATATACTTGTATATGTATATACTGTATGTATACATATACTGTATACATACATACAGTATATATATGTGTATATATATATATATATATATATGTATATATATATATGTGTGTGTGTGTGTGTATGCATATATAATAATGCACACACACATTTATAAATTTTATATATATATATATATATATGTATATATATATATATATATATACACACACACATGCATGTATAGCCAACCCCTTCCTCTTTATTTATAAAGAAAATATACTTTTTCAGAACCCTTAAAATAACCTTTCCGTACATTTTTTATCTTTTCCAGGTGATCCTACAGTGTTCGGGAACCTGACCCCCGCCGAGGAGATCACAGAAGCCGTGGTGGCCTCCATAAGGAGCGGGAAGTACAATGGCTACGGACCGAGCACGGGTAAGCGCAAAATTCAGGTTCCCCTTCGTCAGGCTGGGAGGAGCGGAGAAAGATTTTTTTTTTTTTTTTTTTTTTTTTTTTTTTTTAGTCCCTTGGTACTTGGGTATATGGTTTGATTAATATTTATTTTCGAAATGGTATTTATTAAATGAGTGATATTTATTAAGAATATTAATTATACATAGGGAAAATATATATCAATACTTCATCTTTGATCTGTTCTCTTTCTGAAGGGATTATTAGTTTTAATATTTTTTAATGATGTATGGCTATAGATTCTCTCTCTCTCTCTCTCTCTCTCTCTCTCTCTCCCCTTTATGTATATACCTTATATATATATATTGTATATATATATATATTTATTATATATATATATATATATATATATACATTCACATGTGTATTTATATATAGATACATTAAAATGCATAATATTCCATTTATATATGATAAATAGAATGAACCCACAAGAATAAATTTCCCTTTACTTGTATATATATATATATATATATAATATATATATGTTTGTGTGTGTGTATGTGTGTGTGTGTGTTTATTTATAACTTGCTGACGTCACCTGGTGATCTCTTCATTATAATTCGAAACGTTCATGATATTTGGTTCCCTACCCGATCGGATCACTATTTATGCGCATTGAAGTCACCGTGCCTTATATGAGTTGGTACCTGAGAGAGGCAAGGTCTTTTCCTCATTGGAGTAAATCAGTAGTTTTAATTTCGTAAAATTTTTTATTTTACGAATTAAGATGAGAATCAGCACCTAAAGACCAGGCTGAGAGATAATACTTGAAATACGATCAATGAAAGACTTAAAACATGTTTTCAGACAGGCTGAGGAACAATACTTGAAATACGATATAATGAAAGACTTAAAACTGTTTTTTCAGACTGGTTGAGAAACAGTACTTGAAATACGATACAGTGAAAGAATTAAAACATTTTTTTTAGACAGGCTGAGAAACAATACTTGAAATAAGGTTACAATGAATGACTTAAAACATTTTTTTTTCACACAGGGCTGAGAAACAGTACTCGAAATACGATACAATGAAAGAATTAATTTTTTTTCAGACAGGCTGAGGAACAATACTCGAAATAAGATACAATGAAACAATGAAAATATTTATTCAGACAGGCTGAGAAACAGTTCTTGAAATACGATACAATGAAAGACTTATTTTTTTTTTTTTTCAGACAGGCTGAGGAACAATACTCGAAATAAGGTACAATGAAAACAAGGAAAATATTCAGAAATAGATTGATCGCCGAAGAATCTTAAAAGACTTTCCAAAAGAAGCTAATTTTTTGTGCGTTTGAAGAAAGAAATTTGTTTCTCAAAAATAATTTTGCTATAAAGAATCACACACAAGTTTTTGAATGAATTTACGTACAATAATTAAATGTTGAACAACTGTCCTAGACTTATTTATAATCATACTTTGAGTTTTGTTTAGAGTTCAACTTCATGCCCCATAATTTGCACTATGCACTAATTTTAGCTAGATCTTTATCAAGGGATTCAGCAACCCAAGATCTACATTCAGGAGATGGAAAGGATGCAAAGAGAGTAGCATCATCTGCATGTGTAACGAGCTTGTTTTTAAGCCTAAGCACATATGTAGCCTACATATTATGAAGAGTAATGAGCCATGAAAACTATCCTCAGGAGAACTACATATTGCATATATATATATATATATATATATGTATGTATATATACACACACATATATATATATATATATATATATTTATTATTATTATTATTACTATCCAAGCTACAACCCTAGTTGGAAAAGCAAGATGTTATAAGCCCAAGGGCTCCAATAGGGAAAAAATAGCCCAGTGAGGAAAGGAAATGAGGAAATAAATAAATGATGAGAATATAATTAACAATAAATCATTCTAAAAACAGTAACATATATACATATATATATAGTATATATATATATAATGCCCATCAATGTCACAATTATGATATTAATATTCTTTTACATTTTACAAGAGTTATACCTTCATCGGTGTAATCCTAACAATTTTAATCTAAACATATACTGTTGTTATTAAAAAAAAAATACTCTTACTATCTAAAAAAAATCTCTTTATTTTCCAGGCTTCGTTGAAGCGAGAGAAGCCGTAGCGAAGTACTGCTCGGTGGTCAGACGTAGCGGAACTTGAAGCTAAGGTGAGTTGAACACTTGGAAGGAGGTTATGTTTTTGTCCCTGTGTGTGTGTGTGTTTTGTTTGTTTGTTTAATTGTGAACTGCTTCCTGACCACAATTTTAATCGTAGAGTAATGAAACTTACAGGGAATAATTATTATGTAGAAAAACTGGAAATGATTAAATTTTGGAAGGTCAAGGTCAAATATTAAGGGTTTGGTGTGCTTGTGTGTGTTTGTTTTGTGAACAGCTTGCTGGCCTCAATTTTAATTGTAGAGTAATGAAACTTGCAGGGAATAATTGTTATGTAGACAACTGGAAATGATTAAATTTTGGAAGGTCAAGGTCAAATATCAAGGGTTTGTGTGCTTGTGTGTGTGTGTTTGTTTGTGAACAGCTTCCTGGCCACAATTTTAATCGTAGAGTAATGAAACTTAAAGGGAATAATTATTATGTAGGCAACGGGAAATTATTAAACT
>NC_090737.1:139272985-139275485 GCF_036898095.1 Palaemon carinicauda
TGAAATTTGGTTCAGTAGTTTTTGTGTAATGTTCACAAAAAAAAAAAAATCATATTTTGCTCTTAACTTCACTGCGTATTTGTACTTCGATGTTTTTTCTTCAAAATCTATTTGATTTATTTTTGAGTCATACCCCACGTGTCAACCAAATTTTGTTGAAATTGGTCCTGTAGTTTTAGCGCAATGTTATTCACAAGTAGAAAATAAACTAAAAAAAAAATATTTGCCAATTACTTAATATTGCCATTATTTTCAAAGTACTGCCGCGTATTTGTACTTTGATGTACTGTATCCAAAATCTTACAGATTCATCCTTGGGCCATACCCAACATGACTACCAACTTTGGTCAAAATCGGTACAGTAGTATTTGTGTAAAGTTGCTCGTAAACAAACAAACAAATTAATAAACTAAATAGACAGGGGTGATTATATACCCCTCGAGATTTTGGCGAAGACAATAAAATCTCATCTGGTGTTGAGGTGCCACTCTTTAGCTGTGGTAAGCAGCTCTTCTAGGAGAAAGACATTCCAAAATCAACCCATTTTTCTCTACTCTCGGGTAGTGTCATGGCCTCTGTACCATGGTCTTCCACTGTCTTGGGTTAGAGTTCTCTTGCTTGAGGGTACACTCGGGCACAGTTTTCTGTCTTATTTATCTTTTTCTTGTTATTCTAAGTTTTTATAGTTTATATATGAAAGATCTATTTTAAAACATTTCATATTGTTCATTACTTCTCTTGTAGTTTATTTCCTTGTTTCCTTTCCTCAGTGGGCTTTTTTTCCCTGTTGGAGCCTTTACGATTATAGTTTTTCCAATTGGGTTGGTAGCTTAGCTAATAATAATAATAATAATAATAATAATAATAATAATAATAATAATAATAATAATAATAATAATAATAATAATAATAATAAATTTCAAGTCTTCACAAAATCAACTCTAGAAAGTTCCCGTCGTCAGGGCATATATTATCCATCCAATGAAGGACCTCGGCCTTACCTCGGCCCCTGACCAGGAGATGCCAGAGCCTCGGGCTGAGCAGGTCCTACGAAGCTCTTCATTGGCTGTTTAGTTGTTAGTCACATTTCTAATGGTCTGAAACGCTGTGACGTCATTCTAACATCTCTCTGGTTGAAGTCTGTTGGTTATATAAGCAACTTTAGGGCATAAGTTGAAATCTAGGTTCAATTCATTGACTCTTTCCGTATATAACGAAACTTGGACACTTAGCTTATGTGCAGTCTCTCTCTCTCTCTCTCTCTCTCTCTCTCTCTCTGTATATAACGAAACTTGGATACGTAGCTTATGTACAATCTCTCTCTCTCTCTCTCTCTCTCTCTCTCTCTCTCATTCCATTCACACTTTCCGTATATAACGAAACTTGGACACGTAGCTTATGTACAATCTCTCTCTCTCTCTCTCTCTCTCTCTCTCTCTCTCTCTCTCTCTGAAAATGATCTTACTAGTAGCCAGTTGTAAAGACATTGGTGTACGTTGTATAAGTTGAAACGTAATAACCAAAATCTTAAAAAAAACTAGTGGTAATATTCTTTTTTACAATTGATATAAATATTTTAAACCACAATTTCGAATTAATCGTGAAATCTAGGTAGTTTAATAATCATTTTCAAAAATTAAACCAAATTTTTTAAACCAGTATTTCGAAATAATCTTAAAATCTAGCTAGTGTAATATTTTTTTTTTACAACTAAATTAGATGTTTTAAACCACCATTTCGAATTAATTTCAAAATTAGCCAGTGTAATATTTTCTAAAAGTTAAACAACGTTGTAAACCAGTATTTTAAAATTTGGGCATCGTATCAAATTTCCTTCGTCAAAAGATAATAGGTGCAAATTTAATTCGGGTATTTGAATATGAAATGAATTTCTATAATCAATAGCTTGAAATCAGCATCAGTAACAATGAAAATATTATTATTATTATTATTATTATTATTATTATTATTATTATTATTATTATTATTACTAGCTAAGCTACAAAGCAAGATGCTACAAGCCCAAGGGCTCCAACAGGGTAAAATAGCTCAGTGAGGAAAGGAAATAAGGAAATAAATAAACGATACAAGAAGTAATGAACAATTAAAATAAAGTATTTCAAAAACATTAACAACATTAAAACAGAATTCCATATATAAACTATAAAAAGACTTATGGTGGCCTGTTCAACATAAAAACATTTGCTGCAAGTTTAAACTTTTGAAGTTCTACTGATTCAACTACCTGATTAGGAAGATCATTCCATAACTTGGTCATGGCTGGAATAAAACTTATAGAATACTGTGTAGTATTGAGCCTCATGATGGAGAAGGGTTAACTATTATGCAGAGCTAAATGCTTCACAAAAGAAGTCTTCAAGAACAACTTATTGTAAAAACTATTTTATTCAATATTTGTATCTTATTCTTGATACCATATTCCATCATTTCTTTCCTCCAAGAGGTAGAAGTTACCTCCTAGAGGCAGGAACTACCTCTG
>NC_090737.1:139280485-139377985 GCF_036898095.1 Palaemon carinicauda
ATACTGTATATATATATATATATATATATATATATATATATATATATATGTACATATATATATATATATACATATATATATATATATATATATATATATATATATATATATAATACAAATTCGAGTAGCCTAATGTATTTTTTGCCCTCACTGACTTACAATATCGATACAAAGTACTGGCACAAGGTTGAATCCCTTGATTTTATTTTTTTTTTCTTTATTCTTTTTTTTTTTTAATAAAAAGACAATGTATAACCTTGAAGCTCCTGATTGCCCATAGAATTTTTTGTGATGATCGCCCAAAGAAAATCCAATTCCTATAGTCCCTTATTCATTTTAGTTTTTTCACGAATTGATGAAAAAATGTAAAAAAAAAATGGTCAAAATATACCTTATCATCGCCTATTGTGTAACTCACATTAAATAAGAAATAGCATCTATAAATTGGGTTTTAATTTTAACTTATTATCAAATATTCACCAGATCGTAAATATACTTAATGTATTATTATTTTAAACTGAATTAATTCATTTAATTTATTTTAAATTTCTGATTTTAAAGATTTAATCTGTGTTAGAATTTTCTTGCTTGAGGGTACACTCGGGCTCACTATTCTATCTTATTTCTTTCCCTTTTGTTTTGTTGAAGTTTTTATAGTTTATATAGGAAATATTTATTTTAATGTTGTTACTGTTCTTAGAATATACTATTTTTCCTGTTCCCTTTCCTCGCTGGGCTATTTCCCCTGTTGGAGCCCCCCTACGTTTATAGCATCCTGCTTTTTCAACTAGGGTTGTAGCTTAGCAACTAATAATAATAATAATAATAATAATAATAATAATAATAATAATAATAATAATAATAATAATAATAATAATAACAGTTCGTGGAAATTAGCCTTTTCCTTATTTTCCAGGTGGGGATTGACATAGCATCTTGCTTTTTCAAATAGGGTTGTAGATTAGCAACTAATAATAATAATAATAATAATAATAATGATAATAATAATAATAATAATAATAATAATAATAATAATAATAATAATAATAATAATAATAATAATAATAATAATAATAACAGTTCATGCAAATTATCCTTTTCCTTATTTTCCAGGTGGGAATTGACATAGCATCTTGCTTTTTCAACTATGGTTGTAGATTAGCAACTAATAATAATAATAATAATAATAATAATAATAATAATAATAATAATAATAATAATAATAATAATAATAATAATAATAATAATAATAAGAGTTCTTTATTTTCCAGGTGGGGATTGACATGGATAAATTCCCCCAGTTTGAAAACGATTTGCAGTTTGTGGAGAAGATGATCTCTGAGGAGTCTGTCTTTTGTCTTCCAGGGAAGGTATGATCACATTCAGAAAACTTCTTCTTTTTAGTAAAAACATATATATATATATATATATATATATGTATATATATATATATATATATATATATATATATATATATATATATACATACAGTGTATCCTCTCTGAGTGGGGATACCTTAATGCGCTGAAACGGGTTTCGTATCGCCATGATCAGCAAAGCTGTACTAGTGAGGGCCACCCATATTAGATTGATTTGCTGTGAGTGACGAGACGGAAATTGCCAACAATCACCAGTCTGCGCTAGCCAGCGAGTTGATGTATACTGACCAAAGCCACTATATTCTTTATATCGAAACCACTCGACCTTAGGAATAAATGACCTGAGGCGAAACAAGTCTAACTATTAGACTCTTACCATTTCGCAATTGAGATAATTATGAATCTATTCAAACTCAGTGGTACAATTGGTCACAGAATTCCTAATACACCTTGCTTTGAGAAAGTACATGGTGAGTAACCAAACAGATTAGTGTAGGGAGATATGGCACCAGTGGTTGGCTGGGCTAAACACAGGTACTCTCCGCTCAGTGATGGTGTGACTGGGTACACTTCCTCAGAGTGAGGTGCGGCAGGAACTCCCGTGTCCAACTTTAAATATTAATATCAAATTCAGGTGTCTCTACTTTGACTCAAAATCAATCCATCTCTAAAATGGCAGCTCAAAGCCATTGTAAATAGACTCGTTACAAACTTAGCTATTATGATGAAAATGGTTCGATTTTTAGTCTTTAATTCAAATACCTGACTTGGACAGGTATAGTGGGTCTTGAATGCACCAGTGTCTATGGAGTACTTCTGTTTGTGAGATTTTCATGTTCATACCTTATCATCATAGTTAAAAAATAAAGTCAAATAACATGAATATCAATAAAAAATAGACAATTGTCTTCAGTAAACCAGAAATTAGATAAAATAGAAGATAAGCCTTTGGTAATACGTTGACATTCGGGTGTCAACCCAGTGGGTCAGCATTAATGTCCCACTTCACCAAAGAGCCACCTACAGGATTAGTTCCGCCGGTACCTTCATTTCCTTGATAGTCCAATGGTTAAAGTATAATGTCTGGATTAGTTTTGTCGACTCCATGTGTTCGAAGCATAGCCTGGGCAAAAGTATTATCTGACTGAATATTCCACTAGGGTGAGTATTTCCAAGGTTGAAATAATTCGATATCAAAATCCATTTGTGGCTCAGATTCTCATTAGGAGTCTTTATCCTAAATAGGTTGGCTCCATCCTTGAAAAAAAATCCCTTTAGCTTTTATCTACCGTTTAAGTATATATTTCTTCATGTACTACAAGAATTAATGATATTTAGATTCCACTAGAATTAGTCCATAAGTCAAAGTTCCTAACGTTTAAGGATAGATTGTATAAATGCTTGGATTTCAGGTTGTATCTCCTATTTTAGATTTATCCGTTTTCTATTGCAATGTCCCTTTAGTCATGTAAATAGTTACACCAACATGAACATGCTGTTCGTAAATGGACGAAAGCTTATCTGCATGTTGTTCAATGGGACTTTCTTTCAAGAACCATTATTCCTGAATTCATAGCATTTTGTGTTCATATTCACCACTAAGTATCAAGGTAGCCTGTTATTTTTTTGTGGTTTTTGGCTATTAAATTCTTACATGCAGCAGTAAATATTGAAGATATTAGAGGAAGTGCACATCTAGAGATAAAAGAACTACTATATACTCCAAATCCAATGCCAACATCAGATTTAGAGCCAAAATAATTGTATCACTAAAGAATAAGTTACAAATAATATGAATTATCACAGTTGAAGGCAGTACACACTAATATAAAATAGAGATATTTTTGTGCACATTGACCATAAACAGATGTTGAATTTGTAACTCATGAGACAATTGTTAGAAGCAAGTGTTTTTAATCCCTGTCCACACGATTGAGCATGCCTGACGGGCAAACAGTGATACCAGACCAAAATAGTTAGTAAGAATGAGGGTTAATGACGTCAGAAGCGGGAAAACCACAGACAGGGATGTGGGATCATACAGTGTTGCCAGATCCCTGCCTTTAGTTTTCCCGCTTCTGACGTCATAAACCCTCATTTTCACTAACTATTGTGGCCTGGTATCACCGTCTGCCCGTCGGGCATGCTCGATCGTGTGGACAGGGCTTTACATAGCAAGTTCACTTTTACTAGCAACTTCCTAATTACTAACACCATCGTTCTGTCTATCCCTTTGCAGTGTTTTGATTATCCCAACTACATGCGAATTGTGCTGACGGTACCAGAGAAACAGCTTCGAGAGGCATGCGAGCGGATGGCTGCCTTCTGCACCAGATATTACCAAGAGTTTGTTAACGGTCACACTGTCGACATGGATGTCGATCATGGGTATTTGTCCACTAGTGATATGAACGAAGATGTCAAGGCAGTGAAGACAGCGTCATTTGATCCAACTGCCCTGATTATGGAAGCCGAGGCTGATTAACGAGACCTAATCAATATGTCACTTACTATGTTACGCCATCAGAAAACTACATGAAATTATTGGTCATTAGTCTTTTAATTGAATTGTTATTCATTCATCTTTGACTGTCATAGATATCATTTTGACTGTTACCAAGTTTATCCGTAGACAAGATGTGACAGGTTGTGTAGTAACTGTATATTTTTGTGAAAGTAATTTATAATGCAATTTAATCGTGAAGGATCGACTTTCGTGAGACACTCTATTGTGTCCCAATGGAATGTAGCGCGATTAGATTATTCATTTATTCTAGTGATCTGCTATTATATATGACGGATGAATTGATAGACGACTATTCCTCGCTCCAGATTAGTTATAGTTTTTATGAAGATATTCAGAATATTCCTACATAGGGACGCATCATTCCTTTATTACACGGTGATCAGATGTATTTTAATCTATCGACATTTCCCCCCTAAGAAATCAGGTTTGTGTCTTCCATTCATAACGTATTTTGTCTGCTTTATTTTCTCGAAATTTCACAATAAAACGATCGAAGACTCGAAGCATTTATCATCCGAACATTGTTTAAGTCATGCAATGAACTTCTACTGTCAATGTTACGCTTCTGGTTTATGCCCAGTTGTGAAAAGGATCCATTTAGTACAGAACAGCTTAGATTATTCAGTTCTTAGGTTATTAAAGAATAAAGTCCAGAAGGATTTTATAAAGAGAAAGCCGATGTATCTATCTACTGCTTACAAAGGCTTTCAATATAGTTAGGGCTTAATTCATTCTGTTAGAAAACCGAAAGCGGGAAATCGCGGTTGAAAATTGACAATATTCAAACGTCCATAACTCTTTTAATTTATCAGGATATCTTGCATCTGTTCTTTTTGCATTTTGAAGCTCGTACTATCTACTTTTCAGCCTATATAACGTCATTTACTTAATTATAATCTTAACTTCCTATATTTGCGATTGAGTCTTCAAGTTCAAATTCGAGGACGTGGCCTCACTTTGTACTGATCTGATAATTTTAACGCTAAGACGAGTGGCACTGTTCTGATTTGAAACCCGATAGAGCGAAAAGCATTAAACGGATAGAAAACCGCCATTTGCTCAGCTTCATCTATAGAAAAAACGATTGACCAGGAAATTTTGGTGTCTGGAAAAAAAAAAGCTTCGTTCTCCAAAGGGTATGTAGGCTAAGTTCACCAACAGGTGCGGTTATGAGCCAGTTTTAACTCAGAAAATTTTAGGTTCTGCAATGTCGTTCAATTGTGTGCAATATTTTTATAGTGTACTTAACCTTGTTCATGTTACTTAGAATGACATTTTATTTTTATTTCTTAGAGTTATTTACGCGACAATTACTAAATCAATAGACATCAATATAAGGTTAAATTTATCCTTGTCCTTTTATTGCCTTTGAATCTGTGGAGTTGTGAAACGCACTCAAGTTAACGATTAAATCAGAATAAAAAACAAAAGGATTTGTTGTCAAATAAAGAAGAATTCTCGCTTTTTTTACCTTTCATATTTCTAGAATGAACCAAAAAATGGGAGCTTACATTACAAGCTTTTCGATATGTGAACAAGAATTGATGTGAGAAGAAGAGAGGAAGAAAGACTTTTGAAAGACCTTTGAGAGAAGATAAGAACAGACACCACCTCAAAATATATAATTGGTACTGCTCAATTTTACCTCTGGTGACCCTTTTACCAGAACTCCAAAGACTCCTAAAGCATACTGCTAAAAATCAGCCATGATAACCCTTTCTCCAGAGCTCTGAAGACTTCTAAAGAGTACGGCTCAAAATTAGCTATGGTGACCCTTTTCACTAGAACTTTGAAGACTTCTAAGGCGTACAGCTCAAAATTAGCTATGAGGACCCTTTCACCAGAACTCTGAAGACTTCTAAAGAGTACAGCTTAAAATTAGCTATGGTGACCCTTTCACCAGAACTCAGAAGACTTCTAAAGAGTTCAGCTCAATATTAGCTATGGTGACCCTTTCACCAGAACTCAGAAAACTTTTAAAGAGTACAGAAGTATTGGTGTTACCACTAAACACTGGAGGAAACCATAGACGTATGGCCTATGCTAGACTGTGTAATGGAAAAGACTGCAAAACTAAAAACTTCAAGCGAAGGCTCGTGAAGGGGTAACTGACTTATTCTCAGATAAGGACAGAGTTACTTATTTCTCTCTTAACAAGGCTCCACTTTGCCAATTTTCTGTTGTACAAATTTATTGACACTCATCTCACTAATATAGGACACTTACCTATCATAGATAAGCATTAAAAAAACTGATGCAGTTTGAAATCGATGTAGACAAAACCCAATATAGTTAAGCTGTGATGACTCCCTTGAATGAATTATAATAAACTCTACTGTATTTACTTAGTTTATCGTAAGATTAAGGTAAGTTCTTTCCTCAAATAATATGAACTAGCAACTTCAATATTGGAGATGTAAAACTTGCTGTCAAGTTCCTCTAATGTACAACATTTACATTGAATTTAAAGGGGAATATAGATTAATATTCATGGTAATTAATAACAAAAGTAAGCACCAGTGGAAACACAATAATTAATTGTTGTGACATAGGTTATAGAAATATACTGCTAAGGCTATATAAAGTAAAGCCACCTTGACAGTTGTACGATTTTTGTCAGAGAATTTTGCTCAATGTTTCATACCATTTCGGTGGTATGCTGTATGAAGCATTGCTTGCTCCATGTTCATGCTCTGTACACACACAAGTTATGCATTGTCTGGCAATGTACGGCCAAAGAAGGGCAGCATTGGTACGTATTGACACTGACACCTCTTGTTTATGAATAGGTTAAGTATTGACACACATTGACACTAACAGTTGACACACTGCTGGCAGTGTTCGCGAAGGGTTCGCACAGTTTTCATGCTTGCCTCATGCAAATGGCAAGCACATGGCACGAACATTTATGCGTGCCAAATTTTATAGCATTTTAAAATTCTCTTCACTTGCCCTTCGACCACTCTACATGAAGACTTTATTTTCTGACACAAAGCATTGCAGAAATAGAAAAAGGTGCAAGGTAGTTTAAGAGCTAACGACTACCACACACGTAGGTTGAAACATGGATTAACTAGAGGAGTGAAGTCAAATGTTTCATGTATATTTAGCTGGATAATAGTGACACTGTAAGGACAGTGACAATAGACAAGACCATGCTACCTTTCCGTCCGCACCCTGTATTATATTCCCACGCATGTTTGAATAAACTATCAGTTGATGTTGCTGACGCTTGTCTCACTGTCCTTACAACACCAATCAGGCATCTGCAGCCACAACTGAAATATCAATGTTCTATAGAGCATAGATGACAAGTAATTAAAGATAAAGAAGACTGGTTTAGCTGCTTACTGGATGACACAACTCCTTCTATTCTTACCAGAGAAGTCCTCACTTCCCAAAGGGTATGCCTATATGACTATTGGTCAATTAATTGCCATCAGATATGTCAATGATAATTGCTGCATAACACGTGCAAGGTATGCAAATGTGATATTGAGCAATTGTACAAAAGGATGCAGACAGCATTGTTCCTATTTACAATAGTTTGCCATGAAATGAAAGGACTTTGTCAAACAAGGTACTGAACAGAGGGTGAATTGAAGATGTAAAACTCTAAGTATATAAACGGAGTAGTCCTATATATATATATATATATATATATATATATATATATATATATATATATATATATATATATATATATATATATATATATATATATATATATGGGTACTGTTTGGGAAAATGTAATTTAGCAAGTAAACGACTAAACAGTAAACAGAATGTGGAGGCGACTGTAATGTTTCTTTCCTTCGGAGCCACCCACCTATAAGGTGGAAATTGCTTAATGATATATATATATATATATAATATATATATATATTATATATATATATATATATATATATATATATATATATATATAATATATATATATTATATATATATATATATATATATATATATATATATATATATATATATATATATATATATATATACATTTATATATATATATATATATATATATATATATATATATATATATATATATATATATATATATATATATATATATATACACGTATTATTAAAATAAAACATATTCATTTATCAAAATTGATCTTCCACTGATATCATAAGTTTATAAAAACAAAATTAATCCTAATTTCTAATAGATTTTAGCGTCAGCCATCTTTTGAACTTCGAACACAGCTTGGCCTTGGCTTTAACGCATTATTTCCTTTAAAAAAATATAATATTTTTGTGTTTATATGAATAAAATGTTTATTAAAATTATATATATAATTAATAAATATAAATTATTATATAAATTGTTTATTTTAATTGATAATAGTAAAAATATGATCAAAATTGAAGCCATAAATAAATATAATATTTGTGTATATATCTGAATAAAATGTTTATTAATATTATATATATAATTAATAAATGTAAATTATGATATAAATTGTTTATTTTAATTGATAATAGTTAAAATAAGATAAAAATTGTTAAAACTGAAGCCATTATGAGGGATTCGAATACAGAACTGTCGTTGCCGAATGAAAACAATTCGTCGAGCGATTGTGTGGTTGACTACAGTGGATGACATCTTGTCTATTGTCTGTGAAATTGTGAAATTGAACCTCCTCGAAGTTGATCTTACATAAATGGAGGCTTTCTGGGCTTTGAAATACCTCGGGCGAAGTCTTAAACAGTGATATAGATGCTTCTAGAGGGTCGTAACTTAGGCCTAACCTGCCATCACGGGTGGCTGCGATTTAGGAAAACAGGTACCGGTATATTTTTTATCTTTAATTCTGTAATTCTATTGATTTTATTTGTATATTTCTTTGATTATTAAAACTGCAGAATATTTGTGTGTTACTGGGTCGAGAAATAGGCCTACTCGTTCACCGATAATTGAGAAAATAGGTAATGTTACGGTGGGAATGTTTGTATAGGCCTGTGATTTTTATCTAATGTACAAATATATTCTATAGTTTTATCAAATGTTAACTTGAATAGTTTCCTTTTTGTTTATTTATTTGGGCCAAGATCTGGACTGTAGTCCTTGTCTGTAGGCCTATAACCATATATCCAGGCATAGGCCTAATCACCCTAATCAAGTACTGTCTTTGTAGGGCCGGATATGTTGCGGTAAATATATTATAGAATAATTTGTGCTATTTAATATTGCCTACCGTGATTTGTCATTATTTACAATTTGTTGTTTTATTTGTCAAATTTTGTGATATTTATAAGCGTGTATAGTCCGTTTAGTACTGCGCCCTTAGGTTGTGTCGCAGTGTTAAATGATCCTCTACCTCATGGTAAATTAGAACATGAGGAGCCTTTGTATGACAGTGGCCAGTTCCTCCCTCGTGCAAAGAAAATGGTGTTTTTCTTCACATTGTCCGGTTGTTCGTAAGTCGTTTTTCTGTAAAACCTCTACGCAAGAATGCCACAGAGCATAAACTTCCCCACCTAACCTAACCTACAATCCATGTCCTTACTTACCTAATGGCCTGCGACCTCCTTAGACTACTGTATTTTCAGTGGGCCGTCATCATGCATACAGGTGGCCGGTATCATACATATGCCCTGAATGTGGCTTTTCAAGTTGGGTTAGGTGTGAAGGGTCCTTCGTTAGGACGGACAGAGGGTAAAGTTTCAAAGGTTATGACTGATAAATCGCACTTTAGAAGGTAAACAAACACAAGAATGCCGCCAAACTCAAGCTTCCACACATAACCTAACCTAAGATCTGTATTCTTAACTAATTATTACCTACCGGGGACCTATGCCCCCCTGCGACCCCCTTTAGACCAACATATTCCTCTCTTACCCTGAGACTAAGTCCTAACTTAACTTATGAACTGTATCCTTAACTAATTATTACCTCCCGGGGTCCTATGTACCCCTACGACCCACTTTAGATAGACATATTCCTCTCTTACCCTAAGACTAAGTCGTAACTTAACCTAGGAGCTGTATCCTTAACTAATTATTATCTACCGAAGTCCTATGTCCCCCTGCGACCCCTTTAGATAGCCATATTCCCTGCTTACCCTAAGACTTAAGTCTCAACTCTGTTTTCGCATCCCAACCTGCTTCACTCCTGGGGTAACATAATAATATTTCATAAATTGTAAAACTAGCTTCATATTATTGTATTTCAGATCAATATAAACAACAATTTTCCTATAAAGAATATTGATATCTGTTTTAGTGTTGTTAATGTTTTTAAAATATTTAATTTCAATTGTTCATTACTTCTTATATCGTTTATTTCCTTTCCTCATTGGGCAATTTTTTCCTGTTGGAGCCCTTGGGCTTGCAGCATCTTGCTTTTCCAACTAGGGTTATAGCTTTGCTAGTAATAATAATAATAATAGTAATAATAAAAAGGTAGTTTACTAGTAATAATAATAATAATACAGTAATGATAATAAAAAGGAAGTTTAAGCTTGTCCGAACAAACTACATTTACCCCTCTATGTTTTTATTATTTGCAATATGATATACTTTTGCCAAATTTTGAGAGCTGTATGGTAAGTATATGTGGTCCAATTAGGACACTGCACACCTAGGGTGGTTGGCAGTGGTGTTAAACGATCTTCTACCCCCTTAGTAAACAATAATGTGGCTTCTTAAGTCAGGTTAGGTGTGAGTATCTTAAGGTAGGCTGTATGTTTTGAACACTATTTTATTCGTTTCCTTATTTCCTTTCCTCACTGGGCTATTTACCCCTGTTGGAGCCCTTGGGTTTATAACATTCTACTTTTTCAACTACGGTTGTAGCTTAGCTAGTGATGATAATAATGATAATTTTGTTACAACAGTTGCTTGAGACAGCAATTGTTGTAATGGCATTATAGAATGTGTCCGCTATTCTACATTCGCTCTTGATCTGCCCAAACCATGCCGTCTCCTATTTAACCTAACCTAACCTGATCCAGACGGATGTAAATCATATAGTTTTATTATCATATAGGCAAGTTATCTTGTGTCCCTCTTACAGCTGAGCATATATAACTATCTTGTATTTGTTCTGACAATTGACAGACTATTGTTGGTTAATATTTGGTGCTTCAATTTATAGAGAAACTGGAATTCGCTATATGAAATAAGGGAGTGCTGGCTATTTTGCCATTTTTATCTGTATGACTAATAGTGGCTGGGGCATAATAACTTAATATTGATTGGCTAAAATGTAAATATCATTTCTTTGTTAAAGTCCATTGTTTACTTTGAGAGTGTGTCTTTACAGATTTATTTGCATTTGATTTAGGCAGCTTTCTGTTTTTTATATGATGTAATCATTGGCTAGCTTTTTTAACATATTAAGAGCTTCCAAATATTTATGCAGAAGTTCCTGGATATTGTTTTACAAGGAATGTTTTTTTTACCCATCTGACTTCAGATCCAGCAGGGTTACCAGATGTCCTGTTCATGAAGGGATTGTCCCATATTTATGATATTTGTCCCATGTCCTGTATCGACCCTCCCCGTGACGCCTTTTGTCCCGTATTTTCAGTATTTGAAAAGAAAATACAATATACAAGTGAAATTTTGCAAAATATGGGGTAAAAAACATTCAAAACATACTTGATTGCAGTATTATAATGCTTTGACACGCGCAATAAACAGCTGATTGTAACGAAATCTACAATGAATGCACTTTAAAACAAAAGAGGTCATTGAATTAGGTCATGGATAATCTAGACCCAGCTGAGAAGGACTTTGTGCTGTGTCACTGCATGCTTAATTTTACATAAGTTGTGTGACTCTATTGTTCAACTACCTCTCCAATTTTGGTGTCCCTTATTTTAGCTTTCAAAATCTGGTCACCCTGAGAATGACTACCTCAAAAAAGACATCTCCCACTGGGGAGCTCTCTTTTTTCTAAATTTAATTTAATTTAATCTATTTCAGCAATTGATTTTTTAAAACACACTCCATTCAATATAATGCTATTGTTATTCATCCGAAAGTAAAGGTATCGTGGAGGTAATGACCCACATGATTGGAGTGTGCAGCAATTCCATGATCCCCTTGTCAAAGTAAAGAAGCGATGAGATCATGTTTATTTGTGAGCAGAGTAACGGTGGATCAAAGACCATTTGTGGTCCGTTATGTAAATTATAGGTAATTGTGATACTTTAATAGCGCCTATAAGGATACCATTTGCAGCTCATCCATATACCGCCTGTCAGAACAGAGGAGCAATTAAACAATGTTTATTTGCGAGCGAACTGAGCCACGGTGGAGCAAAAACCATTTGATGGATGCGATATGAATTATAGATAGTTATGATACTTTTAATTTCCAGCCACTTACATGAACTTTATATTTTTCTCACTGTTTTTCTGTTTATTCTACATACATGACCCTTACTCTTGCTGCAAATTACTCGTTATGGTGTTTCCCCACCCAAAAGCCCTGGTTTCTCACTGGGATCTCCCAGAATTGTTATATTGGAGATGGTTTGAAAAACTCATGAACTGCTGGTTTGTTCCAATATTCACGGTCAGAAATGGATAAATCACAAGATAATATGTAGGAAAAATATATGGTTAATGTTATTGGCTTGAAGTTAAAGTATCGTAGATTTACCGAACTCTCTAGCTGAAAGGAACTAGCAACATAACCTCTTCAGGTTAGGCATGGGTACTGTGAGCTAGGTTGTATCCATGGGATTTTTTTACAACAATTGGTTGCGACAGTAATTGTTGTAAAGGCATGCAACGTCTATTGTACCATAGACTGTGTCCGCCATTCTACATTCGCTCTTGATCACCCTTATCTAACCTAACCTAGTGTGGCGGGTCTTAACAATTCTCCACTCAACCATATAAATCATACTCTGCTTTATTGTAATGCAGGCATATAGTGTAATGTCCCTCTCACAGCTGATCATACGCAACCATTCTGTATTTGTTCTGATGAGGATATGAACCATTTTTTATTTATGTGAAAATATTTTTAACCGGTAATATCTGGTGAATGTGAATGCCCACCGTCAGTTTTCTTTTGGATGTTACTTGGTGTGGGTGTGTTTTCCATGAGCTCTTTGATGGCTACCTTAGAGCCTCTCTTAGACAATGGCTGTGGCTCCCTCATTCTACTCTTGAGGTTGAAACCCAGAAAAGCCCAAGGGGTAATATGAGCGTTCATCCTTGCGTACGCCCCTTGATGAAGATAACATGAAAATATCGGAGCTACTTTTTCCCTATTGTTCCAGTACATTTCAACTCTTGAGTTAGGCTTGGATTTGGTCATTATCCATTATTTGTTCTTAGTCCAAAATAAAACGAGTTCTTTAAAATAGAAGATACTTCGACAGATAATACAACTGAATGGATGTTGTCAGTTGAACTGCCATCGAGTCTTTAATTAAGGTAGTTGGGTAATGACAGGTGGATGGGTTAGGCTGAGCTGTTGGACAGTCAGGTCATTATTGTCTTGGGTTGCTTCGCTAGAGAATATACTGATGTTGCTTTCCGACCTTTTCTTCCCATGAAACACCTCTCTTAAGCCATTTAACACAAAATCTGAGACCCAGAAGATTTTGAGTATTATTTTTATATGATCTTGTTTGATGCGTTTGTTTGGTGCACTTCTTGCAATGCAGCGTAAGACATGTGATATTTGAAAATGCCCCAGAAAAAGTAGGACTTATGGAAGATTCATATCCAAAGTATCTAGATCTCAATGTACTTTCTGTATAGGCAAGACTTCGCAGTTTCCCACCATGACGTGTGTTGATTGTGATGGAATTTAAGGAAGACAAGGATGAATCCTTAAAGAAATTCTCTTTCATCTTCTGAAGGGAATACTCAGAATTTAACGTTGAAGGAGCGCTTTGGTTCCTTCCCTCCCCATTTGTTAAGGTGAACCCTCTGCCGTGAGTGCCCAGAAGTATGAAAAGTTTGTTCCTTGATCAGAATGTTGCTAGGCCCAGGAAGTGAGATTTTCTACCCTGACTTTGGGGTGGGTGGGACTTTCCCGCTACCCGACAGTCAGCTGAAAAATACAAATTGATGAGAAAAAGCTGTTATTTTTATGTTTTATGATAGAGAAAAATCTTGTTAAATTTACATGATACAGTATGGTACTGTTTTAGGTACTGCATTAAAGGTGCTGAATATCTAGAACAAGTTGCAGTGCTTAACCTTACGGTCGACGTCGATGACCTTCGATGTCAGGATGCCGGAAAACTCTAAATCAATTAGTCAATTAACCTTATGATCTATACTGTATGGTATAGTTTTAGGTACTGTAGTAAAGGTGCTGAACAACTGGAACAAGTTGCAGCACTTAAGCTTATGGTCTAAACATCATAATAAAAAGAATGAAAAATAAAGTCATACTATAAGGACTCAGTTTTGTATAACTGATATAATTCCATATAACTTTAATAAAGATTTGCTTTTTTTTCCCATTAACTATTGAGGCATTCACAATACTAAGAGTCTTCAAGGGGCCGAGCGGGAAAAATCAAAATCACGAGGAATGAGCATTTGAAAATAGCCAATTTTTGAACACAAGTATCTCGGCGATTTATGATTTTAGAAAGTTTTGGAGTTTATGTATATCCAAGTACCCTTTTTAATGTGGAAAGAAGAATGGTTTTAAAACATTGAAACAATAGAAAAAAAGGACTTTGATCTCTGGAGACCTTTAGTATTGTCAATGCCTCTATTATGAAACAAATAGATGCAGCAAATGTTTTTATGTTGAACAGGCTGACGTAAGTCTTTTTATAGTTTATATATGACATATCTGTTTTGACGTTGTTACTGTTTTTAGACTGATTTATTGTTAGTTTGTTCTCATCATTTATTTCCTTATTTCCTTTCCTCACTGGGCTATTTTTCCATGTTGGAGCCCTTGGGCTTATAGCATCTTGATTTTCCAACTAGGGTTGTTTGTTAGTTTGTCCTCATCATTTATTTCCTTATTTCCTTTCCTCACTGGGCTATTTTTCCCTGTTGGAGCCCTTGGGCTTACAGTATCTTGCTTTTCCAACTAGGGTTGTAACTTAGCTAGTAATAATAATAATAATATTATTAAAAATAATCTCGACATTTTCATATTCCAGACCCGAAGACTTATAGCACATTGAATGGAGAGTGACTCTCCCCAGATTCTTGAATCCCAAAGATGACTGCCGACGACAGATCTGAAGGGTCGGGATCGTCCGAAGGCTCTGCCGGTAGTCTTGGTGTTGTTGAAAAGAGCGGCTCGCACGAGAACAATGTTCGTGCACGTGTAGGCCTCTATATGAAAGATGGAGATAAGCTCAGAGCGGATTTCCATGTTTTATATAGAGTTCTGCCGGATTTAAGGTGAGTTGTAGATTTTATTCTTGTATTTTTAGTAGTAGAAGATCACTCATGTCGGATATTTGTGCTGAATGTGTTTGTATCAATTAAATAATTCCCTAAGATAACCTTTTGATTTTATGCAATAAACAAAGATGATTCGTTTGCTAAATGTGGTACTTGCATACTAATTCGTTCAATATACAATGGCACCACCATCTCTCTCTCTCTCTCTCTCTCTCTCTCTCTCTCTCTCTCTCTCTCTCTCTCTCTCTCTCTCTCTCTGTAAGTGCAAGAGCCCGTGGCTGGCACCTTCAGTGCAAGTCGTTCTAAAACGAATCTCTCTCTCTCTCTCTCTCTCTCTCTCTCTCTCTCTCTCTCTCTCTCTCTCTCTCTCTCTCTCTCTCTCTCTCTCTCTCTCTCTCACAAGTTAAAGGTTTTGTAATTGATTTGTTCCTAGTTTGTCGTAAGGATTAGTTTTTTACGTTAGGAAATAATGGAGTTTGAATTTATGTAACATTTATAATCTGAGTGAATTGAGTGAGGGAGTGCAGTTAAAAGAAAATTGTGTACCCAATTTTTTCCTCTTTATTGCATCAATATTTACTTTAGTTCCTAAGAGGACTTTTATTGACTATGATTTGAAAATGTTCAGTCCTTTCAGTAATAATTTACCCTAGTATTTTCAAACTTTCAACTGGGCTCCACAAGGCACTAAAAGAGTTGGAAGACCCAGCCTCACATGGCTGAGGACTATGAAGCGTGAAGTAGGAGATGATGAATGGAGAAGTATTGATTTAAGAGTTCAAGATAGAGACGACTAGCGAAATCTAACCGATTTCCTTTGCGTTAAGCCTTTTACCCCCAGGCTATTTGAAACTTTCCAACCCTTAACCCCCCAGGCATTTTTTTTTCAAGCACATTTTGCAATATATATTTTTTAAATTGCTCTAACAGCCTTAATTTATGTCATAGAGAGGTCAGGTTGGTCTCATTATTTTGGAAAATGCCTGAAGTTTCTCATAAAGTTATCAGAAATATGCAAAAAAAAATGTAAATAGCAGTTTTTTGCAAGGACGTACCAGTATGTTCATGGGGGTAAAGGGATGAGTTTTGTGAAACCTTCCAGTACATCCATTGGGGGTAAAAGGGTTAATAGATCATAGGATGAGATGATGTTGATTTTCAAACTTAATTATTTGATATAAACATTTCTATATCAGTAAATATACCATCTTTTCTATTTCAGGAAGAAGAAGGATCGCCGGAAAGTACGAAGGAAAGCCAAATCCAGTAAACACCACAAAGACAAGAAGAAAAAGGTAGGGACATAAGACCTTGGTTCTTTAAGCTTTGTAAATTTATTTTAAACTAGTGGGAAGTCACTATATTTTACTTTCTATTATTCATCTTCTCTCTAAGAACTTCACTAAAGTGCTGCCAAGTCAGTTAATGATGTTGTTGTGGCCTCATTGGTAACGTCTCTGTCTGGTGTATGCCAGACGGGGGTTCGAGTCCCGTTCAGACTCCTTAGTGCCATTAGTGTCTGCAACCTTACCATCCTTGTGAGCTAAGGTTGGGAGGTTTGGGGGAGCCTAGAGGTCTATCTGCTGAATCATCAGCAGCCACTGACTGGCCCTCCATGGTTCTAGCTTGGGTGGAGAGGAGGCTTGGGCGCTGATCATATAACATATGGTCAGTCTCTAGGGCATTGTCCTGATTGCTAGGGCAGTGTCACTGTCCCTTGCCTCTGCCATTCATGAGTGACCTTTAAACCTTTAAACTGCTTTAAAACTTTCATAAAAGTCTTATTTTTATTATGTGATCTTTTTTATACACAGACCATTGGCTCATAACTTTATCTACCCTCTATGATAAAGTGTCTAGCTATATATAGATACTGTATATATATAGATAAATGTGAATTTTATATATTTCTTTTCTGTCATGTTCAGAAGAGGAAATAGTATTACCCTGGTGAGAGGGGGTACCTCAAGAGGAAAGGGTGATAGGTGGGAATGGTTGAATCTCTGGGTGTATATCTATCTAAATATTTAGATGTCGTTTTTGACGTCTCGGGTACACTATTTCTAGATAATATTAGATCATCCTAATCCTATACGTTATTTATATCTGGGTTTGTTATGATTGTATTACAGGTAACCAGAAGGTAATAGATATTTGAAGTAAAATATTTAGGAAAAGGGATATGTTTAAGAAATAATGCTTTGCTTTCAAAAAAGAATCATGGAAGCAATCATATATGCAATTGATTATAAGTTCTGGAGGTATGTACTGTATTTCATTACCCAAATTATCGAAGCACATTATGCATAGTTTTATGGTAGTCATTGTATTCTCTTTGTGTTTTGGAACAAGGCGCAGAATGAACATGCTATTCTATTGTCCTCGCTAATTTTAGGTTAGGGTGGAGTGGTGCGCTGGAGTACAATAGAATTGTTAAAGACAGACAGTGGCATAGTGACTAATGGACTATGGCTCTAAACAGTTGGTCTTGAAAAATTATAAAAGAAATTAAGATATTTTCTTTTTGGAAATTAAAAGAAAACATACACAATGTGGCTGTTTGTGATAAGTGCCGATGTCTTCGTGTATATGATAATTGAACTAGAAATTGTTTTAGTGCAGTGCATATTCTTAGGATTCTATATTTGTCCTTAGGTGTTTAAGTGATATCTTACGTTAGGGAGAAGTTATTAAACAAAATTATAATGTTTGAAAGCCTGAGCTTTGAATAGAATAATGTAATGTAAGTCAGGAGTATTGAAATAATGGATTGTACAGTATTATAAGTACAGTATTACGTTTGTACGTTCACATATTAAGAAGCTGCAGTAATCAATCTTGTCTTTGAAGAAACAGTAGTTAACAGGCTTTATGATAAAGCACATCCATTAAAATGGAAGCCAAAAATAGAAATGACGAAGTAGACAATTGTCTTAACAATGTGAGCAATAAAACATACCGCGTTTTAAGTCAGTGTGGAAATTTAAACAAAGCCGATACAGAAAAGGATGTGAAGAAAAGTAGAAGAGCATCAGTGGACTTTTTGGCTACCAGACAGGGCTATACTGACCCAATAAGCCATGGAAGGCCACTCCTGCCTCACGCATCGGTGAAAGCCATCGCTAACGTAAAGCCAGTACGGCGATACTCTGATGTAGGGCTCAATCTGAAGGGGAGTAGTACGTGGAATAAGGCATCGGAAACGGCAAGCCATCAGCTCCGAAGAAAGTCTGTAGCAACTTTTGAAAATAAAAGAAGCTCTGCTATTCCATCGGGTGAAGCTCTAAAATTGCATCGTCTATCTGCACCAAACTCTGGATTGCATTGCACCAAAAATGCATTGCCAGGCCAGGACACTTTTCTGGATACAAGTTGTCTATCAGCTTCTCCCAGAGGCAGGGACTTGGAACTTGCATCCAATGTAAAATTAGGGTTGGAGTTTACTAAGCAAGAAAGCAATAATGGCATCATCAGTTCAGTAAAGGCAGAGAAAGTTGATTTCATGATACAGGGTACAAGAAGATGCAACCCTTTAG
Organism: Palaemon carinicauda; assembly: GCF_036898095.1. Taxonomy (NCBI): domain Eukaryota; kingdom Metazoa; phylum Arthropoda; class Malacostraca; order Decapoda; family Palaemonidae; genus Palaemon; species Palaemon carinicauda. The sequence goes on from NC_090737.1 coordinate 139,299,291, forward strand.
CTATTGCCGAGGAAAAGCAAAATACAGAAGTAATATCCGACGTGGAAATCGCTACTGCTGGGAGTTTTGACGCGGCCAGTCGTCAGCCGGAATTAATCGGCAAAACGTGCTATCGGAAGTACGGAGTAGCATCGGGAGATGGCATGCCTGGTTTTAAAGATGAGAAAAATATTCGTAGATCTCTCTCTTTCTCTGCAATTTCTGAATATGGATCTTCGAGTTCTTTGTCAGCTGTCGGAGGAGAGATAAAAACCGTCGTTATTCCTGCTTGCAACAATTTAATCCAGATTCCAGTTTTTGAGAATGTTGAGGAATTGGAAGAGACATGTAAATATGATTTACATTGGTTTGGAGAAGCAGATACAGATCTTGACAAGTCGTTGTTTTTCCCGAACATCATATTTGGAGAGTATGTTAATCTCCTAAATAATTATTGGATGGTAGGTTGTTTTTTATTTTTGTTACTTTTACAGTTTATTGAGACTTAGATCTGTAAACTTTCTTCAGTTAGTTTGTAAGGTACCTTTCTATTTTGTATTATCTATATCATTATATATATTTTCTTGATATCTTGAGGTAAGAATGAGTATTCTGAGGTAGTTGATAAGGATTTTAGCATAAATAAGCTTGGATAAATCTTTTTTATTCATAGTAATGATAACGTCTTCATATCATATTTTAAGTAACTTACTCTTCCAATAAATTTAATTTAGTTAGAATGGCTACAGTTTTGGACATTTTAATCATGAGATCATACTCTCCTATGCTGAATCCGATAGAGATTCAGTTAGCCAAGAGATTTAATGCCAGAGTTCTTGTAGCGTCTGCAACTTAACCATCCCTATGAGCTAGGGATGGGCGGTTTGGGGGAACCTATAGGTCTACCTGCTGAGTTGTCAGCAGCCAATGCCTGTCCCTCCTTGGTCCTAGCTTGATAGAGAGGTGGTTTAGGTGTTGATCTTATGTATATATGGTCAGTCTCTAGGGTATTGTCCTGTACCTTGCCTCCCATTCATGAGCCACATTTATAAAACCTTTAAAATGAATTTTGGATTTTCACTTGTGTGAGAACTAAGAAAATTATTATTAATTCGTTTTTCGTATGGTGATTTTCTTTTTAATTTTATTTCAACTATATTTGGGAATGAGCAGATTTAAAGTTTTTGGCTTTTTGCTAATTTTGGCATTTGGTAGTTTTTTGCTTTATTCCTTTTTAAAATGATTATTAATCGTATCTTTTCTTTTCAGGGCGAAGTTGGCGGCGGCAGCAACACGACCAGCACGGTAATGCCTATTCTAGCGTTGCCTGGAAACCCTTCATCCTTCGCCGTTTATGCTCATGTCCGAGGGTTGGTGTTGGAAAATGCTGCTCGACATGCACAGACGATTTACTTGGCAACCACTCAACCAATTCCATCTGAGTCGGACACTGACGATGAATCTGATAAAGGAAAAGAACCTATGCTGCAGATTCCAAAGGTAAATTGCTATTCAGTTACTTACTTACTTTGCTTTGATGGCTGCTTTTCTGGTCCCTGTACCAACCGTGTTTCACACAATTGTACATAATTCCTTTTGTATATATTATGCTTGTATCTTCGCTCTTCCCTCGCACTAAAACGAACATGAAAATTCATGTCTGGTTTTTCCTCTGTAATATTGTCTGTCTTGTGAACTTGTTATGTCCTGTTGCCTTGAGGTTTTGTATATAAGGAGAGTGTTCCACAATAATATAACTCAGTCGTTTCCAACCTGCCTTTGAGTTCACAACCTTACTCGGCGCCGTCACTCCGGGGTCACCAATGTGACGGCGCCGAGTAAGGTTGTGAACTCAAAGGCAGGTTGGAAACGACTGAGTTATATTATTGTGGAACACACTCCTTATATACAAAACTTCAAAGCTGAGTTCACAACCTTACTCGGCGCCGTCACATCCCATACAGCAGGGGAACCCCACTCTCTACAGGACCTCCACTGTCGTTTTACCTTGTTCGTTCACAGTATTTATCTTTTCAAGTCACATATTGTTCACTTACTGTTAAATTGTCACTGTCAAAAGACTCATGAAATAAGAAAGCAGTATCCTCTTGAAAGCCTTAATGTCTTCAATCATTCGAATGTTTTGTGGGAGCTTATTATATAGTCTCGGGGCCGCATATTTAAAGGCTCTGAAAAAGTGGACATAAATCTAGGTTCCAATAGTTACAGGTCCTGTGTACTAACCATTGTCATTCGGAGAATCTTTCCTGAATTTTGGGTAAATATAAAAACTATTAGCTTGATATAAGATATTAGAATTTTATTAAAAGTCTTTTCAGTCAACTAAAGAGTCAAGTTTATTTATCTGGTAAAGGTACAGTACTTGATAACAATACTGTATTATTATTACCTCTGCCAATGAAGTTTGAAGGAGATTATGTTTTATCCCCTGTTTGTGTGTGTGTGTTTGCTTGTGAACAGCTTCCTGGTCACAATTTTAATTGTAGAATAATGAAAACTCGCAAGGATTAAATGTCATGTAAAAAGCTGGAAATGATTGTTTTGGAAGATCAAGGTTAAGGTCACGGTCAAGCAAAAGGTCAAGAAATTAGCTGCCGCGGTGGAGATCTGCGCTTTACTGAGGGCCCCTTGCAATGTTCAAGATTTTTAGTGATAGAACTTCCATTCACTTTTGAGAAAACAAAAATTTTAATTAAAAATCTTCCATATTCTTTTGATATTAATATATTGCGAATTTTGATTTTGTATTTATGATGAATTTCCTTACAGATGGTCGGACTTGGTTTGGTCAGTGTTTACGAACTGATTAGAGGCTCTGTGTCGGCGTACCCGGCCTTGTGTATCCGAGCACTAGAAGCCTTACTCGATATTCTTCAAGGACAGCAGCCAGAGGCCCTGAGAATAGAACCTCCTGAAGTTATAGGTAAATTTTAAGTCTCTTTCAAAGTTAGACTGAATTGGTTTTAGGTTATTGTATGTTAATTTTAGTTTATTTTAGTAACAATATTTTTTTTACAAATCTGTATTGTTAGATATCGTCATCATCAGTTTTAATTTTGGGGACCGTCCGATAAATGATCATCATCAGGGAGTTCTGATTAGTTTTATACTGTATATTGCTATTTTTATTGTAGCTTATGAAAAAGGAATATGAGGGAGGGACCTAAGAGTTGCTATTACAATAATTAAGAAATAACCTTCGATGTCAAGAGAATTTTAGAATAGAAAAATAAATAAATTAATATCTTCCCAGCTGGTTCCCATTTTTATATGGGGTCGCCGTTGCGGATGAGCCGTTTCCATCTTTTTCTATTCTGCACTTCTGCCTCATCAATCCCTTTCTCCTGTAAGTCTCCTCTCACACAGTCCCTCCATCTCTTTCTTGGTCTCCCTCTTCTTCTTCCCTGAACCTCCATCTCCATAGTATGTCTCCCAACGTGGTCCTCATCTCTCCTCATCAGGTGTCCATACCAAATAAATAAATAAATATAAGGAATGAAAATTAACCTGTGAACTCCACACCTATGGCGAATTTATTTATAACGATCTTTTAAACTTACAGATGCTCTTTTCACCTTGCTACTGAGATTAGCCACGGCCAGCAACGGGGACGTGTTAACGTGTCCATCGTCGCCCTTAGTTGGCGTCGCTTGTGCGTGTTTACTCTCTCTGGTAGTAGCTCGGGGAGAAACGGGCAAATTTCTCAGAGCTACGGCAGATATTCTCATGACGTCCCGACAGCTGGCAAGTCAGAGCATTCAGGTATTGTTACTGCAATTATTATTATTATTATTATTATTATTATTATTATTATTATTATTATTAGCCAAGCTACAACCCTAATTGGAAAAGCAGACTACAACAAACACAAGGGCTCCAACAGGGAAATCATCCCAGTGTGGAAAGGAAATAGAAAAGTTGTGAATAAACTATAAAGGAGAAATAATGAAAAGATCATAAAATATATTATTAACAATGGTAAAGGGCTGTCATATAATGTATAAACTATGGAATGAGACAAGTCAATCTGTAATTTGTATAACAATTTATTTCTAAAGGCCTGAAAACTCTCCCATCATGTTATGGTCATACACCGTATAACAATGATCTTTACTTGCTACCATTTCTTCACTTTTGGACTATTAAAAAAATCTAAATGACAATCTTCATCTTATTGTGGTTTGAGAGCTTCATATAAAAGATTTTTTATTAGGTACGATTTATTAACCCAGGATTTCCTTCCAAGGTTCCAGTGATACTAACATTTCTGCAACGGAGTGTCCACGCAGTTCTTCTTGGCAAAACGTCCCGTCCAGATTGGCTAACGGGAGGCGTTCCGAAATCATCGTTAATTGATAAATTCTCAATTAAGATTATGACAGGTATGTCGAGATATTTTATTAGTTTTTTGTTGTCTTTTGCATCGCATAATTATGAATCTTGAAAGGCGTTGAAATAGGGTCTGTATCAAATTTAATGTTCTCAATGAAGTCACTGGCAGCTGGGTGACAGATTAGGTTTTGAGGCAATAGACAAGGTGTCTTTGAGTTTTACCCGTGATGCCTGGTGGATGATCTTACTGGAATTAGTATGGACCAGCAGGGTTCACTTGCCTTAGTTGGATAGGCACTGCGCATCACAAGAAACAGGCTATCCTTTGATGAATTTAGCCAATGAATCCTCTAGAGGCCCTTTGTGTCAATAGGCGTAGGAGGACGTAATGATGATGGTATTACTACAGTATCAGCTACCATCAAAGTGGATGATTTGCATCAAGGTTTTAATGCCATAGTTTATTATTATCTTTTTATGAGTACTGTAACATTAAAGAAAATTGATAGCCTTATTTCAGTAGCATGGGGATTGTATTTATAACTGAATAACAAGTGAAATTTATGGAATAGCCATATGGACATTGTTCTCCAATATTTTGACAGTCGACTTTTCTGTAATATACACAGTACTGTAGTCCTGAACCTGAATATTACACCTTTAAATTATAGCATACTTAAACACTATCTCAAGGTTTTCACCATTCTGAGACAGATGTAGGTCTATAAAATGATTTTATATCAGTATTTAGTTTATTGTATACAAGGGAATTTGAAAAATGTAAGGTATATAATCCCATTTTTATCGCCGATGTTATGTTGCAAGTCCCCCTGCGATTGCTTAAAAACCTTGAGGTAAAAACAGAAATACAGTATTTTTTTCATCCTTTTTATTTTTAACATTTTTCATCTTTATAAATTTAAGCTTTTATAAGCCCAGAAATGAATATTTGAAACAATAATTAAAATATAAAAAACCTTAAACTTATCTGTCCTTAATAGTCCACAATATAAAGAGGAGTATGTGATATAGGTTTACCTATAATATGAAAGGAATGAGGGTAGAAGCGTAGGTAGTGGTAGGGGTGGGGGAGGGTAGTCGTAGTAGCGGGCAGTAGTCGGATGTAGAACGGCACCTCGTAGTATCGGGGATATTGAGGAAGGAGAGAACTAATTGGTAAGGGACCTCTGGTAGTGGTTCTAACACGCCCCAGTAACTATACCAACACTATTAGAGTGAGCGAGCTGGGTATATTCCTGGCATTCCATGCAACTTTTTTCTCTGGTATATTTATAAATGAATATTTGAAAAAAACAATTAAAATATGAAAAACTTCAAACTTATCTGTCCTTAGAAGCCCACAATATAAAGAGGAGTTTGTGATATAGGTTTACCTATATGTTTGTAAATCTACTATGCACTGAGGAAGCAATATGTAAATCACAATGTGTTATGGGATTACTATATGTAAATTTGATTTGACATTTATCATGGAGGTATGAAGATACACTTAAATTAATCCAATTCTGTGATTTGTGTAGTTTTACAATTATAGCTAAGATTAGGTTAAAGTAGTAACTAGAATTAGGATTAAAAATGAAACTATATGAGAGATTAGTCGAGTGCCATATGTGGATGAGAAAATGGTGAGGGGTAGTTGGAAAGGGTTTGGGCATGCTCTTCTCACTCCCCAAGAGAGATTAGTTCACTAAATGTTCAGCTGGGCTCTACAAGGCACTAGAAATTAGGTTAAAGTAGTAACTAGAATTAGGATTAGAAATGAAACTATAAGAGAGATTAGTCGAGTGTCATATGTGGATGAGAAAATGGTGAGGGGTAGATGGAAAGGGTTTTGGCATGCTCTTCTCACTCCCCAAGAGAGATTAGTTCACCAAATGTTCAGCTGGGCTCCACAAGGTACTAGAAGAGTTGGAATATCCAGGCCTACATGGCTGAGGACTATGAAGCGCAAAGTAGGAGATGATGAATGTAGAAGTATTGAATTAAAAGCTCATGATAGAGACGACTGGCGAAATCTAACCGAGACCCTTTTGCGTCAGTAGGAGGAGAGGATGATGAGTAACTAGAATGAATTTATGAATATGTGGAAGGATGGAGAAGTAATGAATTGAAAGCTCAAGATAGAGACGACTGGCGAAATCTAACTAAGGCCCTTTTGTGTCAGTAGGCTTAGGAGGAGAGGATGATGAGTAACTAGAATGAATTTATGAATATGTGGAAGGATGGAGAAATAATGAATTAAAAGCTCAAGATAGAGACGACTGGCAAAATCTAACCAAGGCCCTTTGCGTCAATAGGCGTAGGAGGAGAGGAGGATGAGTAACTAGATTGAATTTATGAATATGTGGAAGGATGGGACAGATATGAGCTTCATGTTTTTGCATATTTCACCCTCAAAGTGACATGCAATTTTTGATCCCTTAATTTCAGACGGCGAAGAATTAAAAGAAGAAAGTTCAATGACTTGCGACGGCCATTACTTGTACATACATAACGCTCACGGGCTCTTCAAAATAGGCTCGGGTTTCGGTGGCACCATGAAGGGCCACATTTACATGCATCGGCCAGACTTCTACCCTAAGCAGAAAGGATGGTTGGGATTCGCCCATGTAAGTAAAGCGTCCTCGCTCTCTCTCTTCCGTCCTGTCTGTACTGATAAATTGAAATGAAATTCTATTTGACTTTTCTCTTAACTATATTGTGGGTGCTCCTATGTTTTTTCCCTATATTATAGTAGTTGCAGTACTTTTATAAGGAATGTTTATCTGGTATTTGTAGAGATGCTGGCAACATCGAAAACCCTCTTCATGTATTCATAAGGCAAGAGATGCTAAATTGCTTTTGCTTTCTCTGCTTTGCAAACAAAAAAAGAAAACTAAGCATGTATGTGAATCTGTTCTCTCTATATTAACCCTTTTACCCCCAAAGGATGTACCGGTACGTCCTTGCAAAAAAATGCTATAAAATTTTTTTTTTTCATATTTTTGATAAATTATTGAAAAAAATCAGGCATTTTCCAAGAGAATGAGACCAACCTGACCTTTCTATGACAAAAATTAAGGCTGTTAGAGCAATTTAGAAAAAATATACTGCAAAATGTGCTGGGGGAAAAAATAACCCCTTGGGGGTTAAGGGTTGGAAATTTCCAAAGAGCCTGGGGGTAAAAGGGTTAATAAATGCAAATACACTGTATTCATGAGGCTGAACACATTTATATGCACCGTTCGTACCATGTATGTGTGTTTTTGTTTTGCGAGTTGTGTGTTTAGCATTTTGATGCTGTGTCTGTACGTAACTGTTATCCGAATTGCAAATTGGTAATTTTTAAGAATGGTGTTTCATGCTGTAGTTTGATAATGCCTTATATAAAGCTAATGACATCACAATATTTTCTTCTAAAAGCTACGTGATGTATGAAAACTAGATATAAAAGCTTTTATTATTAGTACTCAGAGTGCTCAGTACTGCCAGGGTTAATTACGCGGTTGTTAGAATGCTTTTTATATCGAAGCTTATACTCTTAGGAGCATGATGGCATAAGTGACGCTTTGGAAGAAAATCAGTATTCAATATATTAGGACTGCAGTTATTCATTATTATTTCAATTGAACGTATCCACTATTCGTACGCTTACTTTATATGCTTCAAGTGTTAGCTTCTGGCAAGGAAAAGTGGAAGGAAATGTGTACCTCTTCAGTGGAATCAAATCTTTGAGGGGATTGTTCCTCATCACTAGATGTCTGTACTCTGACATTACTGGCTCATAATTATCTTCGAGTTTTCATCTTGCTTCAGGCTGTTGAACTACTTTTTAAGTAGCTCTCGGCTTTCAGCTCATTTTCAAAGGTTGATAGGATTATTTTCCTGAGCAGGAACTTTGTATCGATGTCCTGGTTGCTTTATAAAATTTCCTATTAAAGGTTTAACGGCCACTCATGAATGGCAGAGGCAAGGGACAGTGACATTGCCTTAGCAAGCAGGACAATACCCTAGAAACTGACCATATATTATATGATCAGTGCCCAAGCCCCCTCTCCACCCAAGCTAGGACCAAGGAGGATCAGGCAATGGCTACTGATACCTCAGCAGATAGACCTATAGGCTCCCCCCAAACCCCCCATCCTCAGCTCACAAGGATGGTAAGTTTGCAGACACTATAGGAACTAACGAGTCTGAGCGGGACTCGAACGCCCGCCTGGCATTCACCAGGCAGAGACGTTACCAACTAATTATCTGATTCTATCAGTGAGGTATTGCTCTGGGTTTTATAAAACATGTGCATAACCTACAACATGACCCTCATTCCAAATGGATTATGTGTAGAGGTAGAGTATGTGACCCTGAGAATAGGTGGGAGGTGTATACTCTAATAGTTATTCTGGGGGGAGTTCACAAAGAGAAAAGAAAGATAGATGATGCTTGGAATCGAGAACATGAAGAGAAATTGATATTTTAAAGAAAGCACTAGGAGATTTAAGTAGTACTTCTTATGCCAGGACCTTTTGGAGTATATACGTTTCTTGTAATCTCTCTAGTCTTGATAGTGTGTAGCGGTGTGTTGATGCCACTTTGTCTGCTGAAACCACTGGTGCATTTCCAGCTAACTTTAGAGCCAAGACACTTATGGGAGCCTCTCTAGTCTTGATAGTGTGTAGCGGTGTGTTGATGCCACTTTGTCTTCTGAAACCACTGGTGCATTTCCAGCTAACTTTGGAGCCAAGATTCCTATGGGAGCAGTGATGTCTAGGTTGAGCCAACATTCACTTATCTTTCCTGTCCCACCATCTAGGCACGATTGCACATTTTGATAGGGATTCATCAATAGTTTCTTTTTGCTCAAGCCAAAAGAAGGTATACGTTGTGTCTCTGGGGGATATATATTTGTTAGTGGATTATTCTAGGTCAACTAGATCCTTTAATAAACCATTTCCATTAAGGAAAACTGCGGTAAATCTGAGCAAAAAGGAGAGGAATACCTCGCTGAACTAGAATCAGATGACAAAATAGGACAATGATACAAAGTTCCACCTCAGCGAAAGTAATCCTAACAACTTTTGAAAACGCGCTTAAAGCCAAGAGCTTGTAAATATTACTACAATTACTAAGGGTTATATTAATATGGCTAACTTACTGATGGTGCTTGTATGCAATTTTTATTGATAACAATCGACTCACAGCGGTGTTCCATTAATTGTTTAGTGTTTCCATACTCACATAGATAAAGAAAATTATGAATGAAAATTCCATCTTCCACCCCTTGACACTCATACTTACACGTATGCACATGCATTTTGATTAGCCTGCGTAAATATTAAGGAATTTGAATTTTTCAGTCGGAGAAAGTATTTGTTCCCACGTAAAAACAAACTTATAAACCTTGTAGAAAGAACGTTTCAGTATTTGAAAGCTATGATTCCAACAGTGAAGATCTTGGTCCGATCTGTAAAGATAAGCGTGAAAAGGTTAGCAATTAGTGTTAACAACTTTGGAATAAATTGTCTTGGATTCTTAATTTCCATTGACTCGTAATTCTCGGAACTTGGCTTTAAATTAGAGGTATCGTTCGTCAGAGCTGGAAGTAATCCACTTGCAAGGAGCCCAATTAAGAGATAAAGTCATGGTTTTGACCCATTGATTGAGCAATAAGTCCGTGAAGAGACCTGACCCATGGTAAGGGCCAGCACAAGTCAGACACAATTGACAGGAATTTTCAATATTCACCAACGTAGGAACGTAGAGAGTAGAGGTCCCCTTTTTTGTTTTGTTTCTTGTTGTTGTCGGCTACCCCCCAAAATTGGGGGAAGTGCCTTTGGTATATGTATGTATGTATGTACCATTGTCTTCAAACCACTTGAGTTACATTCATGGAATACTTCTCTACTTTCCTCTATTGAAGTTGCATCTTATTTGTGGCCAAAGCAACTGTTTTGGCATTGAAAATTCTTCATTTCATTAGCCATAATCTAGATTATTGACAATGGTTATCTTTAACAAATTCTAGAAGTCAAAATATGTAGATCAACATCATACTGAATTTGGAAGAGCTAAAAATCCGTTCTTGTTATGGCCATCGGTTCTGAACGGAAAACTTTTTCCTGTGAAGTTTTACAAGTTGGGAGATTAGAGCCATCACCACCTATTATCTTGTATCCTCATAACTAGGCAATTGAAAATGATACATACATACATATACCAAGGCACTTCCCCCAATTTTAGGGGTTGCCGACATCAAATAAATGAAACAAAAAAGGGGACGTCTCCTCTCTACGTTCCTCCCAGCCCAACAAGGAACTCAACCGAGTTCGGCTGGTACTGCTAGGGTGAAAATGATAGTGCAAGCAAATTTCTCACCAACAGAAAAGCACATGTGACAGATATTCTCCTAATTATGCCTCCTTAATTGTCAATTAAATCAAGTCATTTTATTCAATTAATAAATTTTAGGATTAAAATTGCTCTGTTACAAGATCCTTATCTTACTGTAATAGTTTTTAAAGTCTTTTTACCCATATGTTCTACATATCTGGAAAGTTATTTTTATACCAATGAACATGATAATCTATAGAACATGCACAATGATAGGCTTACAGTACACAAGTTACACAATGGTGATTGCTTTTTGTATGATTTTGCTGACTTATCTGATGAATTCATTCTCATTTGATGTGCTGTAGGTCCTCCAAATTACCTATTTATATCATAAAATATCTGAAAATATATTTATTACAGTACGTTAATTCACTTTTCTGTAGCAAACATGAAGTGACTGTTGGCAAAGCCATCTTTTTCACTTCTTTGTCTTCAGATTTTCTAGTCAGCCTTCTCCATCTTCCTCTGTCCTGCACATCTTGTTCTCTTAGACCCTTATCCTTCATGTCATTCAATAATTTTTCTTTCCATCTGAACTTTGGCTTTCCCCTCCTCCTTCTGTTCTCCACTTCCATGTTCATATCCCTTTTACATACGTGTTCATCTTCTCTCCTTTTCTTGCCTGAGCTTTATTTGAAACCTCTGATACTTTAACTGTCCCCCTGATCTATTCATTCCGGATCTTATCTTTTTTTGCACATACGTGTTCATCTTCTCTCCTTTTCTTGCCTGATCTTTATTTGAAACCTCTGTTACTTTGACTGTTCCCCTGATCTATTCATTCCGGATCTTATCTTTTTTTGCACATACGTGTTCATCTTCTCTCCTTTTCTTGCCTGAGCTTTATTTGAAACCTCCGATACTTTGACTGTTCCCCTGATCTATTCCTTCCGGATCTTATCTTTTTTTGCACATACGTGTTCATCTTCTCTCCTTTTCTTGCCTGAGCTTTATTTGAAACCTCTGATACTTTTACTGTCCCGCTGATCAATTCATTCCGGATCTTATCTTTTTTTGCACATACGTGTTCATCTTCTCTCCTTTTCTTGCCTGAGCTTTATTTGAAACCTCTGATACTTTTACTGTCCCCCTGATCAATTCATTCCGGATCTTATCTTTTTTTGCACATACGTGTTCATCTTCTCTCCTTTTCTTGCCTGAGCTTTATTTGAAACCTCTGATACTTTGACTGTCCCGCTGATCAATTCATTCCGGATCTTATCTTTTTTTGCACATACGTGTTCATCTTCTCTCCTTTTCTTGCCTGAGCTTTATTTGAAACCTCTGATACTTTGACTGTCCCGCTGATCAATTCATTCCGGATCTTATCTTTTTTTGTAATACCACACACATCCGTCTCGGCATTTTCCACGACCATACCTCACTATATCATATATGTAAACTGTTGCTGTATATTTGGATGACAATCTAATATCAACAAATTAACACACAAAAAATCAAGACCTCATGGAATTTAAATTTTCGGTTTCAAACCGGTCACACGTGATTTACCCTTTCATCAAAGTTTAGTGCAAAGAATGCAGTTTAACCCTTAAAAACTAAGTTAGTTCATTGTAAATATCTTTTTGTTTCATCTAGCAGCAAATACTAAGATATGAATTTATTTTTAGTTTAGTGCCTCAAACATATCAATTTGATATTATAAATTACATTTTTATTTTTAAGCACAAACTCCATAGAACTTTTCATTGTGGAAATTAATTTGTTATAAGAAGAAGTTAGGTCTTGAAAATATGTCTGCATCTTGCTGGTACCTTAAGTTTCTCTAATGTATAATGCTATCGAGTATGTTTTGCATAGATCCTAGAAATTGTTTTTCTTTGACAGTGTGCAGTTCCATTACTAAGATTTTTCACTTGGTTTTGTGGTTCACCTGAATTTATAGTTACAACAGTTTCGGCTTTTAGTAAAGTTTCTCATTATCTCTGTTGTCACGTATGTTGATTTACATCATGCTGAGATCTATAGTCAATTTCTTTTAGCGATGCAGATTTGCACCGACTCGCAGCGGTGCCCTTTTAGCTGGGAAAAGTTTCCTGATCGCTGATTGGTTGGACGAGATAATTCTAACCAATCAGCGATCAGGAAACTTTTCCGAGCTAAAAGGGCATCGCTGCGAGTCGGTGCAAATCTGCCTCGATAAAAGAAATGGACTATAGTTTGTTTCTCTATTTGGTAAAGTTTGTAGTTCTTATTTCATAGGCAGAGTTGTGAAATGAAAAAAACACAACTAGGTATTTCAGTGGAAGGATTTTCATTTCAGTCCTTCATTTAATATAGCATTTATTAATTCACTTTACATTAATACCTCAGGATACAAAGTTAATTTTTACCAGAGTGGCTTTTGTAACATGATTCTTTCTTATAAGGATGTAGAATGAAAAAGGTCCTAATACATTTGAATGATTCAATTACTGAACCTAACTACGCAAATTGCGTTTCAAATCACAAGTTTTTTTCTATGAAAAATGAAGAGAAAAATAATCTTTGTTTGTCTTTTCGTAAAGTAAGATTCTCGTATACAGAAACTTTTGTATCCCGAAGTATTACTTATCCATTGTTGATTTATTTTTAAGTTCAAGGAGGAACTTCACTTACTGTTCCTCAAATTTGCCCCTAAAATCAAGAATTCTTATTTGAAATAAATCATTTGTTTTACATTTATTAACCTTGAGGCCTCTAGTTCATCTTGATAGGTAAAACACCTGTTTAATATCCTAATCTACATTCTTATTTCCATTTATAGGGAGATGTATTTTATAGACCCGAAGGAAGCAACGGTGAACTTGTTGTCATTGATCGGGAGGTGCTGAAAGTTTCGGAAGTTTACCAGTGCTCGTCTCCCGGATGGTGTCGAGGGCTTCCTTTTAGCGACGGTATAAATATCGGCCACATATCCCCTGATAGGGAGGTAAGTTCATTCCTTATGGATGAATGTTAGGCGTAAGTTTCCATTTTATCTATAAGGCTTCATCAGAGGAGAACATATTTCAGCATGTGATCTTCACCTTTTCTATGCATACAATTTTTCTTATGGTTATTATATGACTAAGAAGGGATTCAGAAGAGAAAAGCATTATCTTTAGATGGTATGGCTATCAGCATACGGCCAGATAAATCTAATTAGTAAAGAAAAGTTTTACTGTATAGTACAATATTTTCATGTTACTTGATTGTAGTTTCTTATTTCAGAATTCATAGACAGGAAAAGAAACATTGTACTGTACAATACAATATATTTATGTTACTTGACTGTAGTTTATTATTTAAGAATTCATGTACAATATTGTACAGTATTTTGATATTACTTGACTGTAGTTTATTATTTGAGAATTCACGACTGTTTTTATTCTGTTGCATTTATCAAGACTGCTACCTCCAAAAAACTTTTGAATGTTACATGTAAGTTTCCATTTTATCTATAAGGCTTCATCAGAGGAAAACATTTCATTCAGCATGTGATGTTCACCTTTTCTATGCAAACAATTTTTCTTATGGTTATTATATGACTAAGAAGGGATTCAGAAGAGAAAAGCACTATCTTTAGATGGTGTGGCTATCAGCATACTGCTAGATATATCTAACTTGAAGGCTTGTAAATTAGTAAAGAAACATTTCACTTTTTTGTACAGTATAGTATAATATTTTGATGTTACTTGATTGTAGTTTATTATTTAAAAATTCATGAACAGTGAAAGAAACATTGTACTGTACAATACAATATATTCATGTTACATGACTGTAGTTTATTATTTGAGAATTTGTGTACAGTATTGTACAGTTTTTTGATATTACTTGACTGTAGTTTATTATTTGAGAACTCACGACTGTTTTTATTCTGCTGCATTTATTAACACTGCTACCTCCAAAACACTTTGGTCAGAGTCCATTATAGATGTTGATAAAAGAGTGTGGTGATTTATTAAGTTATCTTTTCTTTTTCAGGATGGTTTCGTGGTTCGGACATACAATCCCCTGGTGAAACCGATGCCTTTGGTGAATGAACTCAATTTAAGCTTGGCCATTAGATGTATCCAGGTAATGTGTATTTGCATACAATTGTATATTGATATATTTTTATGTTTGTACAAACCTATCTTTTCTTTATGCATGTGCTGTGTTCTGCTTTCTTACATTATTATGGTCAGTGGAGACATTGAAGATATTGCAACTAATGTTGGAAGAAAGGAAATTGTCATTTAGTAAAAGAATCTGAAAGTAAATGTGATGGATGATGGAAATGTTAGAGATGGGGTGAATCAAATGATAAGCGACATAAGAAAGGTATCAGTGTTTATGCAAATCAATTGAACGATTGGTTATCGTGGTGAGAAACTGTCAATGTATTTTGGGGTCAGTGAAATGGGAATGTGTGTAAAGGAAAGCAAGGAGGTTTAAGCTATTCATGGTGTCCCCTTCCCTTGTTGGTAATAGTACAGGGGTAGGTGGAAGAATCATGATTCACTTAAGCAGCCTGTAAATTCTCCCCCCTTTTTTTTACATATCAGCTCATCGTCTTTCAGTAGCTTGCTTTTGTTCTTGATAATTTACATCCATTTAACCCTTTTACCCCCAGGCTATATGGAAATTTCCAACTCTTTAACCCCAGGGGATATTTTTTTTTCAAGCACATTTTGCAGTATATTTTTTTTAAATTGCTCTAAAAGCCTTAATTTTTGTCATAGAGAGGTCAGGTTGGTCTCATTCCCTTGGAAAATGCCTGAAGTTTCTCATAAAGTTATCAAAAATCTGCAAAAAAAAAAAATTAAATAGCAGTTTTTTGCAAGGACGTACCGGTATGTCCATGGGGGCAAAGGGATGAGTTTTGTGAAACGTACCAGTACGTCCTTTGGGGGGTAAAAGGGTTAAAATTGATAGATTTCTTTGTTGACATAATTTTATCTTTGGAAAACTTTAAAGTTATTACAAATGTTTTAAGAATCCAGTCTCAAGTGTTTGTTGATACAATGGGAGTTTATTTTCTTATCTCCCTTAAATGGTATTTGTATGTTGTAAAAAGTTTCAAATGTATTTTGTTGAATTTCCCCGTAGGTCTTTGGTGGCCAAGAACAACAGGTTACCTTATCTACAGGAATTGACGAAGATGTTTTAATGGTTGCATCTGGAAAGGAGTTCACCCTTGTTAGAACATCAGCTGGCAGAGTAAGTTTCTTTTTGGTGTTATTGAATTGATGTACAAAAGTTATGTGAAGATTTAAGGTATTGAATACATGACAAATATTGTGCCTATTGTTTTAAATATACTGTAGTTTGTCATTTATAGTAGGACAAATTCAAGGCTAAGAAATTTACCATGCTCAAGGGTTTTCTTAAAAGTTTTAAAAGAATAATGCATAAAAGCTATTAGAATTTATAAGTGTTTGTGATTTTTGAGAAAAGACAAGTATTATTATCTTGACTTGAGAAATTCTGAATCAAATTTATATTGTTTTAAATGTCATCATAAAATTCCAATGATTTTAAATAACAAAAGTTTGCTCTTTTAACAAATCCATTTTCTTGGTTTTACTGTCTTACAAGATATTCATATCTAAATATTCTTACGTATCCAACAGATACACTACAGTGGCAAAGCTTCATCTGTTGGTATGAAACAAGGAAGCAGCAGTTCGGGCGTAGGGACAGGGCCCTCCAGCAGCGGTCTTTCTGTAGGCGCTTCTGGTTGCCCGGGTCCGGGCAGTAGCAGCGGTGTAGTCAGCGGTTGCACCTCGGGGCCGGGTACGAGCAACGCGTCTCCCAGCAAGTGGCCTGAGCTTAGCATAACCAAATCTCCACGTATTATTCACGTAGCGGTTGGGCACGAGGGACAGCATGCTGTCCTCGTGTCCGATGAAGGAGCAGCGTTTTTCGTGGGTACAGCGCGACGTGGGGAAGATGGGGATGCTAGTAAGTACAGTATAATATTTAATGGTTCTCTTGCTTGAGGGTATGCTTCGGCACTCAATTCTATCTTATTACTCTTCCTCCTTTTTAAAGTTTAAATCGTTTATATATGAAAGATCTATTTTAATGTTGCTATTCTTGAAATATTTTAATTGTTCATTATCTCTGGTAGTTTGCTTATTTCCTTTTTTTTTTTTTTTAACTCTTTTTTTTATATGAAAGATCTATTTTAATGTTGCCACAGTATTCTTGAAATATTTTAATTGTTCATTACCTCTTGTAGTTAGCTTATTCCCTTGTTTCCTTTCCTCACTCTGCTATTTTCCCTTATTGGAGCCTATGGGCTTATAGCATCTTGCTTTTCCAACTAGGCTTGTAGCTTAGCAAGCAATAATAATAATTTAAAACCCCATTTCATATACAGTAATAGTTCTAAGATTGGCATTGAATTTTCAGGTAAGGGTCGACGACAGCCCAAACCCGTTAAGCCAAAGAAAATGATCAAATTAGATGGTCAATTTGTAATCAGCGCAGCTTGCAACAACGGGACTTCAGCCTTGGTCACCCGAGATGGAGAGTTGTACATGTTCGGCAAGGATACTTTGCATTGTGATAATACAGGTGAGAAAAGTATAGGATTCTTCTTCTTCTTCTTCTTCTTCTTCTTCTTCTTCTTCTTCTTCTTCTTCTTAATCTGCATCTTTTCCCACTTCTATGTGGGGTCGATGTTTCTGGCCAGCTTTCTCCATTTACCTCTGTCCCACACTTCATCACCGGTCAATTCCTTTGATCGAAAAGTATAGGATTAGTAGTTATCTTTTTACCTCTGCCAACGAAGTTGGACGGAGCTTATGTTTTTGCCCATTTGTTTGTTTGTATTTGTAAACAGCTTCCTGACCACAATTTTAAACGTAAAGTAATGAAACTTACAGGGATTAACTGTTATGTAAAAAGCTGGAAATGATTAAATTTTGGAAGGTCAAGGTCACAGTAAGCAAAATGTCCAATTCATGTAATCAGTCATAAGTTTGGACGTCGTTGTCACAGAGACTTCAAACTAGGTTCATGTTTGAGTGTATGAAAATCCACGCCAATTACTACATGTTAAGGTTGTAGGTCAAGGTCGAGTCCAAGGTCAAGGTCAAACTAAAGGTTAAATTCTGCTCATCAACCAAACAGCCACAATTTTAATATTAAATTAATGAAACTTGCAGGGATTTTAAACTGTTATATAAAGAGCTGGTAATGATTAAATTTTTAAATGTCAAAGGTCAAGGTCACAGTCAAAGAAAACATCCTTATCACATAATTAGCCATAAGTTTAGACATCCTTGTCACAAAGACTTTAATGAATAAGCTGCCACGGCGGAGGTCTGCGCTCTACTGAGTGCCCCTCTAGTTTCCTTGTTTATATTTTATACTTATTTATTTGCCAGGCTTGGTGACCGAGATGCGGGAGGTTCACGTGACAAGCGCTGCGCTTGGAAAGGCACATGCAATCGCATTAACCAACAAAGGTCAAGTATATAGCTTTGGTATTAACAATAAAGGACAGTGTGGGAGAGACTACATGCCCCAAATCAAGGAAGGAGCCGGTAAGCATTTCTTCTTCGTTGACTAAAAGGTTTCATAAATTCCAGTAAGTTTTACAACCTACATTTGGAACTTATTTTATCTTTAATGTATTTTTCTGTATGTTTTAATCTCCTATCTTTTCAGAAGTATTCATTGCATGTATTTTTATATTAAATTGGATTGTCAAAATAAGTGTTCAGTAGAATTTGTTTCTGTTTCTAAAGAAAGATTCCTAAAAGCATAGATACCTTTTTATCCCTTTTACCCCCAAAGGACGTAATGGTACGTTTCACAAAAGCCATCCCTTTACCCCCATGGACGTACCGGTACGTCCTTGCAAAAAAATGCTATAAAAATTTGTTTTTCATATTTTTCGATAATTTTTTGAGAAAATTCATGCATTTTCCAAGAGAATGAGACCAACCTGACCTCTCTATGATAAAAATTAAGGCTGTTAGAGCAATTTAAAAAAAATATACTGCAAAATGTGCTGGGAAAAAAATAACCCCCTGGGGGTTAAGGGTTGGAAATTTCCAAAAACCCCGGGGGTAAAAGGGTTAATGTTTGTGTTATTCCTTATTTATTGTTAAGAAAAAAAGATCTAAAGAAACATACCACTGTTATGTTTAGTAGCGTTAATACTTTGTTTCTTAAAGAACAGATGCCACATTAAGTTCTAGTGGTATTAGTCCCTCTTCCTTTCTAAAGAAATAGTTTCCCAAAAAAGAAACTACCACAGTTCTATAGCAAGAACCCCTTGATAAAGGACGACCGAACTGTTGTAGTAGGGCCCTTGAACTCTTGGTATTTTCTCCATGGGACGAGTCCCATATAACCGCATTTATCAGTTTTTTGGCCAAAATAATGTAGAATGATTATTAACTTTATTAAATTATTTCTCATTTGTTATTATTATTATTATTATTTTTATTATTATTATTATTATTTTTATTATTATAATTATTTTTATTATTATTATTTTTGTTATTATTATTATTATTATTATTATTATTATTATTATTACTTACTTACTTAGCTACAACCCTAGTTGGGAAAACAGGATGCTATAAGCCCAAGGGCTCTGACAGGGAAAATAACCCAGTGAGGAAAGGAGATAAGGAAATAAACTACAAAAGTAGTAATGAACAATTAAAATGAAATATAAGTTTTCTGTGTTTATAAGACATTTAAAGACCTTCATTCATAAATATAGGAGTATCTTCAGTGTGACCCAGTAGTAGTTAATAAAACTTGGCAACAAGTATAGGTACAGCCAGGGACCACAGCATGCCATCTAACTCTTCTTTCACTTTTGAGATATAGAAACATCGGTGATTTTTTAGTTCCAATATATTTCAGTTATGAATTAAACTGAGATTTTGTCATCATCAATTAAATTTACATTATTAACATTACATTATGTAATATATCTATTCAATTTTTCATATACAGTATATATGCAATTTCTATATAATTTATTATATGCAGTATATATGTGGTTTCTATGTAATTTTTATATACAGCATACAGTATATGCAGTTTCTATATATAATTTGTTATACAGTATATATGCAATTTCTATTAGTTTGCATATACAGTATTTGCGGTTTCTCTGTAAAACTAGCTAACGTGAAACTTACCCAAAACTAAAGTAAACACGATAAATAAGAAGCCATCGGGGATTTAAGCCTGACACCATGCTAGCAGGACTCAAAGTGCTTTGGCTTCCTCTAACCAAAAGCTGAAATTTAAGTCCCCGAAGGGAGTTAAACCAAAATTAGCATAAATAAAGGCAAAGAGAGGTAAATACTCAACTTTGACGAAGAAGAGGAAGTATTTCACAAGAAGATTCTTTTAAAACTGCGAAAAATGCGCCCACAAAAAATCAACCGAACTGTAGCTATTAATTGTGTTCGAAGGAATGAGAAGCAGGAACGTAAAGGGGCACTCGAAGGTGATAGGATGAGTACATACATACATATACCGAGGCACTTCCGCCCATTTTTAGGGGTAGCCGACATCAACAAATGAAACAAAAACAAAAAAGGGGACCTCTACTCTCTACGTTCCTCCCAGCCTAACAAGGGACTCAACCGAGTTCAGCTGGTACTGCTAGGGTGGCACAGCCCACCCTCCCACATTATCCACCACAGATGAAGCTTCATAATGCTGAATCCCCTACTGCTGCTACCTCCGTGGTCATCTAAGGCATCGGAGGCAGCAGCAGGACTGCTCCTTATTCATCCTTCCCCCTTAGTGGATTAGACTGGGTAAGGTCTGTTTGGGGTGCAGATATCTATGGTTATCTTAGGATACGTCCCTGATTATTCACGATATCTTCGGATAGTCGTTTCCGGGGCTTGGAACCCCGGGATACCTGACAGTAATGCTCTTGTAATATCAGTCGCAGAAATATTATACTGTAGAAGTTGACAGAAGGAACTTCCATCAAGATGACATGGCTATCTCACTCAAAAATAGATTTTTCTTAAGTCAAAATCTCTTTTATATACAGAACTGTATATATCCAGTTTCTATTAAATTTCTTATATGCAATATATATGTGAGGTTTCTATGTATTTTTATATACATTATATATGCGATAACTATGTAATACATGCAGAATATATGCGATTTCTATGCAATTTTTATATACAGTATATATGCGATTTCTATGTTCTTTTTATACATATAAAAGTTTACTATCCACTTACAGAAGTTAGAACTTATCTACAACCCTTTTCTCCGAAATAGATACAGATTAGTAAGATATAAAATCACTCGAAATGCCTCACGTCGTCATATTTATCCTCATAAATTTATATCCAGTTTATGTTCACACCTAAAATAGAACTATATCAAAGGACAATGGTTTTAGATAGGAAAATGATTAATGATATATGAAATTAAAAAGTTTATGGCAGTTTTGAGAGAATTAAAACAAATTATTTTTCAGTCATTTTTGTTTCTGGATCTTTTGATAATATAAATTCTTTTGTTATGCAACAATGAAAAAAAAAGTAAAATTAAACATCATGAAACAAAAAACAATATACATATCTGATTGAATTATACTTGTTTTAATATATCATATCCATTTAATTTTAAACTTGGGAAGACAATTAACTGCATTTCTTAAATATTCTTGCAATTAATCTCTGGTTAATTAATAAGGTCATTTACCTTGAAAGTTTGAGTAAACATCAGCTCATATCCTTGTCAATATTAATATATCAATTGAGTTAAGAATTCAAAGTACTGTAGTTGCCCTATCACTGAGACATTAGCCCTTTTACCCCCAATGGACGTACTGGTACGTTTCACAAAACTCATCCCTTTACCCCCATGGACGTACCGGTACGACCTTGCAAAAAACTGCTATTTACATTTTTTTTTGCATATTTTTGATAACTTTGAGAAACTAAGCATTTTCCAAAAGAATGAGACCAACCTGACCCCTCTATGATGAAAATTAAGGCTGTTAGAGCAATTTAAGAAAAATATATTATAAAATGTGCTTGAAAAAGAAAACGGCTGGCGGTTAAGGGTTGGAAAGTTCCAAATAGCTTGGGGGTAAAAGGGTTAATGAGCTTTGAATGATAGGTAGAAATATATTGTTCAGTACACATATTTCATTTAAATATATCAGCCTGTAGGGCACATAATAATTCAATGGTTCGTGTTTAGTTATTGTGGTTTGTGTTTTTCTGTTGTAATTGTTTTTTGTATCGACCGAACAGTCTGCATTATCCTGCATGCGACTTAAAAGTTTACCTACATGATTTTGAAAGTAACTTTGCTTGATTAGTTTATATGTTGACCCATATTTAGTGTAGACTACCAGTTAGAATTTTAGTTAGCAGTATTATGATATAAATAAAATGAAACATTGGTATATCTTAACAAACTCGAATTCATGGTACAATTTATAAGTGATAGAGGATTTTAGAAAATGAAATATTGGTATAACTTAACAAACTCGGACTCATGGTACAATTTATGGCCGGGAGCACACTAGCGGCTCTGTGGCGCCACAAAGCCACAGCATCGTGTGGCGGGGATGTGGTCTCCCATAGGTTTCCATTGTTTTCAAAGCCACTCCACGCCTGTGGCGGGGATGAGCGACAGAGAGCCACAGTCGCTTGCCACATTCGCTTGCCACATTCGCTTGCCACAGTCGCTAGTTTGCGCGGCAAAACTTGAAAACAATGGAAACCTATGGGAGACCACATCCCCACCACACAATGCTGTGGCTTTGTGGTGCCACAGAGTCGCTAATGTGCTCCCGGCCTATAAGTGATAGAGAATTTTAGAAATACTTATTGATATATTTATGTACAAAATCATTTAGTTATGAAAGGCCTGGCAGTCATAAAAGCCACAATCAATGGGAGCTAGATATTTTAATAACTCCGAAGAAGATGATAGCGAAAGTCACTGATCGCTGTAGTTTTGTGGTTATATCACAATTCGGAAAGCATTTGTAGCTTGGGAAGTTGATAGTTTAGTGAAGTGAAGACCAAATTTATCACGAGAAATATCATCATCATAAACGTTTTTATGTCGGCTCTTCTGTTTAAAGGCTTAGCCTTGAAGTGAGTTCTCCGCTGTCCTTTACTTCTGCCTCCTTAATGTCAGTTAAATATAGATCTTCATTTAATACCTTTTTCCAAATTTTACCGGCCCTTTCTTAAGGTCTTCGTCTAGTCGCTTCCATATCTACAGCTTTTCTGACTTCCCCATCGTCATTATATACCCAAACAGTCTCAATCTTTGAACTCTTAACCTTTTCAAGTCTCAATCTTTGAATTCTTATTCTTTAAGCAGTCTCAGTCTTTGAATTCTTGACCTTTTTAACGGTCTCAATCTTTGAATTCTTATTCTTTAAACAGTCTCAATCTTTGAATTCTTATCCTTTTTAACATTCTCAATCTTTAAATTTCTTATTCTTTAAAGTCTCAATCTTTGAATTCTCATCCTTTATAAGTCTCAATCTTTGAATTCTTTATCTGTAAGCAGTCTCAATCTTTGAATTCTTAACCTTTACAACAGTCTCAATCTTTGAATTCTTTATCTGTAAGCAGTCTCAATCTTTGAATTCTTATCCTTTTTAACAGTCTCAATCTTTGAATTCTTAACCGTTTCAACAGTCTCAATCTTTGAATTCTTTATCTTTAAGCAGTCTCAATATTTGAATTCTTAGCCATTTTAAGTCTCAATCTTTGAGTTCTTAGCCTTTTTAACAGTCTCACTCTGAATTCTTAGTCTTTTTAACAGTCAATCTTTGAATTCTTAATCTTTAAACAGTCTCAATCTTTGAATTCTTAACCTTATTAAGTCTCAATATTTGCATTCTTAACCTTTTAAATGATATCAATCTTTGAATTCTTAGCCTTTTTAAATCACAGTCTTTGAATCTTAACATTTTTTGCCTTTTTAACAGTCTTGATCTGAATTTTTAGCCTTTTTTGCCTTTTTAAGAGTCTCAATCTGAATTCCTAGTCTTTTTTCCCAGCTTCCATATTGTAAATCTCTTGGTAGTGTTTTTTATACTTATGACAATTTCATGCAGATGTATAATTGTATGCAAATGAACAAGTATCTTAAGTATCTTTATATATCGAGGCCATTTATGACCAGTTTTAAGTACAGTATGTTCATATAAAGCAGATATCTTTGTTTATGCAAATTATTTTAATGAATCTTATTTTTGAGTCATATAACAGATATCTACAAAGCCCAGGTTTCTTGACCTTGAAATAATAAACTAGATTCTTCTCTCAACTCGTATCCCATCCCTCCAGGCGACCAACAGTGTCATGCTCGTACTTCTGAAATTAGGCTGGTTGGTCCGCGGGGACTGTTTAAGCTCCATTAATTATTCTGGCACTATCATTCGTGAGTGACGGTCGACCTGTCATTCTCCTTAAATGTGTAAAAACTTTTCTCTTGTTTTATGCATAAAGACTTAGTTTAGGTTTGATAAAGTATGTTTTCTGCTTTTTAATTTTTTTTTATGTCAATCCATTGATAGGATGTTGTCAGAAGATATAGATATACATTTAGGTCTCCCAAAGTTTTTATTCAACCGTTATTTTGAGGTCTGCCACGGATGGTCAGTTGACCACACAAACACGGCAGCGACTTCGTAAGGGTAGTGAGTCGACCTTGCAAAAACAGCAGTGATTTGGTAGAGGGGATGAGTATTACAGTATTATTGAACGAGAACATCAGTAACTCACGGATCTATATTGAGGTGTATCTGTTATCCAACTCTCGTGAATTCCAGGGGCTGACCGTAGGGGGAGGAGACTTCTCGGAATAATGACACTGCTGGAGAGGCTCACTCCTAGATAATCCAAAGTTGATGCTTTTGTAGTTTCACATCACTCAAAAGAAAAGACTGTAATTCCTTCTCGTCAGGATCGACTAAATTTGATAGCATAATGTGACCATCTTTCTCATTTTTTGCCATGATTACCTCACTGTTTAGATTCCAGATTTCTCTCTCTCTCTTCTGTGATGCTTCAGGCATTGGTTAGGGTGTGACTAGGTCATGCACATATGTCAGGAAAATGGAATCACCTGGAGTCTTCATTACACCTGAATTGCCTCCAGAGTTGTTAGTGGTCACACAGCTCTTGTGCAGTGGAAAAATTTAGTTATGGGGGAGGGTTATTGCTGTATTCATGGACAATACACCATAATTTTTGGGCTGCATCAAGAAACAAGGGAGTACCAGGTCAGAAACTGTTTCATATATGTTCTGGCAGATCAGCTGAGCTGGTCATATTAAGTTCTTCCAAGGAACTGGTGTCTTCACCTGTTAGTTTGTTGGAGAATATGGAAGTTGACTTAGAAATTCAATTCAGATATGTTTGCTACTTCTATAAACAGAAAAATAGATGGGCTCTGTTCATCAGTCCAGATTCACCCATACTGTGGTGTAGGTGCTATGCTCCTAAATTGTTTGTGTCTGGATTTCTGATCAATGGTTTGGCCAATGGTAAACTAGTTTTTGGGAGTTGAAGAAAAGCAGAATGACCCTGATAACTATGTTTTGACTTCAAAATTAGTGGTTCACAGACCCGTGGCTCCTGCACACACAAACTCCAAGAATGCCATGTTGAACAGATCTTCTCAAACAACCTTTGATTCCTTTCGCACATTCAATTCCCCACATGCTTCAGCTAACCATATGGAGACTCCACTATACTTAGAAATTGTTATTTTCACAACCTTATAGATTGTTTATTTTAGCTTTTAAGAGAAAATATTCTAATAGTTATAACAAAAACACTGGCCTACTTATTTTGATGGGCACAAATGTAGATGGGTGGGTTCACTTGGTGAGTATAGAGGTTGAGAGATAATTTTGTTTTAGGTCGAGAAGCTCGCATTTCATAGATATTAGCTATGTGACCCCTAGATAAGTATTGAAATAAATTTTAGTATTAGAATTTAGTTTTTTATTCTTATTGGTATTGTGTCTGTTTAGTATTTCCATGTATTTTTTTTTCGTAGGATATTTTGCCCTTGTATAGCATTTAGGTTTAAGGAATTCGTAGTTGGGGGTCAGTTATGACGATATCCCTATAAGTAGCGCAACAGGTTTCCAAACTATAGCTCCATGTTTTATGTAAACTGGGTTAACTATGTGTCTGAAACATGCAAAGAAATTTTTCCACAATATATAGTTAGACTTGATTTACTGTGTGCAATTTAACCCTTTTACCCCCAAAGGACGTACTGGTACGTTTCACAAAACCCATCCCTTTACCCCCATGGACGTACCGGTACGTCCTTGCAAAAAAATGCTATAAAAATTTATTTTTTCATATTTTTGATAATTTTTTGAGAGAATTCAGGCATTTTCCAAGAGATTGAGACCAACCTGACCTCTCTATGACAAAAATTAAGGCTTTTAGAGCAATTTGAAAAAAATATACTGAAAAATGTGCTGGGAAAAAAATAACCCCCTGGGGGTTAAGGGTTGGAAATTTCCAAATAGCCTGGGCGTTAAAGGGTTAATACTTTTTATACCTTACGCATGAAATCATCCCTTTGTAGGTAAATGTGTCCTGTTCATTTTCCCTATTATATTCCCACCTTTTTTGTTTCATGATGAAGAAGTTAAGGAGAGCCAAGTTATAATTTGTTTGATTTTGAACGCTTGCCTACCACTATCTTTAGGCATGTCAATGTCTGTAGGAGCTGGGGAAGACGACATCGACGAGGATGGCGTGGAGAGTGAAGACGGAGGGGAGGGTGCTATGTGCGCTCCTGGGCGTCACAGATGGGTTAGGGATCATTGTCTCGTGTGCACGATTTGTCACGAGTGCACCGGATACGGTTCCGCCTGTGTCTCCAGTGGCAGACCGAATCGTAACTCTGGCCAGTAAGTTCTCGTTCTGATGATTTGAGGTTTTGGTAAATTAGAGAAAATAGTCTCACGTGAATGTGATCCTTTTATATCTATAATTGTCACTTTTATGTATATTTTTACTATTGAATTATCTGTGTTTTTACCTTGCATATTACATCATATTTAACTTGAAGAAATAAGTCATGTTTTATACATGATCCTTGTATAACTAAAATTGTCATATTTACGTAATTATACCACTGAATTATACGTGTTTTTTACCTTGCATATTACATCATATTTAACTTTAAAGAAATCAGTCATGTTCTGTACGTGATCCTTGTATAACTAAAATTGTCACATTTATATATTTGTAATTCTGAATTATCCGTGTGTTTTACCTTGCATATTACATCATATTTAACTTTAAAGAAATCAGTCATGTTTTATACATGATCCGTGTATAACTAAAATTTTCACATTTACGTAATTATACCTCTGAATTATACATGTTTTTTCGTCATCATCATCGGCATGTACTTGTATCCGAATATCATTGTTTTCAGCCCCAATAGAAAGTTGAATAGTGAAGAGGGTTATAGTAGATTAATTATTATAACATTATTATTACTATTATTACTACATCATATATCTCTTACTGTGATTTCAGACCTTGCGGATGTGGCTCCGGCGATTCGGGTTGTGGCGTGTGTGGCTGCTGCCGTTCTTGTGCAGACGAAATTGGCGGGGACATAGACCAGGACCCGTTTTCCTTAATGCAAGGACCACACTCAGGACTCTTTGGCTTTCCTGAAGTTGGCAATCTTGGAGGTAAGCCGTAGTTAACCATTTTACCGCCAGGCTATTTGGAAATTTCCAACCCTTAACCCCAGTGGTTAATTTTTTTCAAGCGCATTTTGCAGTATATTTTTTTTAAATTGCTCTAACAGCCTTAATTTTTGTCATGGAGAGGTCAGGTTGGTCTCATTCTCTTGGAAAATGCCTGAAGTTTCTCAAAAAATTATCAAAAATATGCAAAAAAAAAATTTAGATGGCATTTTTTTGCAAGGACGTACGTCCATAGGGGTAAAGGGGTGAGTTTTGTGAAACGTACCAGTACGTCCATGGGGGGTAAAAGAGTTAATACAGTTGGGAAAATGACATTTGTAATAACTTAATATCTATGTCATATGAAACCCAACTATTTGTTGAATTTTGTAGCTGGAAATCATAGACATGGGAGTCAGGGTAGACTTACCCTAAGCCAAAATTTAAAAAAATTAGACAGAAACTATTAGACTTTCAAACAGCTTCTAGGAACCAAATTAAGTTTGTAAGTTCAGGACCTTCTGTAGAGATGATGGTTTTATACTGTATTGGGTTTCATAATCTTTAACTCGATCTGTATGCCACTGAAGGTTTAAATTTTCTGATATTGCAATTAAGTTTAAAATCCTTCGCAGGAAATATCTTTGGTCGGGCATGCGGACGACTCCAGGATCAGTTGCAGAGGAGGTTGGACGAGCGACGTCACAGACCCCGTCACAAGAATTCGAGATATGCCCCAGAGCTTGGAAGGAAAGGTAAGAAGTAGCTTTCCTTTGAAACGTTTTGCTTCTAATATTTTCTAAAGATTGGTTCACTTTTAAGTATATAAGTTTTATTGGGATATTTTTGTTCCTTGAAGTGAAAGTAGCTTAAGCAAGTGTTCATAAAAGATGACTTAAGACTGGCTGCCCTTGTTCATGATAAGCATTCGGTTTGAACTTATTTTTATAATGTTGTGTTCTTAGATGTGCTGTTTTATTAGTTCAGTACGGAACTGCATGATGCAATTTTAATCGGGTAAAGGCTATGTTGAGGAAAGTTTCTCTTAATTGCATAAGGGGGGTAACAGACGTAGATATTTCTCATATAATAACTGATTTGTTTGAACACCAAATTAATCTCAACTCTTAAGAATTAGTATGAATTATGTTAGTATATTCTTGACCCCAAAAAATCATTTGTATTTTTCACCTAGTTTACAGTATCTACTTGCATGAAACCATAAAAAAACCAAGAAACAATAAATAGAAGGAATGAATTATATGGGTAGAGGAAATAGATGAACACTGTACAGTTATTAACTTTACTTTACCTGTATAATATGGAGAGTAGATAGTCTGAGTGAAAGGTGATAAGGTGGCGGTAATGCTTGGAAAGGGGGTCGTCTTCTGTAACAATGTTGGGTAACTGTCCTAATGAGGTTCTTCCTCTTGTCAATATATCTCTTCTGTTTCTACTTGGGAATTATAGGTTCTTCACTAAAAATCTGTCCAAAAATGTTTGCTTTTGCATATGTTTTAGGTTGTCTATGGATTATCACTTTTATGCACCTGCCTCGTTTGGGATATTTGCATAGAATAATTGTAAACTCGCCCCATTTTGCGCACATTTCTTCAATCTATGAGGTATGAGCATTGTCTTTCCCTCCCTCCTCCAAAGACATTTACTTTATTTACCTACCTTCTGTTGCTGCTTCCTCAAAAGGCTCGAGTTCTTTTGTTGTGAGCTGTGTTATGACCACCAAATCCTCAACACTATCACTGATGTCCAAACCTATGGACTTATATAGAGACAATATGCTCAACCATTTTGAAGCTCAAACCCTTTGAGGTCTTTATCTGAGGCAGAGTCTGGCCACATCTTAATCCAGGTGGAGTTTATTGTTGTGGAAGACCCATGCTTTGTCTGTGAGACTTAAACAGTTCATAATGTTGAAGTGGTCCTTTTACTATCCTGACATCCTTGTCTCATTAAGTTCAGGGAGTAACAGCGCAGTTCCTGTGTGACAGAAAATACTTTATCAGGTTTGGCATTAGTTTACCATTGATGTATCTGTTTTCTTTTATTGAACTATTGCCTAGTGTTTGTTTTATCTTCCTGCACCTATTCTAAAAAGTGAAGAATACTTCTTATATATTATATTAACTAGCCAAGCTACAACCCTAGTTGGAAAAGCAAGATGCTATAAGCCCAAGGGCTCCAATAGGGAAAAATAGCCCAGTGAGGAAAGGAAATAAAGAAATAAATAAATGATGAGAAGAAATTGACAATAAATCATTTTGAAAACAGTAACGTCAAAATAGATATGTCATATATAAACTCTATAAAGGCTCGTGTCAGCCTGGTTAACATAAAAACATTTGCTCCAACTTTGAACTTTTGAAGTTTTACTGATTCAACTCCCCGATTAGGAAGATCATTCCACAACTTGGTAACAGTGGGAATAAAACTTCTAGAATTCTGTGTAGTATTGGGGAATATGTACTAGTGAACTAATCGGCCATCATATTTAACAGATGGAGTAGAGGGTCACTAACTTGCATGAAGAAAAGTTCTTTGTGTAATTAATGTTTAGGGTATTGAGGAATTCTATAGCTTGTTAAACAGAAAATTGTATTTTCTCTCTTAAAACATGATTCACCAAGTGAGCAACCAAATTGATCACTCTAAATCTTGGGTTAACTTTGATACAGTAACTCTCTATTAGCTTCAGCTCAGAATCTTTCATAATGTAGACCTGGACCAGTTTCCAGACTAAGACATAGATTCCTGATATTCTAAGACTTCATCCATGCTTTTGATAAGCTTCGCTCGGTCTTTTTCAATTCATTCCTATCTCTTATTGGGGAATGAGAAATTTATTCCCCATCTCTCTGTGGTACCTTTTTAGGTCCTGCAAATTGTATTAGGGATTTCTCATATTTATAGCCTTGGCTTTAATGAATCGAGTTGGTAAACCTTTGTGTTTCTCTTTCCTCTATCCAGGATAGCAGCCAGGCTAAGTATGTACTGAAAAGACAAGCATACAGGCAAGCTACATATCAGAGCATCATTTCTTTTAGGCTCACCCATGAAAAAAGGGATATCTTTCATATTTCCTTCAGTAATTGGGAGGCAAGGATAGTGCAAGATTGCAACTACGGTACTTGCTTACTTTGGTATGTTGGAATAATAGTTGCCTTCAGCAATGTCTTTTTGTTTTTCCAGTACTATAAAAGTTTTCTTTTCTTGTCTCTAACAGCGTTAATATTAAATATGAGTAATTGTTCCTTGCTAATCTTGTAGTCAAGGAAAATAATATTTTTAGGAGAGAGTGAATCTTAGGCTGTTGGTTCAGAAAGAATACCTCCCACCAGCAAATGAGAAGAGACGAAGGTTTCTCTTCATGTTGGAACAAATAAAGTTTATAAGTGTTTTGCATTTTTTTTAATTATGCAAAACAGAGTCCGTTAAGAATCATTACCTATTTAAACCACCATATTATATTCCTATGGGCATAAGGAAAAGTGAATAGCTTAGGTCATGAGAGAGGCAAACTTCCCACTCTCCATTTTCTACCTGCCAACGATAACTACCTCGTTACAAAGTTTCAATGACCTGAAGACACTGTTATTATCAGGGACTTATTTTTATTTTGATAAGCAAAGCTTTCACTAAATAAAATGTCAATTTGGGGAAGAGGAGATTATGATATACTAAGTAATATTTTGTCTATCTGGAGGTTAGCAACATCCATAACAGGCCGGGAGCGCACTAGCGACTCTGTGGCGCCACTAAGCCACAGCATCGTGTGGCGGGGATGTGGTCTCCCATAGGTTTCCATTGTTTTCAAAGCCGCGCCACGCCTGTGGCGGGGATGAGCGACAGAGAGCCACAGTCGCTTGCCACAGTCGCTAGTTTGCGCGGCAAAACTTGAAAACAATGGAAACCTATGGGAGACCACATCCCCGCCACACGATGCTGTGGCTTTGTGGTGCCACAGAGTCGCTAGTGTGCTCCCGGCCTTATAGTTTACACCAAAAAGAGAAAAATATCTCTGGCGATTGACTCTTGATGTATGTAATGTCTTCTCAATAAATTTAAGATGTTTGACAGTATCACGTCAATGATTACAGTATACAGTATGAGGAAAGCGGACGCTAGTGTGGTGTACAGTATATTAATATCGGTTAAGCGAGTGAAGTACAATATGAATTTGAGTACAGTACTAATGCACATTTTATATTTTTAATGTTATTTGATAACGAACTCTACTCCAACTTTGAATTTAGAGTTTCTAGAAGGCAGACCTAAGGCCTCTTTACTGTTTTTTGATAGATTAAGTTCTAGCCATCCATATAATAGAGTTTGGCAGTGTTTTTGACATATTTATTTATGTATATGACTCAACATGGGGAGCAACTTCCAATTTTGATTTATTAGTGTTATTCCAAGCCCTTTTTGATTTTCGGGTGAAAGTTTTTATAATAGGGAATCAAAATTTTGAATTAGTATAGAATATTTGAAACCAATTAGATTTTATTTTAAGAATGCAATTTCAGTAGTATAGAATTAAATGCTGTTTGCTTTTTTATATTTATTTTATAAATGTTATGCAATTACCGTATCTGCTTTAGCATGTCTGCTCAATTTATGAACATTATAAAGTATATTCCTTACTTGCAACATCCTTACGTACATTTGAGTGATTTTGACCATTGCTTTTCTGTTTTCGGTAGCATGATTCAGTCCCTTAGTTTATGCTTTGTCTTAATGGTATGCCTTTACGTTCGTGTATTTTCGTTCATGTATTTGCGTTCATGTATCCTTTTTTTTTTTATTATTTTCTACACTCTGTGTAACCATAGCCATTGTAGCACACGTGCCAATATATTGTTAACAGAGTTAGATGGCCAAGGTTCAGCACGAGACAGCCAGCTGGGAAACCTAGGCCAGTTTGAGGCTCGACTGTTACGCCTTCTCGCCCCTGCGAATGCTGCAGGTGACAGCGGTGACAGCAGTGTGGCCAGTACCGGTATTGGTTCTTCCACAGCTGCCAGTCCCGACTCTGCCGCAATTGCAGCGGCTGCCAGTCCTGCCCCCCTTGATCCCCTTGCTGCCAATAACATCCTAGGTTTGTTTTGCTGCTTTATTTTATTTGGCCAGTGCCACCTGTATCTTTCCATTTGTTATCATTAGTTTTATCTTTTTTTTATTTTTTTTAGTCAGTACGGTATATTCATTTTACCACCCTTTTTTAGAGTAGGTACAGTATGTATTTTGGATCACCGTAGTTAATTCGAGCAGTTGTGAGAAAATTGTAGGTTATCAAAGTTTATCTCAATGGAATTCTATCCATAGTTATACTTATCTCTTGTTTTTTGAGACTGTTTTTTCTAAATGTGTTCAACAGTTGTGAGAAAATTGTAGAATATCAAAGTTTATATCAACGGAATCCTATCCACAGTTATACTCATCTTTTGTTTTATGAGATTTTTTCTAAGTGTTTTTCCAATAGTTGTGAGAAAATTGTAGATTATCAAAGTTTAGCTGAACGGAATCCTATCCACAGTTATACTCATCTTTTGTTTTATGAGACTTTTTTAAGTGTTTCCAACAGTTGTGAGAAAATTATAGATTATTACAGTTTAGCTCAATGGAATCCTATTCACAGTAATACTCATCTCTTGTTTTTTGAGACTTTTTCTAAGTGTTTTTCCAACAGTTGTGAGAAAATTATAGATTATCAAAGTTTATCTCAATGGAAACCTATCCACAGTTATATCCATCTCTTGTTTTTTGAGACTTTTTCTAAGTGTTTCCAACAGTTGTGAGAAAATTATAGATTATCAAAGTTTATCTCAATGGAATCCTAGCCACAGTTATACTCATCTCTTGTTTTTTGAGACTGTTTGTAAGTGTTTCCAACTGTTGTGAGAAAATTATAGATTATCAAAGTTTAGCTCAATGGAATCCTACTCACAGTTATACTCATCTCTTGTTTTTTAAGACTGTTTTTTACTAAGGGTTTCCAACAGTTGTGAGAAAATTATAGATTATCAAAGTTTATCTCAACGGAATCCTATCCATAGTTATATTCATCTCTTGTTTTATGAGACTGTTTTTTTTAAAATGTGCTTATATTGATTACGCAACTACAGATGCGGTAGTTAGTATCACATATTATATTTCAACTGGAATTGTAAACATAAATAAAATATCTATAGCACAGTACTGTGCTCTATTTAAACTAATGTTCAAAACTATATTGAAGAATTATCCTTAGAAATACTATATAAAGTAATTCTTTATGAGGGGCTGTAAGTGTGTGTCTTATATTTTTTTTTCAACTTCTAATATTACTATACTTTGGCTTTAGTGTTCCTCACTTTATCAGGAGAAATTTTTCAATTGGATTGAGAAAACTATTAATTCTTTGTATATTTTTCCAGTTTGTGTCCAAATTAGCATTTCTTTTTCATATCAATTTTTTTCTGTTCTATGTTGTCCGTCCTTGTATAGTCTCCAAGTTATAGCCTTGGTTTGACAGACCTATAAGGCAAAAGGCTCTAAAAGCATTGACACCTCTAGGTTATATCATATGTTTGGTTAACCCTTTTACCCCCAGGCTATTTGGAACTTTCCAACCCTCAACCCCCAGATACATTTTTTTTTCAAAGCACATTTTGCAATATATATTTTTTAAATTGCTCTAACAGCCTTAATTTTTGTCATAGAGAGGTCAGGTTGGTCTCATTCTTTTGGAAAATGCCTGAAGTTTCTCTTAAAGTTATCAAAAATATGCAAAAAAAATGTAAATAGCAGTTTTTTGCAAGGACGTACCGGTACATACATGGGGGTAAAGGGATGAGTTTTGTGAAACGTACCAGTACGTCCATTGGGGGTAAAAGGGTTAATCTTTTTTATTACAGTATAAATTGTTGAGGTAATCAAGGGTGCAGTGTGTGGTTATAATTATTTGTTTAGTTATTGATGACCATCAAACATTGATATTTGTATCTTTGTTAGAACTCAAATAATGAGGAGGTTTTATTAGTAGATTCTGGGTCTAATTCACACAAAAAAGTTTAAAATGAACCTTTGTTAAAACTCAAATAATGAAGAGGTTTTATTAGTAGATTCCTGGTCTAATTCAGACACAAAAGTTTAAAAAGAACCTTTGTTAAAACTCAAATAATGAGTAGGTAGATTCCAGGTCTAATTCAGACAAAAAAGTCTAAAATGAACCTTTGTTAAAACTCAAATAACGAAGAGGTTTTATTAGTAGATTCTGTGTCTAATTCAGACATAAAAGTTTAAAATGAGCCTTTGTTAAAACTCAAATAATGAAGAGATTTTATTAGTAGATTTTCGGTCTAATTCAAACAAAAAAGTTTAAAATGAACCTTTGTTAAAACTCAAATAATGAAGAGGTTTTATTAGTAGATTCTGGGTCTAATTCAGACAAAAAAGTTTAAAATGAATCTTTGTTAAAACTTAAGTAATGAGTTGCTAGATTCTGGGTCTAATTCAGACAAAAAAGTTTAAAATGGAAGCTATACAGTATAATGTTTATAGTAAAGAAGATCCTCAACTTAAACATTTGGAGATAGAAACAAAAATCCAACTGAAAATATCAGATAAGATAAAAAAATACTGTAATAATGTAAGCAAAACAACGATGGTAATAACCTGATATCTATTTGATATGAAACACCTCTATTCGTTGATTTTCGTAGCTGGAAATCAAAGGTATGGGTTTCAGGTTAGCCTTACCCTAGGTCAAAATGAACAAAATTTGACTTTCAAACAGCGTCTTTGAACCAATTAAGCTTATAAGTTGAGGAGCTTCTGTATTGTCAAAATTTCTATCGGAAGAAATGATGCTCATTGAAATTGCTATGATGAGATATGAAAACTACCCATTAGTAGGAATGCCAGTGTTACAAGGCACTTTACTGTAAAAAACATAACATTGAGCCCCATTTTTTAAAAATTATTTGCACCGAGGATGATTAGGATACATCCTCGCTAATCACATGGCCTTATGCTTAAGATTGAGCCATTGTAGATCATGTTATTGGTCTGGACTTCAAAGAGCTGGCTATCTCTCTGTGATGTTGGAGAATAATTTACTTCCGTGATTGACATCTCAAGAGAAATTTGACAGTCTAGGTTTTTAATCTACTTATGACTTTCCTTCTATACTTTGTGACCACATTTCCACTATTTATTTACCTTTTTATATTGTTTTTATAGCAAATACAGCACTCCAGCAGAACTTAATTTCTTTCATTTTTGACATCTCAAGAGAAATTTGACAGTCTAGGTTTTTAATCTACTTATGACTTTCCTTCTATACTTTTTGACCACATTTCCACTATTTATTTACCTTTTTATATTGTTTTTATAACAAATACAGCACTACAGAAAACTTTATTACTTTCATTTTTGGTTTATAAAGGTGCATGCTTAGTTTTTAAAAGCAGAATGGTGTTCATTGGCATTTCAGTATTAAGACAAATTTTGCATATCAAATCTTTTGTAGCATCTTTTGTTTTATGATGAATTGAATCTTTTGTTGTCATGTCAGAGATGATGTTTCCTGCACCTTTTAAAGTCTGATTTTTTTTCTAAATAGCTGATGGAATCTTAATCTTGAAGAAGCTATCAAAAAGATGAACTCTCAAATGTACCCGTGTGCACCATAAAGATGCATGGCATGTAGTCAGCATGGACTGTATTATGTCAGTGAAATTTTACTTTTAGGTCACGAAATATTCAGTAGAATGCAGAATGTCACTGAAATTTTACTTTTAGGTCACGAAATGTTCAGTAGAATGCAGAATGTCACTGAAATTTTACTTTTAGGTCACGAAATGTTCAGTAGAATGCAGAATGTCACTGAAATTTTACTTTTAGGTCACGAAATGTTCAGTAGAATGCAGAATGTCACTGAAATTTTACTTTTAGGTCACGAAATGTTCAGTAGAATGCAGAATGTCACTGAAATTTTACTTTTAGGTCACGAAATGTTCAGTAGAATGCAGAATGTCACTGAAATTTTACTTTTAGGTCACGAAATGTTCAGTAGAATGCAGAATGTCACTGAAATTTTACTTTTAGGTCACGAAATGTTCAGTAGAATGCAGAATGTCACTGAAATTTTACTTTTAGGTCACGAAATGTTCAGTAGAATGCAGAATGTCACTGAAATTTTACTTTTAGGTCACAAAATGTTTAGTAGAATGCAGAATGTCACTGAAATTTTACTTTTAGGTCACGAAATGTTTAGTAGAATGCAGTTTTAGCTCCTTATTCTTGAAGGAAAGATTAATGTTCGTACCAAAATGCTAGTTGTGAACCCTTGCTATATTTCTCTAGATGCCAACTGGTTCAATCAGAGTATTTATATAATTTATCATTAAACTTTTGATCAGGAGGAAAGTGCTGTTAAGAGATTCATGAAATCCATTTATTTATGAATACAGTCAAGGCATTCTATACAACATTGATCTACTGTATTGCTCTTAATGTTTTGAATGAAATTATGCATACATACATATACCAAAGGCACTTCCCCCAATTTTGGGGGGTAGCCGACATCAACAAGAAATAAAACAAAAAAAGGGGACCTCTACTCTCTACGTTCCTCCCAGCCTAACCAGAAAAAAGCAGTTACAGAACTTGTTCGCAAAAGACCCATATGTTAAATGAAAAGCCATAATGAGAAACAAGCGAAAGAGGTTGGGCATAAGGGCTGGAACTGTCTTGGCATTTTAGTACGGTCTAACAAAAACAAAACGTCTGGAGTGTAAGTCAAATTTCAACATGAGGTAGAACGCACCTAAATACAGTATCGAAGTCACTCCCATATACTAATGCAGGATAGTAAATTCATAATCTAGGAAACAAAAACATGACAATGAAAAATTTGGAAGGCAGAAATTAATCGTAGGATCTTACAAAACAGCAAGAAAAAAAAAATACAGTTAGATAACTTTTTTGCACTCCCCAAGAGAGATTAGCTCATCAAACATTTCATTGGGCTCCACAAGGCACTAGAAGAGTTAGAAGACATAGGCCTGCATGGCTGAGGACTATGAAGCGTGAAGGAGGAGATGATGAACGGAGAAATATTGATTTAAAAGCTCAAGATAGACACGACTGGCGAAATCTAACGGAGCCCCTTTGCGTCAATAGGCGTAGGAGGAGACGATGTTGATGATGAATATAACTTTACTTCATGGGAAATGTATCATATCCACGAAATGTCGTAAAATGAGATTTGGTGTAAGCCGTGAACCTACATATTAAAGATTTGATAAAGGTTTCAAAAACCATTTGTAGTCAGTCCTGGTCATACGATCATATAATACTTTATTTTTTGCTGATATGATAAGTATACTGTATTTACCCAATAAGAATAAATATTAAATATTAAGCACTAATCAGTATAAATTTTTTATGATGATCTCTACGTTAACAATTATTGAAATCTATGTGCTTGCCAGGCAATAGACGTCAGTGTTCTCTTGCTAAGAGAGAAGCTCAATCATGAGACATGCCCGAACTTATCCCCGTATAAGTTCATCTTGTGCAGGTGCTATTTTTGCAATCTCTAGCTTCTTATTATAGTAGTCTACATCCAGTACTTAATGATACATATTCCTCCTCGTCAGATTTCTCCATATTTTGATGTTTTTGCAACCATGTTGAGCAGCAAGCTTTAGGCAGTTGTGTTGTGAATATTTAATTTATCTGGACTATTACATTTTAAAGTGAATAAATGTACACTGTGGGATTGTATTAGAATGTTTTGAAGCATTTTGAACATCTTGGAACCTATTTTGCAAGCGTAGGGGTAAGGTGGGCAAGAGTAATTTTTGATAAAGTGGTTTGGATATGAAATTGATTAGGGTGAGTATAGAATATAGAATTTTTTTCACATACTCATCTGCAATTTTCTTTGAAAAATATCTCGAGGATTTAAAAGGTATTCTATTTTATGTGACGAGAAGATGATAACTTACTATAGATGATAAGTTACTATACGATTGTGGCATTGGTTGTTATAATAGCCTCACCCAACCCAAATTTAATTATTGTTAAAGTATTAATCTCAAATGGTTAGTTATAATATACAGTATATTTAGGAATGACTATATGTACAGGTGAATTATAAATTGTAAAATAAATTAATTAATACAAGGAACGTCACTTACATTTTCTATTATAAGTTTTTGGGCAATGATTTTGTAGCATTCATCACAGACTTCAAGTTTGCGTATGTTTTCGAGAAGTCTGATTAGACCGGTAATGGGTAGAACATATGCATAGAACATCCAACTAATAATTAACCCCTGCAACATTTTGATGTATAAATGAACTTTAAATGTGAACGTGGAACTGTTTTATACGTAATGTAGATTGACTATTAGGAAATATGGTAGTATTTATGTGGAGTACTGTATTTTTATGTTTTAGCTTTATAGTGAATTCTCATATTCATTTGGGAAGTTACGAGACTGTTTATCACTTTCAGAAAATATTTTTTCTGAATAATGCTGTTCCTTTATGACATAGAGAAGGTTCGAAACTTACAAACATTCAGAGATACAAACAAATCCAAATGAAAATAACAGAGAAGATAAAGAGATACTATAATCAAACAATACTATATCATTTAATACAGTGAGCAAACTAACATTGTAATAACTTGATATCTATTTTATATGAAACCCGACTATTTTGTTGACTCTTGTAGCGGGAAATCATAGTGATCCAGTCAACCACTGGGCCCTTCTAAAAGTGACCCAAATGATTAAAGATGCCAACATAGTATGAATCATGAATCATAGAGTCACTCCTTGTAAATCGATGGTTCGTCATATAAATGGACAGCAAGAAAAGCAGGTGGATGACCCAAAAGAATGGTCTCCCGCAGAGCTGGGAAATTTTGTGGAGATTCCTGCGTTGTTATGGAATTCTTAAACATGGGAGCTTAATGAAGTCTTCATGAGCATAGCAAGTGCAAATTTAATAGCATGGGATTCAGGTTAGGCCTGTGCTAGGCCAAAATTTAACACAAATTCGATTTCCAAATAAGTTCTTGGAACAAATTAAGTTTGCAAGTTGAGCACCTATATGTGCCTCTATCTGCCTATGAGGATGGAGTTTTTAGTGACGGAGGTAATACATTTGCGTCACTTGCTAGATAACCTCCAACCTCATTTAGATATAATTGAAGAGGTACTTCTATTTATGCTTGTCTTAAAGTAAGATGTTATTGCAGGAGTAGAGGATGGCTTAGGAAGCGACCAAGAGAGGGACGCGAGTAAGATAGCCGCAGTTTCCCCAGCCCGTGTCATTCTGTCGGGATCCTCTCCCGTTGTGCAAGTTGCCTGTGGGCTTCATCATTCAGGTATTTTTCGTTGTTTACCATTTGCTATTTGAGTTTCACGAATGATTTCATGCGTGTACGTTTTGTTATAAATCTTCATGCAATTTGAAATGGATTCTGCTGCTTGAAGTGGAAAAAAGATTTTCAAACTATATCATACTTTGTGGAAGATTTGTTTTGCATTGATTATCAAAATAGCATTTATGAATTGTAGACTTATATTGTAGACTGCAGCTAATATGACTTGTCTTAGCTATCAACTTTATAATGCATGTACATTTTTTATGGCAAGTACTCATAAAACTTATCTTTATCTTTGCTTTCAGTACCTTTCCCTCTCTCACTGTTGTTTTGGTAGTTTTATTGCTACAGAGATTTTAATTGCTACTTATTTTTCTTCTTACTACCTGTGAGTTTTGGTTAAACATCTGGATTATACCAGATTTTATAAGATTTGTATAAATACATATAGGAAATAATTGTTTGTTATGGCTAGTTATCATTTCTGATTACACCCATATATTAATTTGGAATACCCAGTCTGATAATTATGTTATTCCTAGAGTATACTTATAGTATAAAAGGAAATGTAGACAAATTGTTCTATGCCCAACGCAATACATGAAAATTGATTTTTATGGATAAATCCAAAATAATTCGTATTCTTCTTTACCAATTTTACTGTAATATTCATTTCAATTGTAAAAGAAATGATTTCAAATAATTGTATATTTAATCTTTATACAGTTGTTCTCTGCGGTAATGGTGAGACATACACATGGGGAAGCAATAGCTACGGACAGCTAGGTGTCGGAGACTTGCTCTCGCGAGGCTCGCCAGTGATGATTCGACTACCCCCAAACGTTCGTGTAACACAGGTAGCCTCTGGAAGTAATCACACAGTTTTCCTTACTGCTGGTGGCCAAATATATACATGCGGAGATTTTCAGGTAAGCAGAGCAGCAATTTTTTTTCTTGTTTCAATTTGAAATGGATTGGTATTAAAGTTAACTTTTTTAATCTAATAGCCATGCATTTTCCATCATGAGGCTCAATACTACACAGAGCAAACAGAAATTGTCTAGTTTCTCTTCTTAACTTTTAGTTGTCGTTAACCAAGTACGTTGTTCATTGAGGAGTATTTGTACTTTAGCGTAAAATAATTTAAAAGGTTTAGCAAAATTTCAAAATAAAATTGGGAGCTAGGTTTATTCCTGGCATTCCATGCAACCTTTTTCTCTGGTACATTTAGCAGTATTTATACCTTTGAAATGGTGCTGTAAGGAGCATTTCAAGGAGCGACACAGGTCGAGACCAGAAAAATATTTGTACTTCCGGGGAAAGAGACATTGTTGGAATAGCAAGAATTCAGTTGTGCTAAATTTTCTTATAGATTTTTTTATATATATTATTACTTTTTCCAGAAAGGGCAACTCGGTCGTGTGGCTCCGCAGAGCGATGCAGGAGAAGGCAGTAGCCGAGGACGATGCCCTTGGTATTCGGTTCCAGGCGTCGTTCCTGGCATAGGGCCGAGGTTAGGTCGTCGTGCTACCTGGGTTGGTGCTTCAGCGGATGTCACGTATGTCAAGCTGGATCAGTCTCTCATCAATGCTCATAATCTGAGTGCTGCGTCAGTTGTTGCCAACAGCAATTGTCTAGGTACAGTATTTAAGGTCTTTTTAATCAAACATTACTTTGTGTATATAACGTATTTCAGAAGCATAAAAACATTTTCAATGTAAAATTGTTTTAATATTGTATTTATATATAACATGTTTTATTATAGAGTACATATTATAATGTAGTCATCACCATCTGTTACATTCAATACATAATATATGGTTCTCCAATACACCTCTTCTTATACTGGGTCACTTTGTAGATAATATTTTTTTGTAATTTCTCTATTTACTTCTCTGGTTACCAGAAGCATCACTTTTCTTTCAGTGGTTTTCCTTTTAATTTTTTTTTTCTTTATTTTAAACAACTCTACAACCTCTTCCCCTGATAATGCTGATCATATTCCTAATCATGAATATTACTCCTGAATGTCATCCTTGCTGTTTATACATGTCACATCTACTTCGCTCTCAGCAAGTGAGGCATTATTTTTAGGTATCTAAATCTATAGCAATAGATATATTTACTTACAACCAACATATTTTCCTTTTGTAGTGCTGTTACCCGTCGGCAGTAAAAGAGGAGAAGAGGAAGGTTGGAAGTGCTTGGTGATAAGTCGCTCTGATGGACAATGCAGAAGTTTTTCAACTTTAGATCAGATATGCTTTGCTGGTCATACTGTGTGTTTGGATCCTGTATACAATGTTCTTTGGAGGTAGGGTACACTGCTCTTTCTTTCCTTCTCCTCTTTACGTCTCATTGGCTTATTTTAACCCTTTTGCCCCCCAGGCTATTTGGAACTTTCCAACCCTTATCCCCAAGGGGTTATTTTTTTTCAAGCACATTTTGCAGTATATATTTTTTAAATTGCTCTAACAGCCTTAATTTTTGTCATAGAGAGGTCAGGTTGGTCTCATTCTCTTGGAAAATGCCTGAAGTTTCTCAAAAAATTATCAAAAATATGCAAAAAAAATTGTAAATAGCAGATTTTTGCAAGGACGTACCGGTACGTCCATGGGGGTAAAGGGATGAGTTTTGTGAAACGTACCAGTACGTCCTTTGGGGATAAAAGGGCTAATGTGAGTTGATGCACAGCATTAGCAAGATGAATATTTTTGGTAAACCATTTCGTTTCCTGAGTGTGGAAGGATTTGGTTATAGATTAGAACAATTTGTTAACCGAGAAGCACCACAAACCTAACAATGGTTTTGGCTGCAAGTTCCTATTAGCTTTACTTTATGAACTCTCAAGATGTACCACTTACAACCTTGCTATGTAAAAGTAATATTAAGATATTTTAAGCTTTTTATTCGCCTATTGCATGTAAATCTTGGAAGATAAGTGTTATCGACTGTCATCTGTTGCATAGGCATCTTTGAAGATAAGTGTTATTCATTTGATTAGCTATTGTAATTTAATTTTTAATTCTCTAATATTCTATCTCGCCTCATACCAGCTATGATAACAGCAGCGAGGAGATGAGGTGCTATAATATCGTGGCAGCCGAGGCTCAGAGGCTCACGAACGGTGGACTCCAAGATGGTCTGCGAGACTTGCTCTCTCCCGAGCTATCTCTTCCCATTCTTCCCGAATACCAAGTTTCCCGAGCTCAGGTAAATTGTAAATTCTTCCAATAAAAACATATTTGAACTTGAATTAAAATGACTGTAGGGTGTTTCCAGCTCTTAAAGATATAACTTTTCCTAGTAGAGAAAGATTAATGCATTTTTCATTCATTGTCAAATATCTACCTTATTTTGAAGTAGTCAATGAAAAGCAAGTATCGGTAAGTATTGTAATACTGCACTTAATTTTATGATGAAAATTATATTTCAATCCTTAGTGATATAGATTTTCAGTAAGAATTTTCTTTTTGATGCATTAAAAACACCATTGGGTGATTCATTGCAAAAACAGTATTGGTTGTAAGTGAAAAATAAAGTTAAATAAACCAGTAAAGAATTATAATAACTTGCGGAATAGATATTTGTTTGAGGCTCGAGGCGCGGATGGCAGGTTCATCCTTGCCAAGATTCTTGGACATGTTGTGTCCTACTATGCAAGTGGCATTTTTAGATTTGTTTTAGAAGCGGTTCTTTTGAAAACTATCTAACTTTTATAATGACTTATTAACTTTTATGGTTTTAATTGAATATTCTTTAATTTTTTATATATATAAACTAAATGATATTGGCGTCAATGACCTTAGATGTCAGGATGCCTGAAAACCTTAAATCAATCAATCAATCAACCGTAGAATCCATAGAAAATGGGATATTGTACTGCGCAGTATCATACAGTAACAACG
Source organism: Palaemon carinicauda (assembly GCF_036898095.1). Lineage (NCBI taxonomy): Eukaryota > Metazoa > Arthropoda > Malacostraca > Decapoda > Palaemonidae > Palaemon > Palaemon carinicauda. The sequence continues at coordinate 139,343,017 of NC_090737.1, forward strand.
ACATTCACCCTCGTTTGAAATAATCTCATTATTTGTAGGTTGCCTTGCACATGCTATCCTGCATTGACACAGTGACGTGGGCTCATGAACACGGACTGACCGTTGTGGACGATGACCCTCACACGGAAGCCACGGTTCGTGTTTATACGAGAGAGGATTTCACCCCTGTCAACAGATTTGAAAGTAGGTGTTTAACACAGTTCAAGATAGAACAGTACATTGTGACTAGATAATGGAAGTCTCTTGAGACAAACACATTATTATTATTATTATTATAATTATTATTATTATTATTATTATTATCATTATTATTATTACTAGCTAAGTTACAACCCTATATGGAAAAGCAGGATGCTATAAGCTCGAGGGCTACAATAGAGAAAAATAGCCTGTTGAGGAAAGGAAATAGGGAAATAAATATTGATCAGTCAATGAGATGAGTAACCCTTTGATATGGATGATTTACAAAATTTTAACCTATATCTGTCATAGTTAGTTATTATCCTCTAAAGCTATTTGAGACATTCATTTAAAAGCTGAACAAGGGCATTTAATTGTACAGTAATTTGTTCAAAATTGGAAGAACGACACCAACAAAGTCCTACGATAATATATTTAACGTCAGCAGTTGTAAGAGTTGGTGAGCAATATCTGAGATTACCTTCGAATTAGTTGTGGAGATCGAAGTTTATTTTGTTTACATTTTCTCAGGTCACGGCGGAGGCTGGGGTTATTCCGGTCACTCGATTGAGGCCATTAGATTCATGTGCGACACGGATGTGTTGGTTGGAGGTTTTGGCCTGTTTGGAGGACGTGGGGAATACATGGGGAAGATCAAGGTAAGCATGCTTTGGCTGTAGTGTTTGTTAATCCTTGAAAAAAATTCAAAATTCCTCCTTAGTTATAGGTCCTGTTGCTTCCTCTGTTTGCCTTATTGATCGCGGAGGTAACAGCAGTAGGGGATTCAGCGTATGAAACTCCATTTGTTGTGGATAAGGGGGTAGGGTGGGCTGTGGCACCCTATAGTCCATTTCTTTTAGCGAGGCATATTTGCACCAACTCGTAGCGGTGCCCTTTTAGCTCGGAAAAGTTTCCTGATCGCTGATTGGTTAGAATTACCTCGTCTAACCAATCAGCGATTAGGAAACTTTTCCGAGCTAAAAGGGCACCGCTGCGAGTCGGTGCAAATATGCCTCGCTAAAAGAAATGGACTATAGTAGTACCAGCCAAATTCGGCTGAATCCCTCGTCAGGCTGGGAGGTGGGGAGAGAGGAAAGGTCCCCTTTTGTTCTTCTGTATGATGTCAGCTAACCCCCCAAAATGGGGTGAAGTGCCTTGCTAAATACAGTAGATAGAATAGTGTCTTTAGACTGACTGGTATAAATGATAGAAAATGAATACTAAGTCGAAATAAAGATTTGCCTTTTATGCTTTTGATATTTTGGTTATCTAAAAATTTAATGAAGAAGAGGCCACCAGATAATCAGAATATCGGCTGTTTATACCTTCATATTGAGTATAAGGCAATCTCATTTACAAATGGATGCCTTTGTTCTAGATCTGTGGTGTGTATGATAAGAGAAGTAGGTTTACTAAGAGGCATCTCGATTTAAATTTTTTTCCCATGTTTAGCATGTCCAGTGGGTTTTATTTTCATTAAAGGAGACATAGATAGCACAAATTTGCATACAGAAAAGTCTTGCAGAAGCAAGGGATAGGTCATTGCCTTTTCCACCTAAGCTATGACCAGGGAGAACCAGATAATGGCTGCTAATGACTCGGTAAATTGGCCAATTCCCTTCCAGTCCCCTTTCTTAACCCTTTTACCCCCAGACTATTTGGAAATTTCCGACCCTTAACCCCCAAGGGTTATTTTTTATTCAAGCACATTTTGCAGTATTTAATTTTCGAATTGCTCTAACAGCCTTAATTTTTGTCATAGAGAGGTCAGGTTGGTCTCATTCTCTTGGAAAATGCCTGAATTTTCTTAAAAAATTATCACAAAAATAAAAAAAAAAATTGCAAATAGCATTTTTTTGCAGGGACGTACCGGTACGTCAATGGGGGTAAAGGGGTGTATTTTGTGAAACGTACCAGTACGTCCTTTGGGGTTAAAAGGGTTAATTTACAAGAACAGTAATGTTGTGATTATGAATGTAAATTGTTATGCTGTGAGTGTGACATGAGCTCTGGCTCCACAGATTACTAGTCCCTGGAATTTTATCTTGCATACCATAACCCTAATATGAAGTCAAGCCAATTTATCTTGCCTTTTTGCACTGTCCATATTTGAGTTATAGGACGGTCATCTCCCTTACAAACACCCTAAAACTCCTGCATGTTTAGATAACCTGATAGAGACGTGATAGATGGTTCAAAAGAAAAATTGAATGCTGTAATGTAATAACATATAAAGATAATGAATTTGGTAAAGTCTTGCACTTATTGGATACCCTAATGCAACCTGTCTTGTAATTATTTGAATACTTGGTGCATGCATGCATGCATATACCAAAGGCACTTCCCCCAATTTTTGGGGGTAGCCGACATCAACAAGAAACAAAACAAAAAAGGGGACCTCTACTCTCTACGTTCCTCCAGCCTAACCAGGGACTCAGCCGAGTTCAGCTGGTACTGCTAGGGTGCCACAGCCCAACCTCCCACATTTCCACCACAGATGAAGCTTCATACTGCTGAGTCCCCTACTGCTGCTACCTCCGCGGTCATCTAAGGCACTGGAGGAAGCAGCAGGGCCTACCGGAACTGCGTCACAATCGCTCGCCATTCATTCCTATTTCTAGCACGCTCTCTTGCCTCTCTCACATCTATCCTCCTATCACCCAGAGCTTTCTTCACACCATCCATCCACCCAAACCTTGGCCTTCCTCTTGTACTTCTCCCATCAACTCTTGCATTCATCACCTTCTTTAGCAGACAGCCATTTTCCATTCTCTCAACATGGCCAAACCATCTCAACACATTCATATCCACTCTAGCCGCTAACTCATTTCTTACACCCGTTCTCACCCTCACCACTTCGTTCCTAACCCTATCAACTCGAGATACACCAGCCATACTCCTCAGACACTTCATCTCAAACACATTCAATTTCTGTCTCTCCATCACTTTCATTCCCCACAACTCTGATCCATACATCACAGTTGGTACAATCACTTTCTCATATAGAACTCTCTTTACATTCATGCCCAACCCTCTATTTTTTACTACTCCCTTAACTGCCCCCAACACTTTGCAACCTTCATTCACTCACTGACGTACATCTGCTTCCACTCCACCATTTGCTGCAACAACAGACCCCAAGTACTTAAACTGATCCACCTCCTCAAGTAACTCTCCATTCAACATGACATTCAACCTTGCACCACCTTCCCTTCTCGTACATCTCATAACCTTACTCTTACCCACATTAACTCTCAACTTCCTTCTCTCACACACCCTTCCAAATTCTGTCACTAGTCGGTCAAGCTTCTCTTCTGTGTCTGCTACCAGTACAGTATCATCCGCAAACAACAACTGATTTACCTCCCATTCATGATCATTCTCGCCTACCAGTTTTAATCCTCGTCCAAGCACTCGAGCATTCACCTCTCTCACCACTCCATCAACATACAAGTTAAACAACCACGGCGACATCACACATCCCTGTCTCGGCCCCACTCTCACCGGAAACCAATCGCTCACTTCATTTCCTATTCTAACACATGCTTTACTACCTTTGTAGAAACTTTTCACTGCTTGCAACAACCTTCCACCAACTCCATATAACCTCATCACATTCCACATTGCTTCCCTATCAACTCTATCATATGCTTTCTCCAGATCCATAAACGCAACATACACCTCCTTACCTTTTGCTAAATATTTCTCGCATATCTGCCTAACTGTAAAAATCTGATTCATACAACCCCTACCTCTTCTAAAACCACCCTGTACTTCCAAGATTGCATTCTCTGTTTTATCCTTAATCCTGTTAATCAGTACTCTACCATACACTTTTCCAACTACACTCAACAAACTAATACCTCTTGAATTACAACTCTTGCACATCTCCCTTACCCTTATATAGTGGTACAATACATGCACAGACCCAATCTACTGGTACCATTGACAACACAAAACACACATTAAACAATCTCACCAACCATTCAATTACAGTCACACCCCCTTCCTTCAACATCTCAGCTTTCACACCATCCATACCAGATGCTTTTCCTACTCTCGTTTCATCTAGTGCTCTCCTCACTTCCTCTATTTGTAATCTCTCTCTCATTCTCATCTCCCATCACTGGCACCTCAACACCTGGAACAGCAATTATATCTGCCTCCCTATCATCCTCAACATTCAGCAAACTTTCAAAATATTCCGCCCACCTTTTCCTTGCCTCCTCTCCTTTTAACAACCTTCTATTTCCATCTTTCACTGTCTCTTCAATTCTTGCGCCGGCCTTCCTTACTCTCTTCACTTCTTTCCCAAACTTCTTCTTATTCTCTTCATATGACTGACCCAGTCCCTGACCCCACCTCAGGTCAGCTGCCCTCTTTGCCTCACGTACCTTGCGCTTTACTTCCACCTTTTTCTCTCTATATTTTTCATACTTCTCTATACTATTACTCTGCAGCCATTCTTCAAAAGCCCTCTTTTTCTCTTCCACTTTTACCTTCACTCCTTCATTCCACCATTCACTGCCCTTCCTCATGCTGCCTCCAACAACCTTCTTGCCACATACATCACTTGCAATCCCAACAAAATTTTCTTTTGCTAACTTCCACTCCTCCTCTAAATTACCAGTTTCTCTTACTCTCACCTCGTCATATGCCATTTTCAACCTTTCCTGATATTTACTTTTTACCCCCGGTTTTATTAGCTCTTCAACCCTCACTAGCTCCCTTTTACATCCACCTACTCTATTCCCCCACTCTTTTGCTACAACTAATTTTCCTTCCACCAAAAAATGATCAGACATACCGTTAGCCATACCCCTAAACACGTGCACGTCTTTCAATCTTCCAAACATTCTTTTAGTTGGTGAAATGTTAATTAGAAAATAATACTATCATCAAAACTTTTTTGGGAAATTTAGTGTAAGGCCATTTGTCGTTTTCTATGTTTTCAATAACTTTAATACAATACTTAGATAAAGAAAATATTTTTCATGTATATAGAATATTACTTATTTTTGCAAATGTAGATTTTAAAAGAACTACTGTACATGTACACTGACACATTTACGTACTTCATTTACTATTGATGAAAATATTCTCATTGTTTTTCAATTATATGCAACCTCTTTGAAGTCTATTATAAGACTTAGCATTTTGTCAATCTATTAGCTTAGTATAACAATTAATATATTCATTGAAATTATTTTTACTGCAGCTGTTTGAACTTGGAATCGAAGGTGGAGACCAGGAAACCGATGGCGATTTACTGGCCGAGACCGAGGAGATGCCTTACGAATGTGGTGCTCGCCAGAAATACCCTATGCTCTTTGATGAGCCTGTGCCAGTCCAGGTATTATTATTATTATTATTATTATTATTATTGTTATTATTATTATTATTATTATTATTATTATTATTATGGAATGCTAAGCTACAACCCTAGTTGGAAAAGCAGAATGCTATAAGCCCAAGGGCCCCAACAGGGAAAATAGCCCAGTGAGGAAAGGAAGTAAGGAAAACTAAAATATTTTAAGAATAGTAACAACATTAAGATAAATATTTCCTATATAAACTATAAAAACTTTAATAAATCAAGAGGAAGAGAAACTAGATAGAACAGTGTGCCTGAGTGTACCCTCAAGCAAGAGGACTCTAACCCAAGATAGTGGAAGACCATGGTACAGAGGCTATGGCACTACCCAAGACTAGAGAACAGTGGTTTGATTTTGGAGTATCTTTCTCCTAGAAGAGCTGCTTACCATAGCTGAAGAGTCTTCTACTATTATATTATATTTAGATGCAAAGGGAATTGAATGATTTGTCCCTGACAGATATAGATGCACTTCATGGTGTTTTATATTCTTAATGCCGATTCATTCATAGCAGAAGACTAAAACTTTTTACATCATAGTTTTGAGAATGAAATTACTCAATGCCTTATTTCCAGACTTAGTTTTATGTATATAGAAAATTGCTAAATCAAGGTATATATTTTTTTTTTCATTTTAGAAAACTCCAATTTGAAATTTGTTCAGTTTTCAGCATTAGATTACAAGCAGCTCAATTTTGATGCATTCTATATTGCATATATTTCATGTTTTTATACTATGTGTATAATGTTCTTTTATAATTTTGAATATTTGTTAACCCTTTCACCCCCAGCACTATTTGGAACTTTCCAACCCTTAACCCCTAGGCATTTTTTTTTTCAAGCACATTTTGCAATATATATATTTTTTTAAATTGCTCTAACAGCCTTAATTTTCGTCATAAAGAGGTAAGGTTGGTCTTATTATTTTGGAAAATGCCTGAAGTTTCTCAAAAAGTTATCAAAAATATGCAAAAAAGTGTAAAAAAACAGTTTTTTGCAAGGACGTACAGGTACGTCCATGTGGGTAAAGGGATGAGTTTTGTGAAACCTACCAGTACGTCCATTGGGGGTAAAAGGGTTAAAATATGAAAAATAAGAGAAAAGGGATTTTGACGAAGGAAAAATCTATTTCTGGGCGAGAGACCTGTGCCGCCCAGTGAAATGCTCCTTAAGCACCATTTCAAAGGAATATAACTGCTAATATTACCAGAGAAAAAATGTAAAGGAATGCTAGGTTGAACTAGCTCGCTCACCTAATGGTGTCGGTATAGACTGGGGCGAAATACCAGAGGTCTCGTACCATTTAGACTTCTCCTCTTCGAAATCCCCCAATAGTGAGGTGCCGTTCAACCTCCCCTGCCTCGCAGACCAGTACTACTAACTCAACCCACGCTTGCCCATCACTCCTTACAGCACCCTTAAGTTTGGGGTCTGAACAGGGGGGGAGCAAATAGGGTGGGTTCACTGGGCGGCACAGGTCTCTCGCCCAGAAATAGATTTTTCCTTCGTCAAAATCCCTTTTCTGGGCTCAATCCCTGTGCCGCGCAGTGAAATAGTACCAGAGAAAACGAACCCAAACTTTATTAACTATACGGGAACGAATAAAAATCAACATAACAAACAGTGGTTTAATCAAAAGTTAACGTAGAAGACGGACGTCTTTAATAACATCAGCATGATAAGGTATAATATCCCAGGAAGGGAAGACAAAAGAACATTAACTTAAAACAAAACCAATTAAGGTCAAACACTGGAACAAATTACATACACTTGAACACTAAAGAAATACAGTTCGTATGGAAGAATAAATTGAACAATGATAATAAAATGGCAATGTTACGAACTAGGAACACCCATGGGTGTGATACAACAAACCGAACTCAGGTAGGAACTGTAAGTGAGGCAGGTAAGAGGAAGAAGGTGGAAGATATAGGATTCAGGGATTAGTTAGAAGGAATTTGTCCGGGGGATACCACGCTCCCTGCAGCTACGGTAGCGAGTTGAAGGGCCTCTAATTGTTTAAGATAGTGCCGCTTGAACACTGAGGGGGATTTCCATCCGGTATATTTAGAGATATCTGTAAAGTTCATATGATGGAAAAAATTTATTGAGGTCGCTACCGCCCGAATGTCGTGGACGTGAGGAAAAGACTCTGGATTGGCCTGTTTAATAAAATACAAGATCTGTTGTCTGATCCCTTTCAAAGTTATAGTCCCTCCCCGCTCCCTGATGAACAAGGGTCCCGAGGTCTTATAGGAAGTCCTTGATAGAAAGGACTTTAGAGTGGTAACCGGGCATAGGGAAGGATCCTGAAGGAAAGGGATGATTTTCCAGGAGGACCATCTATTCTGAGGGTCTTCATTTTTGGCCAAGAAGACCTTGTCTGGGGAGAGGAGGACCTCTCCTGACGGAAGGAACTCTATGTGGCCTGGATCCCTTGATAAGGCAGCTAATTCCAAAATCCTGGCGCCAGATGCCAAACTCACGAGAAAGAGAGTTTTCCTGAGTAGAGGGATATACTCACATGAATCGTTGACGGTTTCTGACGCTAGTTTAAGAACATCATTGAGAAACCAGGAAATCGGGCTAGGACGAGAAGATGGTCTCAGTCTGGCACAGGCTCTTGGGATCGAAGCTAGCAATGAATCTGTTAGATCTATATTAAAGCCGATTAGAAAAATCTTCTTCAAGGCAGACTTGATGGTAGTAATAGTGTTGGCTGCTAAGCCCTACTCAAACAAGGTTCTGAAAAAGGTTACCGTTAGGTTTAGTGTCATAAAGTCAGTACTAGAATCTTTCAAAAACTTAGCTAGTTTTTTGACCGCTGAGTCATATTGACGAAGAGTGGAGTCTCTCTTGTCAGATTCTAAAAATAAAGTATTCTGGGGGTCTATGTTAGCCCCTTTGTGTGCCGCAAACTTCATGAAGTCCATAAAGTTAGGGTGGTCTGAATGTTTGAGGAAGCGAACACAGTGCACGTTTGTACTATCTGGGTCAAAGTCGGGTTGGGAATCTGGTGAGGGTGGAGATTCAGCTCCAGTAAAAGAGGAAACCAATTGCTCTTGGGCCAATTGGGGGCCACCAGGGCTACTTGACCTTTGAAGGTTCGAAGTTTGTCCAGCACTTTCATCAGTAGGTTCACCGGTGGGAAAAGGTAAATCCTTTCCCAGGCGTTCCAGTCGAGAGACATGGCATCCGTGGCGTAAGCCCGAGGGTCCAGGTTGGGGGCCACATAACATTTCAGCTTGTGGTTGGATTCCGTCGCGAAGAGGTCTACCTGGAGATCCGGCACTTGGAAGAGGATCCATTGAAAGGATTTGCGATCTAGTGACCATTCTGACTCCAACGGTACCGTCCTGGAGAGTGCGTCTGCCACAACGTTCCGAACTCCAGCCAGATGAACGGCGGATAGGTGCCATTGGTTTGAGGCCGCCAGGGAGAAGATTGCCACCATCACGTGATTGATGGGACCTGACTTGGAGCCCCCTCTGTTTAGACAACGGACTATGACTTCGTTGTCGAGGACTATCCTCAGATGTTGTTTCTTGGCCGGGGAAAGACGTTTCAAGGTTAGTAAGACAGCCATGGCCTCCAGGACGTTTATGTGAAATTGCTGGAACATTGTGGACCAAAGGCCCTGAACTTTCCTGTGTTGGGAGTAGCCTCCCCAACCTGATAGGGAGGCATCCGTGTGGATGACTATCCTTGGAGGGGGGTACTGCAACGGAACCGATTTTGATAGGCTCTTGGCGGTTGTCCATGGGAGAAGCCTCTTCCGAAGAATGGGAGGAAGGCGTGTCTTCTTGTCCCGACGTTTGGTGTTCGCTCTGGAGCGCCAAACTCGGTTGATGTCTTTCAGTTTCGCTTTCAGAAGGAGGTCTGTCACTGAAGCGAATTGTAGGGACCCTAGAATCCTCTCCTGGTTCCTTCTGGAAGTTACCTTTTCCCCGAGAAAGCGTTTGGTATTTTTCGCAATCTCTATCCTCTTGGACCTGGGGAGACATAGAGTGTGAGAACGTAGGTCCCACCGTAATCCCAGCCACTGAAATTTGGTCTTTGGTGTCAGACGAGACTTTCCGAAGTTTATCTGGAATCCCAGAAACTGAAGATATTGGATCACCTTGTTTGTTGCCTTGAGACAATCCTCGACGTTGTCTGACCAGATTAGCCAATCGTCCAGGTATGCGACGACTTGGATTCCGTGGGATCGGAGTTCCTGAATGACCGATTCCGCCAGTTTCGTGAAGATTCTGGGCGCGATGTTGAGCCCGAAAGGCATCACTTTGAACGTGTAAGCCTTGTCGTCCAGTCTGAATCCTAGGAATGGGCGGAAGTGTCTCGCTATTGGAACGTGATAGTAAGCATCGGTAAGATCGATGGAGGTGGTGACGGCCCCACGGGGAAGCAAGGTTCGCACCTGCGAGACGGTAAGCATGTGAAACCTGTCGCATTGAATGGACAAGTTTAGTCGAGACAGATCGAGGATGACCCTTCGGCTGTCGGAGTCTTTCTTCGGAACGCTGAATAAGCGACCTTGAAACTTCAGATATTTTGTTTCCTTGATCGCGTTCTTGCGAAGAAGATCTTGGGTAAACAAAAGTAGGTCCGGTGTCGAGGGTTGATGGAATCTGTTCGGTGGAGGAGGCCCTTCTATCCAACTCCACCCCAGGCCCTTGGAGATTATGCTGAAGGCCCAAGGACTGAATTTCCAGCGACTCCGGAACACATAAAGTCTCCCTCCTACCTGAAGACCGTCAGTAGTTGGAGGTTTTACCGCCTCGGCCACCACGTGACCCTTTTCCACGGGAGAAATATCTCCCTTTGCTTCTGTTCTGAAAAGAACCCCTCGAACCGGGGCCCCTGCAGAGAAAATCCTTTTTTATGTACAGACTAGTTAAGGATATCAATTTAGGAAAGCATTAAGAACAACTAATGTGATATAAGACAGTTCTAAAAATGCGTAAATCTTTTACAGGCCAACAAGTGGTACGTAGCATGGGCTCGCGTCAGCGGGCCAAGTAGTGACTGCGGTTCGTCCGGTCAAAGCATGGTCACCACCGAAGATCAGTGAGTTCTTATAATATGGTTTGATTCTATTTCTTTTCTTGAGAGAGCACTACTATATCCTTGCAACTTTCATCTTGTTTTTAGTGCTCTGTTGTAGAAAGTACTAAATATTCTGAACCTTGTTACTCTGAGACTTAAATGTGATGTATTGACACACACACACACACACACACACAAACACACACGCACAAAAACACACACACGCACAAAAACACACACACACACGCACAAAAACACACACACGCACAAAAACACACACACACACGCACAAAAACATACACACACACGCACAAAAACATACACACACACGCACAAAAACACACACACACACTCTCTCTCTCTCTCTCTCTCTCTCTCTCTCTCTCTCTCTCTCTCTCTCTCTCTCTCTCTCTCTCTCTCTCTCTCATTTAGCACATCTTTCCTCTCAATCAAAAATTGGAAAAAGATGCAAATCAAACTGTCAAAATCACGTTAGAATGTTGTAGTATTGTATTCCGATAACCATACAAAGATCAGTACATATACTAAATAGTTAATAATTGTACGGTTAGAATTATAACCTTCTGATGCTTTCTTTTTTATGTTATTTCAGAGTCATATTTTACTTCAAGTCATCCAAAAAATCAAATAATGGAACCGACGTCAATGCAGGTCAGATTCCACAACTCTTATATCGCATAACATCGCAAGAAGGATCCGTAACGCCGCGTCCAACTCACGACACGTCAGAACCGGCCCCTATTCTCTCGAAAGGTTTCTTCATGACTGTGAGGAATGTAAGTTGAGAATTGAAGTGACTGCATAGGTTTAGTTGATAAAGTTCATACATTGAGAAAATTGAATTAGAGTTAAACTGTATGATGTACATGTTCTTTTGAAGGTCTCATTTAGTCCATGCGGCTACTGCTAAATGAAAATCAAATCTTGTTTATTTTCATAATTATTTCTCACATTTCTGTGACATGCTTGTACAGCTGTCCTAAAAATCATTTGAAGATACTTTCTAGGTGTAGTTTCAAATGATAAAAATACTTCATAGTTTAAACCATGACAACTTTTACGAGAATGTTTATTTCTACTGTTTATCGTATTTGAAATAAGTTGAACTGTTTTATGGGTGTAATTTACTGTCAATATATACAATAGCTTTGAATTGAAATTCAGAATATGTTGTAGGATCTTTATTCTTTTTAGTATTGTAACATATTACCCTCTTGTTATGCAGTGAATAGATAATTTAGCATATCTAAAAACCTTCAAATTTATATTCCAGGATGTATTTCAATCCTTGCTGGATTTGCTTGGCTGGGCCTGGGCAACTTTGAGATCTTGCGTCGGAGAGGTGAGTATGGTTTCTCGTTTCACATTTTATTCCAGGACTGGGTAAAGTAATTTTTTTGATACTGTGCGAAGCACCCTTTCATATGTCTCCCAGACACAAATACAATAGGTAATGCTCTAAATCAATAGTGGTAACTGAGAGGCAAGGTGAATGCAACTAACTTTATTTCAACAGACAGCGAGCTTATATACAAGAGCCTTCAATGGAAAAAGGTCACAATAATTTAAACATATCAATTCATGAAAGGACAGGCTTAAGCTAGTTCTGTTAACAGTGAGGTGTAGAGTGAGATATACAATAAAAAAAATAGTTACAGAGTACAAGTGTGTGTGAAACACACAGGTACAATACTGTCCTTTGGGTTACTTAAACCAAACAACACCAATGTTTCTTTCTATAAGGTTACAATTAAGTCTTTATTTCATTTGAAAAAATACACCTTCATCTTTGCATTGGGCTTTTATTAACATCTGAAATACTTGTAGTAGCCATTCACTAATTACATAAAGACAAGTTGCTAATGGGAAGGGGTAAAATGTCACGAGATCTATGTCCTATCCCTAATCCTCATCATAAATCTGCCATTTATTTAGCTGGTTTTATTTACATAAGAAGTCACTCAAGCCCTTAGAATCAGTAGATGCAAGAGCATACATACAATATACAGTTTACACTCCAAGAAGTACAATTTTTTTTTCTGGAAGTATATTTATAAATACTTCACTTTAAAAGGTTGAATGATGTTAAGTTTTGTTGACTATATTCATTTCTTTCCTTAAAATATGGTGATCCTAAACTGCAAAATCTCAGTATGCAAAGATTGTATTAGCAAAATTCCTGCATGTCAGAAGGTCAATCTGCACTATATGTTAAAGCTTTTATTGAAAGAGAGAATGCATTTTAATAAAGATATACAAATAGTAATTTCTTCTGTATTAATTTTGATTTAAGTGAATTTATTTTTATCTAGAAATTATTTTTCCATACATTATCAAGTGGTATTGAATTTATTTTAATATATATTTCTTTCCTTAATGCTTTTAGCAAGTGAGTCATGCTGGCAGTCAAGGTTCAAGTCCTACTGTTGCCATGTTAGACCTTCAACGACTCGTGTACATCTGTTGTGCTTGTTTGCGTCTACTGAGGATTTACATCAATGAGGTCTATCCAAATTCAGGTAAGAGCCATGTCATAATGGTTTCCAGTATACAGTTGTATGTAATTCAATACTCCCTTTTACCCCTAGGCTATTTGGAACTTTCCAACCCTTAACCCCCAGGCCTTTTTTTTTTCCAAGCACATTTTGCAATATATATTTTTTTAAATTGCTCTAACAGCCTTAATTTTCATCATAGAGAGGTCAGATTGGTCTCATTCTTTTGGAAAATGCCTGAAGTTTCTCATAAAGTCATAAAAAATATGCCAAAAAAATGTAAATAGCAGTTTTTTGCAAGGACGTACCAGTACGTCCATGGGGGTAAAGGGATGAGTTTTGTGAAACGTACCAGTACGTCCATTGGGGGTAAAAGGGTTAAATTTTGAAATATTTCCAAATTCTTTTTGGGTCAGGTAGTTTTGGTTCTGGAACTTTAAACCACTGCCAGACTTTTCAACTCTTTGTGGTCCAATTTATATTATGTAATTATTTGAAATCAGAGGATTTTCACATACTTTTGGTTCTGGAACTTTAACCACTGGCAGGCTTTTCAACTCTTTGTACTCCTGTTTATATTACCTAATTCTTTGAAGTGAGAGGATTTTCAGGATACTAGCATTATTTCATTATTCCTTCCATTCCAAATTTAAAATACCTGTTTTCATCTTCCATATCTTCCATATCCTTTTGTTCCCTTCAAATTTAATTTACATTTTGTATCCTGAGCTACAATATCATTCTAGATATTTTCTCTGTTCTTTGCCATTTTGAGATTTGGATTATAATCCACCAGACTCTTCTTTGTTCTTACTGGCCACCTTTTATTCCTTTTCTCTGTGTACGTCTCTTAAGTGCCAGATATGAAAGGCTATTTCTCTTAATTCCTTTACCATACATCTTTATAATACTGTATATACTTTTTCCAATGCCACTCCATATACCTTTCCTGCATTTTCTATGCCTTCTCTGGATGGTCCCTACCTACCTTTTTGATTTTATATCGTTTGCAAATTTAAAACATATCACAATATTATCTCTATTTTATCACAGTACGTGTCTTGAGGAGTAACGGAGAGAAAGGATGCCTGGCCGAAAGTGTGGCTGATGTCAGAGGCCTTCTTCGTCAAATGCTCTCAGATCCTATACCGACTCCATATGTAAACCGCAAAGGGAAGATGAGAAATGGTAGAGGTAGGTAGTGTATATTATTATTATTATTATTATTATTATTATTATTATTATTATTATTATTATTACTAGCCAAGCTACAACCCTAGTTGGAAAAGTAAGATTTTATAAGCCCAAGGGCTCCAACATGGAAAAATAGCCCAGTGATGAAAGGAAAGAAGGAAATAAATAAACGATATAAGAAGTAATGAAAAATTAAAATATTTTACAAAACATTAACAAAGTTAAAACGGATAATTCATATATAGACTATAAAAAGACTTATGTTAGCCCGTTCAACATGAAAACATTCGCTGCAAGTTTGAACTTTTAAAGTTCTATCTTCTGGATTTTTATTTTGTATGGAGGTTCTGGCACTAACCAAGACTAGAAAAGAGCTGCTTACCATAGCTAAAGTCTCTTCTACCCCTAACTTGTTGGTATATAGCCACTGAGCATTACAATAGCTACCCACTTATGTGAGAGCTATAATGTGTAGTATGCATAGTGTTATCAAATGTTTAAGGGAAGAATGTGCAAGGAATATGCCAGATTATACAGTGTATGTGAAGGTACAGAAAATAGTCTTATCCAGAGAAGGATCCAACATTAAAGTGTCAAGCTAGTACATAAAGGATCCTTAATCACTAGACAGTACTGTATTACAATGGATGGCAGTTGCCTTGAAAAACCTACTAGCTTTTGCTGTTGGAGAAATCATTATTAATGTTATTAGTACTAAATGATCCAGTGTAACTTGTAAAAATCTTTTATAATGAAAAGGGTAGATAATCAATATAATGAAGATGAAATATTGTATAAAGAAATCTTAGGGATTGGGACATTATCTTTTCAAATTTTACCCGAAGAGTTTAAGGGAAGGCGGTAACTCCCTACCTCCAGCAGAGAGCTATGTAAAAATGTACATAAATGTTGTATAAAGACAGGCAACACCGATAATATCTGGCTACAGTATATCCCTAATTCCTCACCTCTAGCTACCAATTTATACTAACCAGATAGAGAATCTTGTGTATACTGCTTATAGTTGAAAGAATCTCGCATTGCATATACAGTGTGACTTGAATTAGTACGTTACATTCTAAACTGAGGATGTCATACAGGTCAAAAAAGCATCAGTTTACTTATCCAGTATCTTTCTTTGCTTTTCTACTAAGTAGATATTTACATTTGTAAGACAGGATTTTTTGTTTGGTAAAAGAGGTCGTTAAGCATCAATTTATATATCCAGTATTTTTCTTTGCTTTCCAGACTAAAGAGATATTTGCATGTCTAAGACAAGATTTTTCGCTTTGGTAAAAGCTATTTTCGTTTAATGAATTCAGTGTTTTGGATACGAGTCGGTGCTTTTTAGTGAGGTCCCCTTTCTCTCGATTTCAATTGGTTGCAGTTATCTACAATCTAGAGCAAAGCTTTATACTGAATAAGTTTGGCGAGAGATCTGTTGTAATACCCATACTGACAGATCAACTAATATCAAGAGTATGTTTGGTCACATAAAGATCTAAGCGTAAGGTTATCTACCGTAATTTTTATAAAAGAAACTGTACTGAAAAAAAAAGCACAATTAATAAAATATTAAATATATACAATAAAGATTTTATGTACTAAATATGAATTAACTAATGTCAGATACAGTATTAGTAAGGTGATGTACTGGTATCAAAATGATAAGCAATATTAATATTCTATGGAACATAATGTCTAGTTTTTAATTTTTGTGTATATTCTGATATCTTGAGAAGGAATTATGGGATCATTGATACTTTAGAAGAAATTAAATACAAGCCTTGATTTCCTCAAATTAAAAGATTTATATTGTATTTACCTTCTATTTTGAAATGTCTAAAACTTATTTTGCTGTTATCTGGTTAGTGTTGATTATTTTTTCTTTGGCAGAAGTTGGACCCTTGACGCGAATGGTGGTTTCGGTCCTAGACGAGTGCCACAAGACATTCGTGTCGTGCTTTCACGCTTTCTATCCAACGGGGCAGTTGAAGTGGGCATGTTTGTGTGACCTGCTTTTCTCGAGAGATACTATTTCTAAGGTGAGTTGTAAGATTTTCTTCCCAAACCATCATCATCATCTCCTACACCTATTGACACAAAGTGGTTCAGTTAGATTTCACCAGTCATCTCTCATCTTGAGCTTTCAATTCAATACTTCTCCATTCATCATGTACTTTGCACTTCATAGTCCTCAGCCATGTAGGCTTGGGTCTTCTAACTCTTCTAGTGCCTTGTGGAGCCCAGCTGAATGTTTGGTGAACTAATCTCTCTTGGGAGTGCAAAAAGTGTGCCCAAACCATCTTTAGCCATCAGATAAGTAAAATCACCCAAAAAGCAGCTGATGCATTATGAAGTTCGTATGTGGAAATAAATGAAATCTTTGTTTTATTAAGCGTCCTTGTGGATTTACGGAGATGGCATACCCCATTCATTCAATAGTCACTCAATAGTTATCACGATAGAAAAGATTATGGAGGTTGATTTTGACCATAATTTTTCATTAGTGGTGTCTTAACCCTTTTACCCCCAGGCTATTTGGAACTTTCCAACCCTTAACCCCAAGGCGTTTTTCTTTCAAGCACATTTTGCAATTTATATTTTTTTAAATTGCTCTAACAGCCTTAATTTTCGTCATAGGGAGGTTAGGCTGGTCTCATTCTTTTGGGAAAGGTCTGGAGTTTCTCATAAAGTTATCAAAAATATGCTAAAATAATGTAAATAGCAGTTTTTTGCAAGGACGTACCAGTACGTCCATTGGGGGTAAAAGGGTTATGACATTCGTGAACTTTGTAATTCAACATTTTTTCTAATTTTTATTAGATATAAAGTATTTATTATGAACACACTGGAAATGCACTAGTCAATTTTTCATAAATATACTGTATATTAAAAAGCTGCCAAGATGAAGAAATTATAAACTTACTTTTCACACATCTTAAAAATACAGTTTTATAGCTTTATCATTATATCGTTAGCGATATATTTAATGAAGAGTCAAAATTTGTAAAAGACTTTTTCCAACAGATACATATTTCGTTTTAAGTTCTGTATGAAATGTCAGACTTTTTCCAACAGATACATATTTCGTATTAAGTTCTGTATGAAATGTCAAACTTTTTCCAACAGATACATATTTCGTTTCAAGTTCTGTATGAAATGTCAGACTTTTTCCAACAGATACATACTGTATTTCGTTTTAAGTTCTACATGAAATGTCAAGTTGATAAATACATGACATTTTCCCCTTAATGTAATGGGACCCTATATCCTTTTTTATAAACTACAGTTCTCTTTTTCTGTTTACTTGAACAGGGAATAGAGGAAAGCCACGATAGTGATCGGCTACTGAGTGCCGTCTTGGCGTCTCTGTGTTCGCCAACAGTAAAGCTTAGAGCGACTTTTCCAATTCTATCGGAGTCTGATTCAGAACTAGCACACCGACCATCGCCAGCAGACAATGCAGCCCTTTCAACTCTACAACCTGGAGATCTTTATCGATATCCCCTCTTGGTAGAACACATGACGTGTAAAACCCACGTAAGTTATTATTATTATTGTTGTTATTATTATTATTATTATTATTATTATTATTATTATTATTATTATTATTATTATTATTATTGTTATTACTAGCTAAGCTACAACCCTAGTTGGAAAAGCTAGATGCTATAAGCCAGAGGGCTCCAATAAGGAAAATAGCCCAGTTAGAACAATAAATAAGGAAAGAAATAGAAGTATATAGGCCACAAGAGGTAATGAATAAGAATATAAAATATCTTAAGATCAGTAACGTTAACATAGATCTGTCGTATATTAATAATTTAGGATTGTTAATGAAGTACAGTACGTATTTTGTCATTTTTATACTGTGTTAGTATAATTTTCTACATAAAGGCAATGAAGTGTTTAGGTATTATAGTATTTCCTTTCATTTCTAAGATTGACAATGGTGGAAGCGTGGTTTGGACTTTCCGGGAAGTGCTAGACCGCTTGCTAGGAGTCGTTTGTGGAAGCGTGCGTCAGGCTCTGCGAGGGGAGAGAGTTACACCCCTTCCTGCTCTTGTACATAACACCTGCCTTTTGTTGGCTGCGACCGTAGCGGAACTCTCTGCAGAGACAAACTCAGTTGAGGTAGGTATTTTTGTCTAAATACTGGTTTAAGAATTATGTAAAGTTATCTAAAATTAGAATAATTTTACACTAAGCTATTATTTGCACTGAATAGTTGTAAGATTGTCCTGATGATTTTTTCTATTTATATTAATGAGCCACCCTAACAGTACCAGCCGAACTCGGTTGAGTCCCTTGTCAGGCTGGGAGGAACATAGAGAGGAGACGTCCCCTTTTTTGTTTCAATTGTTTGATATCGGCTAACCCCCAAAATTGGGGGAAGTCCTTGGTATATGTATATATTAAAAGATTTGGAATTCATACCTTATTTTATAAACTGAGTCCAAGAACAAGTGATGCTGTAAGTTTTTATTTTGTCATTTTCTCTTCTAGTTTTATGGTTAATCATATTTAAAATGAGACTTTGGAGAATAATGCTCAACTTCATTATTTCTTTTCAGGGAGAAGTTCCAGCAGGAGGTCGAGTTTTACACATCACGCCGTCAAGGTTTACCCGAACCTCTCAGAGTCGCACTTGGAACACGGGGAATGGCTCTCCTGACGCGATATGCTTCTCTGTAGACCGCCCAGGTATTGTCATAGCTGGCGTCTGTGTGTACGGAGGCGTTGGCACCTACGATTACGAGCTCGAGGTGATGGATGAGAGTGGTGGAGGGGGCCAGGATCCTTCTCATACCCTCGAAAGATGGAGCGTGATGGAAAGTGCTCGGGGAACTTTTGGACCGGATGATTCGGTGGCTGACATTGTGGAAATCAAATTCGAAAGACCCATCTCAGTGAAGGTACAAAATACATTATTGATTGGAAAAGAAATTTCAATGTAATTTGTCTGATTTTGATATTTTTTTTAGTTCAATGTAATTTCCTAAATTTAGCTGTTACATAAATAATTGTTTTATTTTTTGCTTTCAGGTTTAATTGTTACTATTATTAGTACTTTCACTAAAATGTTTTTAAATTTGAAATGCCTTTATAGATTTAAAATACTGTACATATTGTATCACCATTTATAAGGATTATTCACTTATATGAAAGGATGAATGCAGATATTCTCTAGTTATACTGTATTATAGATTTCATTATTCTCCTTTTCAGGATGGTGTCAAGTATGCCATTAGGCTATGCAATCACGGAGGTCGTACTAGCAATGGCGATGGGGGTTTAGGATCCGTCAAAGGTCCAGATGGCACAACTTTCACGTTTTCTGCGTGTAGTTTGTCAGTGAATGGAACCAATCATATTCGTGGCCAGATCCCTCACATTATGTATTACAGGTATGCATAAAAAACGGTATTTATTACACATACAGCTCATAAATCTTTTGATGTAGACTTGTAAAATACATCTTACGATAACAAGCATTAAAGGTTTAAAGGCCGCTCATGAATGGCAGGGGTAAGGGACAGTGACATTGCCCTATTGAGCAGGACAATGCCTTAGAGACTGACCTTATATACTTATGATCAGCACCCAAGCCCCCTCTCCACCCATGCTAGGACGAAGGAGGGCCAGGCAATAATGCAATGACTTGCTGATGACTCAGCAGATAGACTTATAGCCTCCCCCAACCCCCTATCCTTTGTTGGAATGCATTACCACTTTACTAACGGGGGTACGTCCAGATCAAATTCTATATATTTTCTATATTCTGTTACAAAGTTTGTTCTCGAAAGTGTGTAGCACAGGATTTTTAATCAAATATTGAAATGATTGATGTTATAATAATTCCTTGATGATTGTGCTCTAAGGCTTATCATGAGGAAATCAAATTTGAAATACTTGCTTTAAATTGTTAGGTATTTTATTTTCTGTGTGGGAAATTTAAAGAAGGTGATGAATGCAAGAGTTGATGGGAGAAGTACAAGAGGAAGGCCAAGGTTTGGGTGGATGGATAGAGTGAAGGAAGCTCTGGGTGATAGGAGGATAGATGTGAGAGAGGCAAGAGAGCGTGCTTGAAATAGGAATGAATGGCGAGCGATTGTGACGCAGTTCCGGTAAGCCCTGCTGCTTCCTCCGATGCCTTAGATGACCGCGGAGGTAGCAGCAGTAGGGGATTCAGCATTATGGAGTTTCATCTGTGGTGGATAATGTGGGAGGGTGGGCTGTGGCACCCTAGCAGTACCAGCTGAACTCGGGTGAGTCCCTTGTTAGGCTGGGAGGAACGTAGAGAGTAGAGGTCCCCTTTTTGGTTTTTGTTTCATTTTTTTTATGTTGGCTACCCCCAAAATGGGGGGAAGTGCCTTGGTATATGTATGTATGTATGCTTTTGGGAAACATATTTTGCATTCTAAATATGTATATATTTTTTTTTCAAGCACACCGCAAGACCCAGAAAGCCAGCAGAGTACCAGAGAAATAGCCGAACAACAAGCAAGGAAGTCCGCCCTGGCCATGGTTGGAAGCATTGTCCGCGTGGCCACCGAGCTGATGATAATGGGTCTGGGAGTCGGTGACGAAACCGCCGTTGAAGTTCTCGGAACGGCTCCTTTGTTGACGATGCTGTTGCCTTTGGTCCTCTCCCATGTCGGACCTCTAGCCACATCAGATCCCAGGGTAAATACATGTTATATATTGGGGAATAAAATTCTTTTGCAATGCTTAGGAATTGTCAGGTTAAACTAGAGATCTTGGAAACATTTGTGGATTAAATGGCTTCTCTTTTGTAAAGAATTACTATACAGTAAAACCTCTAGGTACGAAAGTTTCTGCATACGAAAAACTCTAGATACGAAAGTTTCTGCATATGAAAAACTCATTTTACAAAACAACATACAAAGATTTTTTCGCCTCATATTACAAAAAAATACTCAGGAAGCGAAACGAAATTTACGGTTAGGTTACTTATATTGAATGATTCAAATGTATTTGGCTCTATTTTATTCTATGAAAAAATTATGTTACGAAATCCACTCTAGAACAAATTAATTTTGCATCCTGAAGTATTACTGTATACTGTGTTCAGTTCCATAGAATTAATACCTCCTAGGCTGTTGAGTCTCCCATTTATTGTCGGTATTTTGTGTATGATTTTAATCTTCAATCATTTGCTTTGTAAGATTAATTGTATTTTCTCACATTTCATTAATAATTGATAAATACTGTAACTTCTCCATGTTTTTATATCTCATTGACAGAAGCCACTTGACTTTATATGTTTTCAAAGATATATTTAGTACAGTACAGTAGTATACATTTAATAAATGGTATTAGAAGATTAGGAGAGGAAACTTTTAATATTAATGAAATTATCGTAAGTGCGTTAATCATTTTTGTGCCTAAAAATCTAAGTTCATTAACTCTTAATTCATTTGATGAGGGCGATCTATCCTGGAGTGATCAGCCCTACAAATCATGGTAAACCTTTTGATTGACACATTTTCCCATTATCATGGGGATGCAGGACTCTTATAGGGATCAGAATTAAATATTATTACTTATTTTCTATTTTATTGTTCTATTTACACAATTCTATACAATTTAATTATGTATTCAGCAGTGATCTTAAAAGAAACCTTAATACTGTACTAAGTTTAAACAACATATACAGTAGTAAAGCCATATTTCACATTGAGTTAAAGTATTGTTCAAACTTTAGAAAATAAAACTTAGTATATGCAATCCTCAATCCAGTTAATGCTGTACTAAATTTACGTGATTATAAACAAACACTTTGACACCATACACCAAACCATTCTATCGCTAAGGTTTTCCACATAAATTCTTCAATTCAACTATTAGTGTTGTGAGCATATTTCAAGAAGAGAAATGAGCATTGGAATATAAATGTTAGTAATGTCTTAGTATCAACACCTATTGATGAAAAGGTGCAAGCTCCTGGGCAGGCTATTTAAAACCAAGGAAAACATACCCATTTTTTTTCTGTTGAAAGTTGTGTCCTGAAACATGCAGTATAAGCATGTTCATCATCATCATCCGTTACTAGTCCACTACAGAACAAAGGCCTAGACATGTCCTTCCACTTGCGTCTGTTTATGGTCTTTCTGTGACAGCCCACACCTGCAAACTTCTTTAGTTTGTCGATCCATCGTCTTATCTTCCTTCCCCTGCTTCTGTTACAATCTCTAGGGACCCATTCTGTTATTCTTAGTGTCTGTCTATTGTCTGTCATTCTCATTATATGTCCTCCCTATGTCCAATTAATTTTCTTAAAAGTTGTTAGAATATCCTCTACTTTAGTTTGCTCTCGTATCAATGGATAGGCATATTGATACTGGGTAAAACAAATTGAATTAAAACATTATTATCACAGTACATACACCTTATGATTAAAATATTTGGCTAGTTAAAACTCAGAAAATCTTTCATATCAGCTCTTTCTTGTCTAAAGTTGACCCTCAAAACTTATAGGTATATAAATATTTGTCGTTCTACAATGATGAATTTGTGTATTTTCAAGTGATTTGAATTTTCAGAGCGCTGTATCAGTATTAGGTCTTATCCAAGAGATCCTGCCTCACGTTGCCGCTTTGAACAACCTCAGTCTCGTCACCCAACAAACTGCTATCCCGGAGACCATGGAAGGCTGCCATACAACCACTAGTAACCATTATGCTTGGGTGGAGAGTGATCATCCTTATCGCCCTGCAAGCGTTGCCAACTACAGGTGCAGTATATATTGGTTGTTGTCGTTTAATTATATAGGTAAATATATGTATATATACATACAAATCTATTTATATCTGTATATTTATTTATATCTAATGATATCACATTTTATCAGCATGTATACTAATAATTCCTTTCATATCTTTGATTGCTGACATAAAAGTACACATATCTATTTAAAGTTGAATCTCTCTACATAAACGATGAATAGTCTCTTATTAGATATATTAAACCTACCCAAAATTATTTGTAACTGATTGAAAATTCATATCAATTTTATAACATTTGGTTTTTAAAATCTAAAGACATCTCTTTGACTAAGCAAAGCTTATTTAGGTTTAAGGAAAAATAAAAAAACTGCAGCCTTGTTATTCTATGTAATATCGGGTGCATACAGTTTTTTTAGCCGGGATCATTTTACTTTCGTAACACAATGTTGAATTTTGCACTTAATTTTGATTAGACAATTGTAGCAGAAGGCACCACCACAACAACAAAAAACGCTGTCAATATATCTACTATGGAAGCAATTATCAATTGAAAACTTGGCAAACAGAGTGTACTTAAGTTGAGATATATGAAAAAGGTTTACTGTACTC
Organism: Palaemon carinicauda; assembly: GCF_036898095.1. NCBI lineage: Eukaryota > Metazoa > Arthropoda > Malacostraca > Decapoda > Palaemonidae > Palaemon > Palaemon carinicauda. The sequence goes on from NC_090737.1 coordinate 139,366,689, forward strand.
ACTAATGAAAAGATAATAAAGCAAAGAAAATGGTCAGGAGAAATCCTATAAATAAAAAAGTGACCGAAAAAAGGAATTTAAAAGTGTAGGGTCTTATCTCATATCAGATGGATATTTCAGAGTACTACTTCTTCTTCTTCTTCTTCTTGTCTACATCTTTTCCCACTTCTATGTGGGGTCGATGTTTCTGGTCAGCTTTCTCCATCTACCTCTGTCCCACATCTCATCACCGGTTAATCCCTTTGATCGAAGGTCATCCTTGATACAGTCCATCCACCTTTGCTTTGGTCTCCCTCTACTTCTCGTTCCCTGTACCTCCATTTCCATTACTCTCCTCCCAATATACTGTTCATCTCTTCTCATGACATGACCATACCACCTAAGTCTACTTTCTTGGATCTTATCTGATAGTTTTCTAACTCCTGTGGTACCCCTAATTACCTCATTCTGTATCTTATCTCTTCTTGTCAGAGTACAGTATTCATAAATGTTAAACCTTTCATAATTATTCCTTTCATGTCAAAGTGATATATTACAGGTGTAGGTATAGTGCATTGTTGATATCTGTATACAGTACTATTTATTGAGATTGAATTAGCCTCTAGTTCTGGATGAACATTCTTGTACTGTATATCCCCTCTTTCATAGGCCAAATAACATGGTCTGAAAATAGAAAATAGCTGTATTATTATTTTCATTATTATTACTAGCCAAGCTTCAACCCTAGTTGGAAAAGCAAGATGCTATAAGCCAAAGGGCTCCAATAGGGAAAAGTAACCCAGTGAGGAAAGGAAATAAGGAAATAAATAAATGATGAGAACAAATTAACAATAAATCATTCTAAAAACAGTAACAGCGTCAAAACAGATATGTCATATATAAACTATTAACGTCAAGACATATATGTCATATATAAATTATGAAAAGACTCATGTCAGCCTGGTCAACATAAAAACATTTCCTCCAACTTTGAATAGTATATCAAAGAAGTTTTGCCCTTGTCGATATTTTTATGCTTCTCAAAGTACAGAATGTTTTATTTTTATTTTTTCAGAGTATCTTTCCCCAGTAACATCCAGTGGATGACATTAGAGTTTGACCCGCAGTGTGGTACTGCTCAGCCTGAAGATTCATTACAGGTTAGTTATATCTTAAACTTTGCAATTGCTTTAAGTAATGAGGACAAATGAGTGTTATTTGTATTTTGTATAAATATTTGTCAAACATAAGTTTTGTTTTTCATATATAGTAGGAAGACAATTAAGTTTGATTTATATTTTGTATAAATATTTGTGCATCATAAGTTTTCTTATCATATATTGTAGGTTTTCTCCTCTGCAGTTACTTAAGAAAGACAAATGATTAGATTTGTATTTCTATAAATATTTGTGAAACATGAGTTTTTTTTTCATATATAGTAGGAAGACAAATGAGTTTGATTTATATTTTGTATAAATATTTGTGCAACGCAAGTTTTCTTATCATATATAGTAGGTTTTCTCATCTGCAGTTACCAATTACTCGTACGATTTCACTCATTTGGTGGCTCTAAAGATATATGAACAAGTGTATTGAAAGCTCATTATTTATTTTTAAGAAAACCCCACTAATAAAACTTTGCAATTGCTATAAGTAATGTGGACAAATGAGTGTTATTTGTATTTGTATAAATATTGTGAAACAGAGTTTCTTTTCATGTATAGTAGGAAGACAAATGAGTTTGATTTATATTTTTTATGAATATTTGTTCAACGTAAGTTTTCTTATCATATATTGTAGGTTTTCTCATCTGCAGTTACTTTTTACTCGTACGATTTCACTCATTTGGCTGCTCTAAAGATATATAAACAAGTACATTGAAAACTCCTTACTTATTCTTAAAAAAACAAACTAATAAAAAAAAAAAAACATTACAGGTGTACGTGCCATGTTTAGGTGGCATGGACGGCAGTAGCCCAGGCTTTGGTGTCTTCTCAGGGCCCTTTGAAAATCAGGACAGAAGTCCTCAAGTGATCCTTGGTCAGGATGGAGCTCCTCCTCCGTACTGGGCAGTTCTCAACAAGTTTTCTGGATCGCAGAATTGGCCTCACCAGACTGTCATTTTGCCAGGTAACATTTTACTGTGTTTTTAGAAGAAATAAAATGTCATTTACCCTTTAACCCCCTCTAGTGTATATATATACATGTAAGATATTTGCAGAGAAAGTCTGTGTATCATTTTTATGAACCAAGGGACAAAATTTTATAGAAATATGCAAACAAGGACAACCATATACTGTAATCCTATTTTTCTTTTCATTTTAAGGATTCATCGTCCTCGATAGTATATTTGAACTTGTTAAATAGTTTATCTTAAATATCAATTTAAGATAATCTTTTCGGTAATAATATATTGTATATGGGTTAAAGATAATGTAATATATAAAAATTTTGTCAACTGTATGTAGTAAATGCAATACTGTACACTTACAGGTCACGAGATTGTGTTCTCACTGGAAACGGCTTCCGACTACGTGAAGGATGAAAGAGCAAACTCTTACGGATTTCGAGTGCTAGTGGTTGGTTACGAGTGGCCGCCCAGTCCCCCTGATTCTTTACGTCACCTCGAGAAGGAACTCTCCTACTTGGGAGGGTTGTGTGCAGCTTCACTTATCAAGAAAGATTTATGCTTGCCCCCAGTTCAGGGTGAGTTTGTTGTTGCTATTGTTGTTATTTACAAAGATGTATGAAGCTATAATTCAATTTTTTGACTGATTATAAAACGTAACTCTTATTTACATCAATTGGAAGGGCTGGAGCTGGAAATTGTTTCATGGATCTAATCATGGAAAATAATAAAAAAGGAAATATTTAAGTAGTCACATGAATTATACCCCCCAAAATTGGGGGAAGTGCCTTGGTATATGGATGTATGTATGTATGAATCGTACCTCTATCATTGATGAATAAATGTTATCATATTTGGTAATCCTGCAGGAGATGATCTAGATGAGGAAATGGAGTTGGTAGAAGACATGTCTCTACAAGTGTATCGTGCTCATCCAGGACTCCTCAGTAAGGGATTTGCGCTTTCTCATCCCCCCACTATTCATCAGACTTTGGATGGTGTCATTCCTTTCAGGTGAGTACTACTATAATTCTTTTCTGTCTCGCCATTCGTTCAGGTTATGGTCCACTTGCTTTAGTCTCCTTTAAACCTCCTTAGTTTCCATTAATAGATTTTAGGTAAGTACTACTATACAGTAATTTTGTTCTGTCACTGCATTTGTTCAGGTTATGGTCCACTAGGTTTGATCTTAAAAACCTTCTAGTTTCCATTAATAGATTTGTTACAATGATCTTCCTAGTCACGCTTTTGTCAAACTTGCATATAAGGCAGCATGAACTGTGTTTTTTTTCCAAGTGCGCCATCAGGCAAATGCAGTGATCATAACAAGGATTCCGACTTTGCTGTACTATCTCTTTGCGTTATGATTTCGGGCAATTGAATGTATTGTAAATACTTTATTGAATGTTATATGGAGCCCAAAGAAATTTAATGTTGGGGAGGGGGAAAGAGAACTTTATTGATGACTTCATTTTGTCTGGACGAGGATTATGGTGAGTACAGAATATTTCATACTGTAGCTTTGCGCACAATTTTCGAAGGTACGATATTCGTCTCTAGGCTTTTATGTAGCTGTCATAGCAACAACTGCCAGCAAACAGCTAATCATAACCTGATATTCTCTGATAATCTTCACAATAGAAGTAGTAAAGGGATTTTATGAATGAAAAGATAAATATCCTGATTTTTTCCGTTCCTAACATTATTTTTTATCACCTTAGCATAAAACTGTCTCTATGATACTTGTACAGATCTTCTGTGTGCAATTTATGTTGTACGGCAGGTAGCCGACATCAACAAATGAAACAAAAACAAAAAGGGGACCTCTACTCTCTACGTTCCCCGCAGGATTTTTTACCGCACAAAAACTACACACAGTATTTTGGCATTCTTTAATTTATCTTCACTTTATACAGATACCTTTTCATGGCATAAACGATGTCTCACTAACAACTATCACATTAGAGTGGTTACCGTACATCTCAGTTTTGATAATTGATATGTTTAGTAGATACTTGAAGGATTAGCCTCCCACATCTAATTTATTCAAGCACAGATGATTTTCTTTATCTCCAAATTACTGAACCTTTCAGATATTTTTAAGGCATTAGGTAAAAGCTCCGGGAGCTGTATAAAATAATAAGAGTAAACTACAGTATATACATTTTCTACAGGAAATACAGAGCACTGGATTTTTATTTACAAATAATTATTTCTTCATTAAGAAGAATCTATGAAATTAAAAAAACCAAGGTTCACAAATCTCAAAAATTGTATCAAGAGCAGAAAACGGCCTTGCAATGATGCCATCGAATGCACTTCCTTCAAACAGCTTTATCTAACGATGCTACTTATTTTGATAAATTGTTAGAGAATGCAGGACAAGATTGTCTAATCAAAGGTGCCTTTTTTTCGTTGGTCCTTTTATTATCTTTGTTTGATTTCTCTGAGTTATTAGCTATAGTTTTCAGATCACCTGACTCTGTTCTATGACCCTCTTTTAGCACCAAAGAATCGTCGTTCTTTTTGTCACTCTTAGGTTTTCTCTCTTTGCATGCGTCATTTACGTCACCATCTGTCTTTTCACATTCGTCCTGTCCTTCAGGATCTTCCATCTCCTCCGCTTTCTGGAAAAGCACGTGGATTTCTACTTCTTGATAGGTACGGGGATCAGGCTGAACTAGGGACCATGGCGTGTTTCCTGAAATTGTGGATAAGGGTTTAGAAGTTTGTTCATACATAGGAAGGGTAATTTCGATCAGTCATTATTATAAATTAGGTATATAAAACCATGAGATCATGGTGAAGGGGTTAGATGGAGATGGTTTGGGCATGCTCTTCGCACTCCTCAAGAGATATTAGTTCACCAAACATTTAACTGGGCTCCACCATGTACAAGAAGAGTTGGAAGACCCAGTCCCACATGGCTGAGGACTATGAAGCGTGAAGCAGATGATGAATTGAGGGGTATTGAATTAAAAGCTCAAGATAGAGACGACTGGGGAAATCTAATCGAGGCCCTTTGCGTCAATAGGCATAGGAGGAGATGATGATGATGATGATGATGATGATGATGATGATATAAAACCATTCATATTTTTCTAAGCTCATAAAGGATTGTCTCTTTAATGTGTTGGGAATATTTGAGAAGGTTAGTTGTAGGAGTTGGACAGTTAGATGGAGAAAATCCAGCTTAGGGAATGAATGTCAGGTGTAAGCCAGAACCATGGAATATATTCAGCATATTATTATTATTATTATTATTATTATAATTATTATTATTACTTGTTAAGCTACAACCCTAGTTGGAAAAGCGGGATGCTATAAGCCCAGGGGCTCCAACAGGGAAAATAGCCCAGTGAGAAAGGAAAGAAGAAAAAATAAAATATTTTAAGAACAGTAACATTAAAATAAATATTTCCTATATACACTATAAAAACTTTAACAAAACAAGTGGAAGAGAAATCAGATAGAATAGAGTGCCTGAGTGTACCCTCAAGCAAGAGAACTCTAACCTAAAATAGTGGAAGACCATGGTACTGAGGCTATGGCACCCCCCAAGACTAGAGAACAATGGTTTGATTTTGGAGTGTCCTTCTCCTAAAAGAGCTGCTTACCATAGCTAAAGAATCTCTTCTACCATTACCAAGAGGAAAGTAGCCACTGAACAATTACAGTGCAGTAGTTAACCCCTTCGGTGAAGAAAAATTGTTTGTTAATCTTGGTGTTGTCAGGTGTATGAGGACAGAGGAGAATATGTAAAGAATAGGTCAGACTATTCTGTGTATTGTGTAGGCAAAGGGAAAATAAACCGTAACCAGAGAGAAGGATCCAATATTGACCTATCTGGCCAGTTAGAGGACCCCATAACTCTCTAGCGGTAGTATCTCAACGGGTGGCTGGTGCCCTGGCCAACCTACCACCTATAAAGATTTTATTATTAAATTATATATTATTGTATATAGTTACAGTACATGTATTTCATTACGAACTTTGATACAATATCCAAGATTTATGATTTCAGTTGGTTTTGTATTATACTGTATCTACGAATCTTTTTAAGTTAAGGACCTTCTGTTATAATCCTCAAAACACATACAGTTAAAGAGGGTTAAAATATTTTAAGAACTGTAACAAAATTAAAATGAATATTTCCTATATAAACTATAACATCTTTAACTAAACAAGAGGAAGAGAAATTAGATAGAATGGTGTGCCCTAGTTTACCCTCAAGCAAGAGAGCTCTAACCCAAGACAGCAGAAGACCATGGTACTGAGGCTATGGTACATTCACTTAAAGTGTGTTACAGCCTCATCATAAAAACTCTAAGCCTGAAGTTAGTTGTAGCGAAACACGGTCTCAAAGGAACCAACACCAGAAATATTACGTTAGGTCTATAACATATTGAGGTATAAAAGCGAAGCAGAAAAATGGTTAATGTGTACAACATAAACCCAACACTGCTTCCTGACACAATTCAGTCGTTTACAACGCTCGCAGAAGAATACATATTTTGATAGATTTATCTTTTCATAAACTTATGCGAAACATAAAAACGACTTCAATAACTATCAGTTGGTCAGAGAGCAACAGATATGTTTGTACTTTACAACAGCTGAAGCAAATTGAATCGATTACTAATTTGTTTGATTCCAAATAAGTGTCACCTGAATGATAAACAATACTGGAAAAGATAGGGCCATTAAATCCTAACTCATATGAGGTACAGAAAGTTCTCAAATTATAAACTTAATAGGTTTCAAGAAGTTGTTTTTAAGTTAAATTTTTTTAGCTTTTGTCCTATGGTAGGCGTTGCCTAACTCTCTTGACTACGATTTTCAGTTGCAAAAATTATCAAATTTTCTCGTTTCGTATTGCAAATGACGTCTTTCTTGCTGGATTAAATTGTATGGTAAAAAGAAAAAAAAAAAAGCTTTATTTGGTATTGTTAACGTTAACCCTTTTACCCCCACACTATTTGGAACTTTCCAACCCTTAATCCCCAGGCGTTTTCTTTTTCAAGCACATTTTGCAATATATATTTTCTAAATGGCTCTAAGAGCCTTAATTTTTGTCATATAGAGGTCAGGTTGGTCTCCTTCTTTTGGAAAATGCCCAAAGTTTCTCATAAAGTTATCAAAAATACGCAAAAAGAAATGTAATTAGCAGTTTTTTGCTAGGACGTACCAGTACGTCCATGGGGGTAAAGGGATGAGTTTTGTGAAACGTACCATTATGTCCATTGGGGGTAAAAGGGTTAAAGAAGATTGCCTTACCCAAACTGGACGGAGCAGGGACAGTGAAGGATTGGTAGTCGGCATCAGATTGCGTGGATCTCAGCCGCTTGATGAACCGCCACACCACAATGGCGGAAATTAACACCGTGAGAAATATTGCAACGAATGTTATTATCAGTACAGAAGTCAGCTTGCCATATTTCTGGCAGGACTTCACTAGAAATAAGTCGATGAGAACTTTGGATCCTTGATGAATGCACTTACTCTGTAGTAACCATTGCTGGTGGATCTTCTCCACATGAAGTGCCTGTAGAAATTGTTTGATGTAGAATTACGGCTATTTGAAAAATGGCATATAAAACAATGACTTTATAATGTTCATGATTATATATGTTGCTGTCTCACAGGATTTTTTATACAGGAGAGGGGGTTCCCAGCCCCCTCGTCCCGTTCCCTTTTAGTCGCCTCTTACGACACGCAGGGATAACGTTGGCGCTATTCTAATTGTTTTATGCCCCCGCGGCCACAGGGGGCTGGAGGAACGTAGAGAGTAGAGGTCCCCTTTTTTGTTTTGTTTCTTGTTGATGTCGGCTACCCCCCAAAATTGGGGGAAGTGCCTTGGTATATGGATGGATGATTATAAATTTATATAACAAGGCACTTTCCCCAGTTTTGAGGAGTAGCCGACATCAAACAAATGAAAAAAAGGGGACCTTTCCTCTCTACGCTCCTCCTACCCTGACGAGGGACTCAACCGAGTTCGGCTGGTACTGCTAGGGTGCCACAGCCCACCCTACCCCCGTTATCCACCACAGATGAAGCTTCATAACTATATGGGTATTCTACTTTTTCTAGTAATAGATATTTTCTAATTTTTTAACAGAATCTCCTCAGGGGATAGAATTTGATATCCTCAAGATATTTATTGAATTATTCCCGATATACAAATATGGAAATTTACTTGAACATTCTCTCTCTCTCTCTCTCTCTCTCTCTCTCTCTCTCTTATCTCTCTCTCTCATCTCTCTCTCTCTCATCTCTCTCTCTCTCTCTCTCTCTCTCTCTCTCTCTCTCTTACCTTAGTTGTTAAATTTCTCTCCCCTAGACCAGTTGCAATATATTTGGTGAAGTTGCAGAAACATTGTTCTTGAAACACATTGTTTTTTAAATGTATATTGTCTTCGTGAAAGTCTTCATCTAAACACAGGGCCATGAAATCATGTTTCCCAAAAGTATTTCCTGTGAAGAAGATTTCCGTCGAGTTTCCTGTAAAATGAAATATTAGTAACATGTATACCAGTATGCAAGAGAATTTGAGAAATGTATTAGCTGAATTTATATTCAGTTGTCATATTTAACATGGATGTACAGTGAACCCTCGCTACTTCGCGGTTCGACCATCGCGGATTCACCACTTCGCGGATTTTTTCCATAACCCATATATATACAGTAATATATATATATATATATATATATATATATATATATATATATATATATATATATATATATATATATATATATATATATATGTATGCATTTATTTATGTATATATGTAGGTATGTATATGTGTATACATATAAATATATATATATACACACACACACACACATATATATATATATATATATATATATATATATATATATATATATATATATATATATATATATATATATATATATATATCTAAAGTAGGAAGATGTGATGTAGTTCTAAGGGAAAAGTATGGGAAATATGTCTGGGTAATAAGCAAAGCTCTACCTCCAGTTTGTTTCTACATTATGATCAGAGATAAATGTAAACAAAACATTGGTTGCCATTTTTTATCGTGCTTTTTAGCATGTTTAGGGAATGCATGATATAAAATCACCTTTAATATTTGTGCCTGTTTTAGTTTGGGGTACTGTAGTACATGCATTAAGTGTTCTGTACATTAAAGGGTAGTTTGTTAACTGTACTACGTACAAGGGAAGGTTTTAAAAGTCTGAATATACATGTTGAATAAATAGGTAAATATGGTGTCACTACTTCGCGGATTTTCACCTATCGCGGCCGCGACTGGAACCTATCTACCGCGATAAACGAGGGTTCACTGTAATCAGAATTGCATCGTGATTTTGGTACGAAAACCTGTACAGTAATGTACTTAACCCTTTTACCCCCAAGCTATTTGGAACTTTTCAACCCTTAACCCCCAGGCATTTTCTTTTTCAAGCACATTTTGCAATACTATATATCTTTTTTAAATTGCTCTAACAGCCTTAATTTTCGTTAGAGAGAGGTCAGGTTGGTCTCATTCTTTTGGAAAATGCCTGAAGTTTCTCATAAAGTTATCAAAAATATGCAAAAAAAAATGTAAATAGCAGTTTTTTGCAAGGATTTACCGGTACGTCCATGGGGGTAAAGGGATGAGTTTTGTGAAACATACCAGTACGTCCATTGGGGGTAAAAGGGTTATTATTGACGTTGAAATAGCGCAACTTAATTTTGCTTTGTATTAGGTTCTACTCACCCAGCGGCATTATGTACTTGAATGCATATCCTTCAATTCTTCCGACAACATTGTCTTTCAGTACTATACGTTTCTTTACTTTTATATTTAATCCTTTCCGTGGAATGTTTGCGAAGGTGTTGTTTCTTAGGTATGCTTCGCTCTTGACATAAAGGCTCCAAGGGGATTCACGAAGGCTAGGAAACACATTGTCTGTTATGTGAACATCTCTCTCAATCGTACCATTTACGAACAGAGGCAGCTGCTCTGGAAAAAGGGATTGTCGCGGTGAATTTATTTATAATCAGATGAAGCTTAAAAAAGAAGCCGATCATTCAACAGAGACAGGTGCTCTGAAAAATATTGGCACAGAAATTATTTATAGTCAGACAGAAAGCTGAATAAAAGGAAAAGCCAGTCAATTATACAATTATCAATTTTTTTTCGTCTAGGTTATCCTTACGTATATTGTATGTAGTATATAAGTAAAATGCCACTTTCTCTAAAAAAAGGGATTTAATCAGATGATCCTATCAGTATTAACTTGTACATCAGAAACCTAGAGCCTTACTAAAGCCTTAGAACATACGTTAGTTACAACACAGAGAGCTCTGGAAAGAATAATAATGAGACAGAGCAACATAGATACGATAGTAAACTAGAGTATAGGGTATTCTAACAAGAAGTAAGAAAAAGAAAGACATGGGCACGATATATGAGAATGACTGATAATAGATGGACACTAAGAATAATAGAATGGGTCCCTAGAGATTGCAAAAGAAGCAGGGGAAGGAAGAGAAGACAATGAATTGACAAACTTAAGAAAATTTCTGTTTATAAACTGCTGTAGAAAGACCATAAACAGATGGAACTGGAAGGACATTTCCTGTAGTGGACTAGAAACGACAGATGAGGAGGATGATGGTATATACAAACATAGATATTCATACATACATGTACACATACACATATTCACATACACATATTCACATATGCATTTATATCTTCTCTTGACCTTATTCGTCACATTTTAAAGCAAGGTTGGCCTCTCGCATCAACTTTGTCAATCTATTTATGTTCCTTCCCCGAGTCCCACCCATATCTTTCTCACCACATCCATCCACCTGATCCACTAACACCCGACACTTCGTTCTAAGCTTTCTTGATTGGTTCCACCTCCTCCCTTCTTATTACGGAGCTGTAGTATTTCCAATGAGTTTCCTTATTATCTTTTACGTTTCGTATACCACACATTCTTCTTATGTATTGACTGTTCCCTCCTTTCCAGTGGGGATCATCTTCCAGCAATCCATCTCTCTCTCTCTCTCTCTCTCTCTCTCTCTCTCTCTCTCTCTCTCTCTCTCTCTCTCTCTCTCTCTCTCTCTCTCTCTCTCTCTCTCTCTCAACATCAGCTTGTAACAATCCTAATTTTTTACTATTGATAGAAACTAACCTCC
>NC_090737.1:139387985-139402985 GCF_036898095.1 Palaemon carinicauda
TGCTAGAAACTGTGTATTTCCTGCACGAAGAACTGGCTATCAGTTTGTTGAAGGTCATGTTGTCCTGGTGACTGCTGAGTTGGTTTATATTAAAGAATGGTTGGAACTTCTGCTTGACTTCGCAGTCACACAGGATGTTGAAGTTGTTGTCTAGGATTTTTCGCTCGTGAATGGGGTACCTGTTGCTTATAAGGAGGGATTTGGGAGCAAGTCCTACTACCGTGTTGTTCATGAAGACCAGATTGGATCCTCGACCTTTTGGTGTAATGCCCATTAAGGCCTCTGATCCAAGATAGAAGACGTGGTTGAACTCGAACAGTACCTGTTGATAAAAGATGTCATAATTATGTAATCAATTTAGGTAAAACAGAAAGTTTTCTAATGATAAGCTCATGAAAGATAAGAATTTTTATTTACTTTCTCAGATAGTTATAACGTAAATATTCTGTAAATATTATGCATGATTACAAGGTTTATAACTCAATACAGGCCTGTATGGGAAGTATAGTCAGGTATATTTGATTAAGGATAGTTTCATGATGATGATATTCAAGAAAAAACATCATATGCATGTTTTCCGCTTGTTGTTAACCAAACAATCTTCACTTTACTGTGAAATTACAATTTAAACTTAGTGTGCCTCACTTCATAAGCTCAATTAAACCCTTCAGCGAAGCAATTGTCCACATTTAGTGCTAAGTATGACATGATATACCCTTAAAACACTGAATCATTTTAGTTATGGGGAAATTGAATCGAACTAAGGAATGAAACCTTAACATACAGATTCCAATCCACCCGGAATTGAAGATACGAAACCTTGATACATACATTTTAATCCACCCAGACTTACTTGGCTATTAGAGGTGATTTCCATTGACCTGTTTTCAATGGCAGCAAATTCGTTGTGGGAAAAGATGACGAGCATCTGGCTCCGAAGACAGATAGTGTGGGGCATCAGATGAGGCAGTTTGTTGTGCTCCATCGTCCAGTCTTCGTAAACGTCCAAGTGAAAGCTGTGCTCCTCCATGGTTTCCACCTGCAGAGGAAAATTTGCATTAATAGATGTATTTTTGCATGTGTTTGCAAAACTATCGTTTCGTCAGGTGTAGCCTGCGTTAATTATTAGATAAATGATTGATTGATTGGTGATTATCTGGGGTCATGACATCAGTAGTCGTTGATTCTGATTAAAATATGGTTAATAAAGAATTAATAACATGATAAAAAACAGGAATTGATAAATAACTTTACAATGAAACATTTAAAATTTGATATACAGTACTTAAAAACGAGCAAGAAAGCCAGCTTCCACACTGATTGTTAAATGCTTTCTTTGGTGTCATAAAGTTTTAGCGTAGTCACTTGATATTTGCATTTTTCAGTGGGGAATTTTTAAGATTTTAAGATTAAAAATACCGTGTGGAAGCTGAAATTTATAATTTTAATGTAAAGGAATTAATAACACTAAAAGGAAATTATACTCACTTTGCTGTGGGACATTTTGAAATTCAAAAGTCGGGCCTGCGTGAGGGCGTAGCTGCGTATTTTCGAGATGTTGCATCTGCGGTGAATAAATCCAAAAGGTTTAGTTCTCACAAGTTAATAAGAGCGACAAATTCTATATGGAAATAATTCATAATTAAAATTGATACCATCTACCATAATATTAATAATAATAATAATTATGATTGATAATGATAATAATTAATAGTTAATATTTAATAATAATACACTTCTATATATTTTCAACAGTCTACTATCACATTTATCTGTGTGCAGTAGAGCAGTTATATCTCGCCGCCATTCTTTAGTAACCTTTCCCTTACCCCAAAATACCTTACAAGCCCCTGTCAGCTACTCATTTGCGTTACAAACACTGTACTGTAACATCACGCTTGTAATCTCATTAACTGGCACCATTCTATTCTTTGTATTCTTAATTTCTAACTATTCTTATGCTTCATACTTAATTTCTAGTTGTTCCAACACGGAGTACTTACCCCGAACTACTTTCTTAGGAGTATCTGGGATCTCCTCCCAACCGACCAGAGTTTTGTGTAGTTTACCCTAGTCCCGTTTTCTATGAGGGGTAACCTCAGGTGGAGTGATACAAGGCCTGAAGCTAACCCCAGGTCCTAGATTTTCTCTCTCGAATATCGCCATTATAGAACTTTTAATTTTTTTTGCAATTGTATTTTAGTTAAATCATAGATCTTTGTTAGCTTACACTTGCAATTTGCTCTTAAAAACGGTAAAAATCCTGGAATAAATATTACCAGGTATTTTCTGTTTTAAAAAACGGATATATTGACGTTAAGGAGTGATATTACGGTCACCAACCCGTAAAAGATAATGACAAATTAGGGTAAAAATTACGGTCGCCTGTATTTTACTGAAATACGGCTGTGAACAGTATATTTTTACGGAGAATTAACGATTGAAATTACGGTTTTTGTCAGTGTAGTTTAGATTTTGGTCATTTATACCACATTCCACCAATATTATTATTATTATTATTATTATTTGCTAAGCTACAACCCTAGTTGGAAAAGTAGGATGCTATAAGCCCAGGGGCCCCAACAGAGAAAATAGCCCAGTGAGGAAAGGAAACAAGAAAAAATAAAATATTCTAAAAACAGTAACAACATAAAAATAAATATTTCTTATATAAACTATAACAACTTTAACAAAACAAGAGAAAGAGAAAGTAAATAGATAAATAACTAGAATAAGTCATACCATTTAGGAATGACTAATTTCCTTTGTGACGTGCTCAAGTTGACATGCCAACGTGATGAGTGGTCTTTGTGACAGAGTAACACTTTAGAATGAGATGAATGGCATTGATTTGAAAGTATAAAGAAACCTTTATCTAAAAGTCGAAGTCTTTGTCATTTATTATTATTATTATTATTATTATTATTATTATTATTATTATTATTATTATTATTATTATTATTATTATTATTATTAATATTATTATTATTAATTTGGGTATTAAAATCCACAATTATATGGTATTGATTTGAAAATATAAAGAAACCTTTAACTAAATGTCAAAGCCTTTGTCTTTTATTATTATTATTATTATTATTACTATTATTACTATTATTACTATTAATATATATATATATATATATATATATATATATATATATATATATATATATATATATATATATATATATATATATTAATAATGATGATGATAATAATAATGAATGACAAATTCTTCGAGTTTTAGTTGAAGTTTTCTTTATACTTTCAAATCAATACCATATAATTGTGAATTTTGATACCCAAATTAATAATAATAATAATATATATATATTATTATTATTAAGTTGGGTATTAAAATTAACAATTATATGCGTCTGTATATTAAAAAATAGTAGGAACTTTCGCACTTTTTTCAGCTGAAGAGGCCCTTTGAAAAAAAAAGTACGAAATGTTTTTGTATTTTTAAATATACAAACGCATAAAATTGTGGATTTTAATATCCAATATTGACGGGCAAAGCATGGTGTTTTATTATTATTATTATTATTATTATTATTATTATTATTATTATTATTATTTTATTTCGGTAGGAGACCCTCCTTCAAACAAGTAGAGTTGAATATTGTTGCTGCATCGGCGGAATTCAATTTCTTGTCCAATTTCTCAATTTTACGGACAATTCTCTTTTCTGGGTTGCTACATTCAGCTAGCAAGTCGGCGAAGTTCATTATTATTATTATTATTATTATTATTATTATTAGCTAAACTACAATCCTAGTTGGAAAAGCAAGATGCTTTAAGCCCAAGAGCTCCAACTAGGAAAAATAGCCCAGTGAGGAAAGGAAATAAGGAAATAAACGATATAAGAAGTAATGAACAATTAAGATAAAATAATTTACACAAATTAACAACATTAAAACAAATATTTCATATATAAACTATAAAAGGACTTATTTCAGCCTGTTCAACATAAAATCATTTGCTGCAAATTTGAACTTTCGAAGTTCTACTGATTCAACTCCCCTATCAGGAAGATCATTCCACAACTTGTTCACAGCTGGAATAAAACTTCTAGAATACTCTATTCTATTCACCAAGGCACTTCCCCCAATGTTGGGTGGTAGCCGAGATCAATTAATGAACTAAAGGGGGACCTTTCCTATCTCCGCTCCTCCCAGCCTGACGAGGGATTCAGCAGAGTTTGGCTGGTACTGCTAGGGTGCCACAGCCCACCCTCCCACATACCTTGCTTGAGGGTACACTCGGGCACACTATTCTATCTTGTTTCTATTCCTCTTGTTATTTTAAATTTTCATAGTTTATATATGAAATATTTAATGTTGTTATTCTTAAACTTCTTGTAGTTTTTCCTCATTTCCTTTCCTCACTGGGCTATTCTTTTCTTGTTATTTTAAGTTTTTATAGTTTATATATGAAATATTTATTTTAATGTTATTCTTAAAATTCTTGTAGTTTTTCCTCATTTCCTTTCCTCACTGGGCTATTTTCCCTGTTGGAGCCCCTGAGCTTATAGCATCCTACTTTTCCAACTAGGGTTGTAGCTTAGCGAGTAATAATAATGTAGTATTAATGTTTTCCTTTGCTATCAATTGGGCTATTTACCCTGTTAGAGCCCTTGGGCTTATAGCATCCTGCTTTTCCAACTAGGGTTGTAGCTTAGCGAGTAATAATAATAGTATTAATAATGTAGTATTACTGTTTTCTTTTACTATCAATTGGGCTATTTTCCCTGTTGGAGCCCCTGGGCTTATAGCATCCTGCTTTTCCAAATAGGGTTGTAGCTTAGCCAGTAATAATAATAGTAATGATAATGTAGTATCAAGGAGTTTATTTTGTATCAATTGGTTCAGACAACACCCCTTACCTTATTATGTGGAGTGACAAGAACCTCGTGTTTTCTAAGTCAATGTCATTATTCTGGTCCTCGCTCCTAGCATATTGAGTGAAGGTTTCCGTTGGGATCTCTTCTATGGTGCAGTTGTTGAATGTTATGGCAACTTCTCGATTTGACCTGAAAAAAAAAATAAACAGAGATGAATGATAGAAAATTACTATGTCCCATATGTGGGTGAGATCATGATGAGGGTTAGATGGAGATGGTTTGGCCATGCTCTTCGCACTCCCCGAGAGAGATTAGTTCACCAAACAATGATAGAAAATTACTATGTCCCATATGTGGGTGAGATCATGATGAGGGGTAGATGGAGATGGTTTGGGCATGCTCTTCGCACTCCCCAAAAGAGATTAGTTCACCAAACGTTCAGCTGGGCTCCACAAGGCACTAGAAGAGTTGGAAGACCCAGCCCTACGTGGCTGAGGACTATGAGGCGCGAAGTAGATGATGATGAACGGAGATGGTTTGGGCATGCGCTTCGCACTCCCCAAGAGAGATTAGTTCACGAAACGTTCAGCTGGGCTCCAAAAGGCACTAGAAGAGTTGGAAGACCCTGGCCTACATGGCTGAGGACTATGAAGCGCAAAGTAGGAGATGATGAATGGAGAAGTAGTGATTTAAAAGCTCAAGATAGAGACCACTGGCAGAATGTAACCGAGGCCCTTTGCCATATGTGGGTGAGATCATGATGATGGGTAGGAGATGGTTTGGGCATGCTCTTTTCAGTCCCCAAGAGAGATTAGTTCACGAAACGTTCAGCTGGGCTCCAAAAGGCACTAGAAGAGTTGGAAGACCCAGGCCTACATGGCTGAGGACTATGAAGCGCAAAGTAGGAGATGATGAATGGAGAAGTAGTGATTTAAAAGCTCAAGATAGAGACCACTGGCAGAATGTAACCGAGGCCCTTTGCCATATGTGGGTGAGATCATGATGATGGGTAGGAGATGGTTTGGGCATGCTCTTTTCAGTCCCCAAGAGAGATTAGTTCACCAAACGTTCAGCTGGGCTCCAAAAGGCACTAGAAGAGTTGGAAGACCCAGGCCTACATGGCTGAGGACTATGAAGCATGAGGTAGATGATGAATGGAGAAGTATTGATTTAAAAGCTCAAGATAGAGACGACTGGCAAAATCTAACCGAGGCCCTTTACGTCAATAGGCGTAGGAGGAGATGATGATTATAAATAGGAATGACATGATAAATTGAAAACAAATGAGGAAAAATTACTATAATTTGTAAATGACTTTAAAAGATTTGGTTTAGAATTGTATCCCCCTCCAGTAACTGACTCTCTTTTGTATACTAGTGTTTGCGACCCGTCAAAAATGACGGCCAAGTATTTAGGTATGTAGAAACATACAAATTCGTGGGATTTGTGGCTCCCGAGTGTAACCTCTCGGGGTAACCCCCTCTTACCAGGGTATGACTACTCCCTCTCCCCTTATCTGAGGGATGGGGGAGAGACCGAGTAGTTATGTGTATGGTTATGCTGTAGTAATTGTAGTAGTAGTAGTAGTAGTTTTTAATAATGATTATAAGGGTAGTAATGACTAGTAGTAGTAGTAGTAGTAGTTTTTTAATAATAGTTATAAGAGTAATAATGATAGTTTTAGTAGTAGTAGTAGCAGTAGTTTTTTAATAATAGTTATAAGAGTAATAATGACAGTAGTAGTAGTAGTTTCTAATAATAACCATAACAAGGGTAATTATGACAGTAGTAGTAGTTTTTAATAATGCTTATAATAAAGGTAGTAGTAGTATTAGTAGTAGGTAGCTTTTAATAATCGTTATAAGAGTAATAATGACAGTAGTAGTACTAGTAGCAGTAGCAGAAAAATTGCCCTCCAGTACTCTTGTCCTACCATGTTACCCAAATTTCCATCCAATCCCTATTTTAAATCCTCAAAATCATCCTTGAACCAAAAGCCCTACGAAAGTAGTCATACAATACCTTGCTTTAGCGTTGAAAAGAAGCGACTCCTTCACGAATTGAACATTCGGAATGTTTTGAAACTGAATATTCCTTAGCTCCAGGTCTTCGCTATCAAAAGCCCCTCTCATGATTTTCACTCTCTCGAAGCCCTCGATGCTGAGGTATGTTGCCGTCTTGGGGATCATGCCTTTGTGGAGGTCCATTTGGTGGAATGTTGAACCCTGTTGGGAAGAGGACACTTTTTGAAATAGAACTGTTGAGAAGACACTTTCTAAAATTAAATGGTTTAGAAGAAAATCTCTATAATTGAACCCTGTTGTTAAGTAGAAAATTTCAATAAAATTTAACCCTGTTGTTAAAAAAACTTTCTAAAATTGAACAGTTTGGAAGAAAATCTCTAAAATTGAACCCTGTTGTTAAAAAGAAAATCTGGTTAAAGTTTAACCATGTTATTAAGAAGGAAGTCTTTCAAAAATTGAACCCTGTTAAGGAGAAAATCTTTCTAAAATTGAACCTTGTGAAAAAGAAAATCTTTGAAAAATTGAATCCTGTTGTTAAATTGAAAATCTTTCAAAAATTGAACCTTGTTGTTGAATAGAAAATCTTTCTAAAATTGAACCCTATTAAGAAGAAAATCTCTTAAATTGAACCCTTTTAAGAAGAAAATCTCTTAAATTGAACCCTTTCAAGAAAAAGATCTCTAAAATTGAACCCTTTCTAGAAGAAAATATCTCTAAAATTGAACCCTATTTAGAAGAAAATCTTTCTAAATTTGAACCCTATCAAGAAGAAATCTTTCTAAATTTGAACCCTATAAAGAAGAAAACCTCTCAAACTAGAACCCAGTTAAAAAAAAAAGTATCACTTACATGAATCATATGTTCGTGTTTGCAGTAAACATTCTTTTTCCCAGGGTCGCAAAGACAGGATAAACAGAGGTTGGTGGTATTTCCTGCTGGGGCATTTCGGGCACTGGTGTCTTCTTCTTCTTCGTGTCTTTCAGCCCGAGGGAGGTGTGAGTGGGGGTCATCTGTTTGGGGGGGGGGGGGATGAAAGAGAAATTAGTTCACCTTCAAATTTGACTGGAACCAGATTATTATTATTATTATTATTATTATTATTATTATTATTATTATTATTATTATTGCAATCTAGGCTATGACTAGTTGGAATAGCAGTTCTCTATAAGCACAAGGGCTCCAACAGGGTAAAATAGCCCAGTGAGGAAAGGAAACAAGATATAAATAAATTTTGACCGTAGTTTTGAATATCCTTGGAACCAGATTATTATTATTATTATTATTATTATTATTATTATTATTATTATTATTACATGCTAGGCTATAACCCTAGTTTGTAAAGCAGTATTCTGTGAGCCCAAGGGCTCCAACAGGGAAAAATAGCCCAGTGAGGAAAGGAAACAAGATATGAATAAACTTTGACCGTAGTTTTGGATATCCGTGGAACCAGAATATTATTATTATTATTATTATTATTATTATTATTATTATTATTACAAGCTAGGCTATGACTCTAGTTGGAAAAGCAGTATTCTATAAGCCCAATGGCTCCAACAGGGAAAAATAGCCCAGTGAGGAAAGGAAACAAGATATGAATAAACTTTAACCGTAGTTTTGGATATCCCTGGAACCAGGATATTATTATTATTATTATTATTATTATTATTATTATTATTATTATTGCAAGCTAGGCTATAACCCTGGTTTGAAAAGCAGTATTCTATAAGCCCAAGGGCTCCAGCAGGGAAAAATAGCCCAGTGAGGAAAGGAAGCAAGATATAAATAAATTTGGACCGTAGTTTTGGATATCCATGGAACCAGGATATTATTATTATTATTATTATTATTATTATTATTATTATTATTATTGCAAGCTAGGCTATAGCTCTAATTGGAAAAGCAGTATTATATAAGCCCAAAGGGTCCAACAGGGAAAAATAGCCCAGTGAGGAAAGGAAACAAGATATGAATAAACTTGACCGTAGTTTTGGATATCCATGGAACCAGGATATTATTATTATTATTATTATTATTATTATTAATATTATTATTATTATTATTATTATTACAAGCTAGGCTATACCCCTAATTTGAAAAGCAGTATTATATAAGGCCAAGGGCTCCAACAGGAAAAAATAGCCCAGTGAGGAAAGGAAGCAAGATATAAATAAATTTGGACCGTAGTTTTGGATATCCATGGAACCAGGATATTATTATTATTATTAGTAGTAGTAGTAGTGGTAGTAGTAGTAGTAGTAGTAGTAGTAGTAGTAGTAGTAGTAATATTATTATTACAAGATTGGCTATAACCCTAATTGGAAAAGCAAGATGCTATAAACTCAAGGGCTCCAACAGGGAAAAATGTCCCAGTGAGGAAAGGAAACAAGGAAATAGATAAACTACAATAGAAGAATAAACAATCAAAATAAAATACTTTTTTTATCATGCGACTGTCCTTTAAATTATTATATTCTATTCTTCAATATTTTTGTTTATTTCCTCATGCCACATTTTACTCATTTCTTCTTCTCTCGCCCTACCCTGTTATACAGAAACACTCCCTGCTGTAGCAATGACTCAAACTTTTACTTTAATCGTGGTCTGCAAGTTCTCATGTACTCTAATTATCTTTAATTTATGCAACTCATACTTTTAATTACATTTACAGCCACATTATAACCTTTTCCTCTCCAACTTTAATTTTTCATAACGTAAGCATCAACAAATTAGCGGTTAGATATTCTTCACGCCACCCCTTTTCTCACTAGTTCATTCATCAAATTACTTTTCCAATAGTAACACAATCTAAAAATATATTCCTTATCATCTTGTCTTTCTTAATTACTGTATCATCATCATCATCATCATCATCTCCTCCTCCCACGCATATTGATGCAAAGGGCCTCTGTTAGATTTCGCCACTCGTCTCTATCTTGAGATTTCAATTCAATACTTCTCCATTCATCATCATCTACTTCACGCTTCATAGTCCTCAGCCGTGTAGGCCTGGGTTTTCCAATTCTTCTAGTGAGTGCCTTGTACATATGGATCATTTTCTCCGATAAGCTTCTATTTCCTATAATCTGTAAGACATTTTCCTTTCTCATTCATTCCACGAACTATAAACTATAAGACATTTTCCTTCTCATTCATTCCACGAACTATAATCTATAAGACATTTTCCTTTCTCATCCATTCCACGAACTCTCTAAACTATAAGACATTTTCCTTCTCATTCATTCCACGAACTCTTTAATCTATAAGACATTTTCCTTTCTCATCCATTCCACGAACTCTATAAACTATAAGACATTTTCCTTTCTCATCCATTCCACGAACTCTCTAAACTATAAGACATTTTCCTTCTCATTCATTCCACGAACTCTTTAATCTATAAGACATTTTCCTTTCTCATCCATTCCACGAACTCTATAATCTATAAGACATTTTCCTTTCTCATCCATTCCACGAACTCTATAAACTATAAGACATTTTCCTTCTCATCCATTCCACGAACTCTATAAACTATAAGACATTTTCCTTTCTCATCCATTCCACGAACTCTATAAACTATAAGACATTTTCCTTCTCATCCATTCCACGAACTCTATAAACTATAAGACATTTTCCTTCTCATCCATTCCACGAACTCTATAAACTATAAGACATTTTCCTTTCTCATCCATTCCACGAACTCTATAAACTATAAGACATTTTCCTTCTCATTCATTCCACGAACTCTATAATCTATAAGACATTTTCCTTTCTCATCCATTCCACGAACTCTATAAAGTGTAAGACATTTTCCTTTCTCATTCATTCCACGAACTCTATAATCTATAAGACATTTTCCTTTCTCATCCATTCCACGAACTCTATAAAGTGTAAGACATTTTCCTTTCTCATTCATTCCACGAACTCTATAATCTATAAGACATTTTCCTTTCTCATCCATTCCACGAACTCTATAATCTATAAGACATTTTCCTTTCTCATCCATTCCACGAACTCTATAATCTATAAGACATTTTCCTTTCTCATCCATTCCACGAACTCTATAATCTATAAGACATTTTCCTTTCTCATCCATTCCACGAACTCTATAATCTATAAGACATTTTCCTTTCTCATCCATTCCACGAACTCTATAATCTATAAGACATTTTCCTTTCTCATCCATTCCACGAACTCTATAATCTATAAGACATTTTCCTTTCTCATCCATTCCACGAACTCTATAATCTATAAGACATTTTCCTTTCTCATCCATTCCACGAACTCTATAATCTATAAGACATTTTCCTTTCTCATCCATTCCACGAACTCTATAAAGTGTAAGACATTTTCCTTTCTCATTCATTCCACGAACTCTATAATCTATAAGACATTTTCCTTTCTCATCCATTCCACGAACTCTATAATCTATAAGACATTTTCCTTTCTCATCCATTCCACGAACTCTATAATCTATAAGACATTTTCCTTTCTCATCCATTCCACGAACTCTATAATCTATAAGACATTTTCCTTTCTCATCCATTCCACGAACTCTATAATCTATAAGACATTTTCCTTTCTCATCCATTCCACGAACTCTATAATCTATAAGACATTTTCCTTTCTCATCCATTCCACGAACTCTATAATCTATAAGACATTTTCCTTTCTCATCCATTCCACGAACTCTATAATCTATAAGACATTTTCCTTTCTCATCCATTCCACGAACTATAAACTATAAGACATTTTCCTTTCTCATCCATTCCACGAACTATAAACTATAAGACATTTTCCTTTCTCGTTCATTCCACGAACTCTATAAACTATAAGACATTTTCCTTTCTCGTTCATTCCACGAACTCTATAATCTATAAGACATTTTCCTTTCTCGTTCATTCCACGAACTCTATAAACTATAAGACATTTTCCTTCTCATCCATTCCACGAACTCTATAAACTATAAGACATTTTCCTTTCTCATCCATTCCACGAACTCTATAATCTATAAGACATTTTCCTTTCTCGTTCCTTCCACGAACTCTATAAACTATAAGACATTTTCCTTTCTCATTCATTCCACGAACTCTATAATCTATAAGACATTTTCCTTTCTCATCCATTCCACGAACTATAAAAATATAAGACATTTTCCTTTCTCATCCATTCCACGAACTCTATAATCTATAAGACATTTTCCTTTCTCATCCATTCCACGAACTCTATAATCTATAAGACATTTTCCTTTCTCATCCATTCCACGAACTCTATAATCTATAAGACATTTTCCTTTCTCATCCATTCCACGAACTATAAAAATATAAGACATTTTCCTTTCTCATCCATTCCACGAACTCTATAATATATAAGACATTTTCCTTTCTCATCCATTCCACGAACTCTTAACAATTCCATGATTTTATTTCATGAAGACCTAATATTATTTTATAAGCTCCAAGAGATGGTAAATATATGCTCAGCTCTTCTCTATCTTATATTTATATTATTTGACCCATTTAATGTAAGGTATTATAATATGGTCAGTAGATTTCGTGGTTAGTAGCAGAAATGTCTAAAGTGGTCGGTCATCATTAGAGATTGTTAGATAAGAGAATGAATTCATATATAATTTAGACTATAATTTTAATGAGATGTTATTGGTAACCTAATAAATTTATATATGCTATATAGATTATAATTTTAATTGGAGATTGTTGGTAACAATGAATTCATATATACTATATAGACTATACCTTTAATTGGAGATTGTTGGTAACAGAATGAATTCATATATACTATATAGACTATACTTTTCATTCGAGATTGTTGGTAACAGAATGAATTCATATATACTACGTAGATTATAGTTTAGTTACATTATATTAGCAGATACCACATTGTAAGTGTATGATAATCTACTCTACTTAAACTTACTGTCGGTGCGTAGAATTTCCGTATCTAGAGAGTGATACGAACTGTTTAGTGTCCTCTCGTGATCTCCAATTGAGTGAGGTCTATCATAAAAAGTCGTAGTGTTGGGAATATCGTCCAGTAGTTCCGTTTCAGATCTGTCCCCTAACGTGTTTTGAATCGCTTCAGTTACATCATTTTCTTTTGCCTTATTCTCATCTTGTGTCGGAACTGGAGTCGTGACTGATATGTAGGTTCTTGTGTTGGTCTCACCATCCAGAGTGTCTGGAAAGATTGCGTCATTTGGTTTTCCAGTGATGTGCTCTGTATGACTGACAGAGTCTGTAATGAAGTGAATTTCTTTATTGTCTACTTTATCATTCGTTGGTTTTACAGTGACGTCCTCTGTATGACTGATAGATTCTGTACTGTGAGGAATTTCTTGATTATTATTCACTGTATCCTTTGGTACTCCAGTCACATCATTTATTGATGCGTTAGGATTTTCTGTAGCTTCATTTTCATTAGGATCTTTATCCATTGGCGATCCTGTAAGCAGATGAAAGTCGCGTCCATTTTCTTCATTCCGTCTTACATTGTCTGTTGGAGCATTCTCCATTTTACCATCAATCGAAATTGATTCGTTGTTTTCCAATGCCTCTCTTTTCTCTAAAGACGAGATCAATCTCTTCAATATCTCGGGTGTTCGGGCCGAGGTTCCATTCACATGATGGTAGGCGTCTTGGGCATCGATGCCCAGGGCACCCAGGAGGGCGATTACACAAAGGATAGGGATCATTTTAAATCCTAGAGGATATGTTATCCCTTCACTTTGAACGTTTTCACACACAAGATTTATACTTTAAACACTTGTTTATATTTCTAAGCTTTTGAATAACTTTATAACACTGAAAAAGCAAAATCACTTCAAATTATGACACAACACTTCACCGTTGAAATCTAACTGATCCTATGCCTGTGGGCCATTACTTTTGAGTGACCTTCTCACATCTGAGGACAGGATATGCTTACCTTTCTCAGAAACATACGTCAAATTGGGGGCGCAGTTCGTAGTAGGATATGATGTCACGCTGGGTAATTCACGAATCTCTTTTGTCTCTCAGTCGTATTTCTTCACCGGAGATTTGGGGCTTTGTTTTCGCTACATTTGATGAAAGGTTTTAAAGGTCACTCATGAATGGCAGAGGCAAGGGACAGTGACGTTGCCCTAGCAAGCAGGACAATACCATAGAGTCTGACCATATATACACAGGCCACTCATGAATGGCAGAGGCAAGGGACGGTGACATTGCCCTAGCAAGCAGGACAATGCCCTAGAGACTGACCATATATACACAGGTCACTCATGAATGGCAGAGGCAAGGGACAGTGACATTGCCCTACCAAGCAGGACAATGCCCTAGAGACTGACCATATATACACAGGCCACTCATGAATGGCAGAGGCAAGGGACAGTGACATTGCCTTAGCAAGCAAGACAATGCCCTAGAGACTGACCATATATACACAGGCCACTCATGAATGGCAGAGGCAAGGGACGGTGACATTGCCCTAGCAAGCAGGACAATGTCCTAGAGACTGACCATATATACACAGGCCACTCATGAATGGCAGAGGCAAGGGACGGTGACATTGCCCTAGCAAGCAGGACAATGCCCTAGAGACTGACCATATATACACAGGCCACTCATGAATGGCAGAGGCAAGGGACGGTGACATTGCCCTACCAAGCAGGACAATGTCCTAGAGACTGACCATATATACACAGGCCACTCATGAATGGCAGAGGCAAGGGACGGTGACATTGCCCTAGCAAGCAGGACAATGTCCTAGAGACTGACCATATATACACAGGCCACTCATGAATGGCAGAGGCAAGGGACGGTGACATTGCCCTAGCAAGCAGGACAATGTCCTAGAGACTGACCATATATACACAGGCCACTCATGAATGGCAGAGGCAAGGGACAGTGACATTGCCCTAGCAAGCAGGACAATGCCCTAGAGACTGACCATATATACACAGGCCACTCATGAATGGCAGAGGCAAGGGACAGTGACATTGCCCTAGCAAGCAGGACAATGCCCTAGAGACTGACCATATATACACAGGCCACTCATGAATGGCAGAGGCAAGGGACGGTGACATTGCCCTAGCAAGCAGGACAATGTCCTAGAGACTGACCATATATACACAGGCCA
>NC_090737.1:139407985-139482985 GCF_036898095.1 Palaemon carinicauda
ATATATATATATATATATATATATATATATATATATATATATATATATATATATATATATAGTAACTCTAAGAAAAAATTAAAAAAAAAAACCATTGTTAATTTTAATTTAATTATCAAAGATGAAATAACTGTTAGCAAAGGCAAGTATGTTATCAATATTCATTAAATATCTCCGGATAAACGTTTGATTACAAACCATTTCACTCAATAGGCTCTATACAGTATTATTATTATTATTATTTGCTAAGCTATAACCCAGTTGGAAAAGCAGGATGCTCTAAGCCCAAGGCTCTAACGGAGAAAATAGCCCAGTAAGGAAAGGAAACAAGGGAAAATAAAACATTTCAAGAACAGTAACATTAAAATAAATATTTCCTATATAAACTATAAAAACTTTAACAAAACAAGAGGAAGAGAAATAAGGTAGAATAGTTTGCCAAAGTGTACCCTCAAGCAAGAGAACTCTAACCCAAGACAGGGGAAGACCATAGTAGAGAGGCTATGGCACTACCCAAGACTAGAGAACAATAGAAACTTTAACTGTGATGTCTTTAAGATCATTTATTTTAAAATGAAGTGAGATCTCTGTTGCATTCCCTTAAAGCCGGGAGCACACTAGCGACTCGGTGGCGCCACAAAGCCACTGCATTGTGTGGCTGGGATGTGGTCTCCCATAGGTTTCCATTGTTTTCAAGTTTTGCCGCGCAAACTAGCGACTGTGGCTCTCTGTCGCTCATCCCCGCCACAGGCGTGGCGTAGTTTTGTGGCCGGGCCCGCGCACACTAGCGACAGTGGTTGTTCCCGCCACTCGACACTGTCAGTCAGTCAGGGTGGGCACGTGCTTGGGTACCTACCCCTTGCTCCGCCACGTCGCCTCGCCAGTGTGGTCCGTCGCTCTGTGGTTGCCACAAGTGGTCGCCACATCGTGTCGCCAGTGTGCTCCAAAGACGACCACATCGTGTCGACGCCACAAGTCGCTAGTGTGCTCCCGGCCTAAAAATTTCTCTTTTGGTAGAAATGAATATGCTTAAGAAAATGTGCTTTTACTTTGGCCTGCAAATTAGCCAGTATTTTAGTTTGATGTGATTGTACAAATCGAGGTCTTTAGTGTGACTTGTTTATAAGAATAAGGCATTCCTTTAATTTTACTTTAATATAAAAAAGGCAGATCTTTATTGTGAATCAACTGCACAAAAAAGGCAGTCATTCACTATAAATATACTGCCCAAATGGGGCAGTTTCAGTGTGCCTTCTTACTAATTTTTTAAATATATTAAATTTTAAAACTCATTGTTAAGTTATTTATTAATTTGTTTTTTTAGGTTTTTTCATTTGAAATTATTAATTGTTAATTAAGCATAATTAAATCGGCATTAATGACCACTGATGTTATGATGCCGGATAACTATGAATCATTCTGATAGAATATATTGAAACTTTACATTTAAATGGTTCACTTTCCATGTCAGCTTTGGTTAAGTTTGAAAAGGCAAGACAAGGAAACACCTATCTTGTCATTTTCATGCAAGAAATGCTCTTATATACTAGATTATTAATGAATGATAATATTCACAACCTTAATTTACCTTTTCTTTGCAGTTGTCATTCCAATGAAAGATTGTTTCTTCGAGACTTCGTCTCTTGCGCCGGTGGGACGAGTGGCGGACGTTTGGCTCGGTGGTTGCAACCGGATTCCTACGTCGATGTTCGAGCTTGCGAAGTGCTATACAGCCGAGATGACATGAGGGCAGGCTGGCCTGCAATAGTAACTATAATAACTCGGGACCAGTACAATGAAGTAGTTCATGTACCTTCGCTCAAGGTAGGTTGAATCGATACTTCAGTACACTATAAATTTAACAAGAGGATGATTGGTTAATTGTAGGTGTTCTAGCCTTTTTTAATTGGGAAAAAATGCTATTGATAGTGAAAGATTCTGTTGAATGTTGAAGGGAATATATCCATATATTATTTGGTGTGTGAATCTTTTTTTTTTTTTCAAATGAAATTCGAGGAATTTTTCAGTATTTTGGTGTGACTTAATCTTATGTAGAGTCGGATGATATGTAGTGATAGTAATGTATGTTTTACAGCTCACTGTTGGCTGCTGTCCCAAAGTTTTGTAGGAGTTCTATTTTGTAACAAAAATACTGGAATGTTAGAGATGTACCATCAGTAAACTAAACATACTTAGTATAGCATGAGATAGTACGAGGAATGTTGAAATATTAACATAGG
The DNA here is from genome assembly GCF_036898095.1 of Palaemon carinicauda. Classification (NCBI taxonomy): domain Eukaryota; kingdom Metazoa; phylum Arthropoda; class Malacostraca; order Decapoda; family Palaemonidae; genus Palaemon; species Palaemon carinicauda. Next base: position 139,410,226 of record NC_090737.1, read on the forward strand.
AATGTTATCATTATTAAAAAGTAGGGTCTTAGTCTTTTGTGGTAAGTTGAAATTGTTATTTATTTCAGACATACTCTAAGGTTCTTGCAAATACAATGAAAACCTCTTATGATTTGTAGGTTGAAGTTGTTGCAGTACCTGTCAGCACAGGAGAGGATGGAAGTCAAGTAAAACTGAGACGGATTAGTCAACACGTTGCCGACAATTTAACATTTGGAGGACACCCACAGCCATCGCTCGATGTTCCTTACCAAGTGTCGATTAAGGATAAGATGTGCTATTGTGCCATTACCATGATAAAGGTGATAAATTAATTTTTCAAGGATGTTGAGGTGTTCTTCCTTTGTAATACTTGTTCTGTGACATCTACAGTATCCAACTCATTCTGGTCTTTCTCTCTCGCAACTCTTTTTGCCAACCATCCTTTCAGCTAACACCTAATCTTTTTCACCACTTGTACGTGCTGTAAGTCCTCTACATAAAACCTTTCATCTAGAAAACTTTCAAAGATAAGAACTTCTGTGCAATAAATATGTTTTGAATGATTAAAGATATGAAAGGGGTTTATGAGCTGAGGCCTAACTTAATTATGTTATACTTGAAAACTGTTCAATTTAAAAACACATTCTTGAACATTTGTTATTCTTACGTAACAAATTTACTTTAAATGTATATCTTGTCTCATGTTCCTCTTATGCTGCATACACTAGGACGTACCCACTATCCAACATCTCAAAGTAAAATCCATTTCTTGCTTTGTTTATATTGCAAATGTCCAGTGAATAAGCTTAAAAGATACTATTTTTTCAGTGTTGATGATCTGAACTTTATCAAAGAAAAAATTATCTTTATTTCATTTGAAATAAAATGATGCAATATCATAATTTAGTAAAAGAAGCTTGGTATCCCTAAAATACATCAAGGCATCAAGTTTGATGATGTCGGCGTCAATGACCTTCGATGTCAGGATGCCAGAGAACTTCAAATCATTCATTCATTCAATTTTGACAAAATAGGAGTGCTTCATACAATGTCTTAAACCTCAGATATTAGGAGAGACATTGCAGAGATTTAAATTGCTCTATTAAAACTACTCTCACGAACAGCATTTTTCTTTTACAGGCTTACGAAAACTACTCATTTGAAGAACTGCGCTACATGTCGCCAACCATGAGGAGACCAACAGAAAATATGCTCGTGAGAAGTAACAACGACGGCACTTACTCCTGCAACTGGACACCTGGTGCTACTGGATGGTACTCTCTCCACGTCACCATTGATAGTTATCAGCTTGACGAGGTTAGTGGTCGTAAAACCTAAATCGATTTCTTGATGTAATACATACAGTACATACATATACCCAGGCACTTCCCCCAATTTTGGGGGGTAGCCGACATCAACAAATAAACAAAACAAAAAAAAGGGGACCTCTACTCTCTACGTTCCTCCCAGCCTAACAAGGGACTCAACCGAGTTCAGCTGGTACTGCTAGGGTGCCACAGCCCACCCTCCCACATTATCCACATTATGATGTAATACTGGATGGAATGTAGATGATGAATGGAGAAGTATTGATTTAGAAGCTCAAGATAGAGACGACTGGCGAAATCTAACCGAGGCCCTTTGCGTCAATAGGCGTAGGAGGAGATGATGATTGATGGTTATGAATACTGTACCATTATTTCTTATACTACAGGAGGTCCCTAACTTATAATCATTCTATTTACAAACATTTGAAGATAATGACAAAGATAAGATAAAGAAAGACTAATAAAACCACATTATATCATTTAATACAGAGAGCAAAATGACATTTTTAATAACCTGATATCTATTTCATATGAAATCTGACTATTTATTGACATTTGTGGCTGGAAATCATAGGTATTGGATTCAGGTTAGGTCTGCCCTAGGCCAAAATTTAACAAAATTTAACTTAACAAACAATTTGATTTGCACTTCTTGGAACTTACTAAGTTTTGCAAGTTGAGGACCTTCAGTGTATTAACCCTTTTACCCCCAATGGACGTACCGGTACGTTTCACAAAACTCATCCCTTTACCCCAATGGACGTATTGGTACGTCCTTGCAAAAAACTGCCATTTACATTTTTTTTTACATATTTTTGACAACTTTATGAGAAACTTCAGGCATTTTCCAAAAGAATGAGACCAACCTGATCTCTCTATGATGAAAATTAAGGCTTTTAGAGCAATTTGAAAATTATATATTGCAAAATATGCTTGAAAAAAAACAAAAAACGCCTGGGCGTTAAGGGTTGGAAAGTTCCAAATAGCCTGAGGGTAAAAGGGTTAAATTCTCTCTGCTTATTCATGTCCAGATAAAATGCATTATTGTTTTATGATTTAATAAATTAATGTTTTCCCCCTAAAATACAGACCTACAAAATGGAAGTGAAAGACCCTCCCCAAGGGGTGACTCCTCCCGTTCAGAGTACAATGAAGCGCTCTTCGCAGCAACCGTCGCGTTTAAGGAAGTTCGTCCTCCAGAACAGCGCTGGCTTGAGAATACGTACTCATCCTTCTCTTCAGAGTGAACAGATTGGCATTGTACATGTCAATGGTACCATTGCCTTCATAGATGAGGTAATGTCATTTTTTTTTATTTTCATAGAATTATTTTGTTGAATCTTTTGTCTAGCGCAACAGTTTGGTGTAAAGGATTGTATTTTATTTTTAGTGAAATTATTTCTAATCTTCCATTTATTTATGGTTCTTGTTTTTTTTACTTATGAAATTCACTTATAATTATATACTGCAGGAGCTGTTTGAATTATAAAAGCATAAGATGTAACGTGAATATGAAATATTAGCATTAAAACACCATATTCTTGTAATATCATTATGTGAGGGAACTCTTATTTGATTCACTGTACAGAATACTCTATGGGATATGTAGAAGCTTTTATCAATGCACCTTTACTCCTCTAAGCACCCATCATACTACATTCATTCCTTTTTTTTATTCTAACTTCTCTGCTGTCTAGTTTCAACCTCTTCCTTCGTTATCACTCCCGTGACGGGCATGTGATGAAGAGTTGCATGCATATTGGTAACCCTTGAAAATATACAGTACCTGTACATAGCTACTGTACCTCTATTAACCCCAATGGAAGCCCGAAGTGGAAGGGTAGAATTTCCATTTGATTAGTTGGGCATGCTGAAAATATTAACTTTACAATTACAACTTGGTTGATAATAGTACTACTTTACAGTACTGTACTGTATAGTACACGCAAAGGATAACTTATAGTCAAGCCGCCTGCCCTGTGTGAGGTTTAGACCTGCCTCGCTGAAATAGAAAAGATACGACAGTAGTATAGGTGGAAAGGATTTTCTGTAGCAATACAAAAAGAAAAGTAACGACCTGGTGTCATATCATTAGACTTTGTTAAAATATTATTAATACTTTCAGCCACTGAAATGCTATCAAGCAAACTTTCATCCTTGGATGTTGAAAGATCAATGCATCTGGGAAACTTCAATTCTAGTTTTAATCTTTTTCAGATAGCTTTCTTGATCTTACTGTATTTCCCTCTCAACATTTCATTAGGACTTACATATACTGTATGACGATTCTGTTTTGATTATTTTGTTGTAATTACATATGCTTGATGCTCTCACCCTCCCTTCCTTATTGTACACTTCGGTAACAAGCTCCAGTGTCTTAAGTTGTACATTGTCCGCTGTACACTTTCAGCCGTTTACTGGTCAACTCTTACTCGAGTCATTAATTTAAATCTAAGTGATACTCTGCTACTGTAGTAGTAATAGTGGCTAGATTACTATTCCATCAATTTGATGAAGATATTTTTGTATACTTTATACTTTATGTAAAATAGTAATATTAACTATTTTTTTTCAGATGGTTGCCATAATTTCATTCCAAATCTTGAATTAAACTAATAAGTACTGTATACTTTAGTTCTGAAATTATTACAATAGAAATAGAGTTTAAGCAATTCTTAGGGTATTAATAATTTGTAAGGTGTTAATTCCCCTTTCTAAATTGGAAAAAAATGCTATACTGTAGAAACTTAAATGTTACACTAGTTTTTATACTTGATAAAACTTACTTAAAATATGTTTAGATTTCGAAGCATTAACCACGAATATATTAATGATCATTGCAGGTCCATAATAGCGATGGAGTATGGCTTCGTCTGAGTGCAGAGAGCATTAGGCAGTATTGCACAAATGGATACTCAGAGGCTTGGTGTCTCCAATATAATCAACACATTGGCAAGACGCTTCTTGTGCCAGTAGACCACCCGAAAACCATTTTAGATCAGGTACAGTCGATGTATTTAAGGCTATAATGATTCCTCACTTATGAAATAATGAATTTGTTACATTTTTTAATAATGACAGTAGATCTCAACCCTTTTACCCCCAAAGGACGTACTGGTACGTTTCACAAAACTCGTCCCTTTACCCCCATGGACGTACCGGTACGTCCTTGCAAAAAACTGCTATTTACATTTTTTTTGCATATTATTGATAATTTTTTTTGACAAACTTCAGGCATTTTCCGAGAGAATGGGACCAACCTGACCTCTCTATGACAAAAATTAAGGCCGTTAGAGCAATTTAAAAGAAATATACTGCAAAATGTGCTTGAAAAAAAAAAAAAAAAATGCCTGGGGGTTAAGGGTTGGAAAGTTCCAAATAGCCTGGGGGTAAAAGGGTTAATAGTTCTGCATATGTACAGTACTTCACTAAGAGCTAACTCAAAAAGGAATAAGACAACAATCCAAGATACATTATATTCATCCTTCAACTATTGAGTCGAGAAAGAAGCTAGATGATAAGGTCTTATTTCTTCTTGTTCTGTACTAGGAAGTTCCATTAACTGTGTTTCAGTCCCTTAACACACTGTACCACTCATTTCAGTATTACGCGTGTAATACTGAAATGAGTGGTACAGACCCGTCTGTACCAAATCCATTTCCATTTGCCTAAATTGAAGTTTTTATCTCTACTTGCTCCAAAGACTTACATATTTTCCTCTATTATTTTCATATTACAATACTGTTTATCCACAGGTAATAACCGATACTATAACCAGACGACGTGATATGAGTCCTCGTCGCGAAGGACTACATAACACGGATGGAACTGATAACGTGCCAGGTGGCGCTGGGGTGTACACTGTTGTGAAATGTGGAGCCTCGGGACACAATATTCGGAGCCAGCCCAGCTTGAAAGCTCCTCCAGTTGGGATGCTGGTTTTAGGAAATTCCATAACTGCCGACTCTGATACTAAGAACAATGATGGTGAGCCAAAAATTTATTTTTCGAATTGATTGGAAGACTCATATTATTGAAATATGTTTGTGAATTAGTAAACAAGTAATATGGAATTGTTTATTTAAAAACATTGTTTAAAGATGTTGTATCTAATGTTTGTATTTGTTTATTGAAACGTTTTATCCAAGGTTAAGGTAGAGATAAACGTACAATGCCTCTCTTCAACAGGAACTTGGGTACGCTTGGACTCTGAAAGCACCCGCAAGTATTGCTTTACAGATGGGGAAGCATGGTCCTTAGCTGTGTCGCGTGCACACACGTTATATCTCCAGCGCTCTCATAGTCATTTGCATCCGTATTCAACTTCTCAGTTGGGTATGTATTTTGAATATTGAGTTTTAAAGACTGTAATCTTTCTTTTGAGTTTGTTAATAGTCCTACGTTGTGGATTGAATTTTTCGTGTGTTATGCTGCAGTAACACGACTAGCTTAATTAGTCTTTCCTTTGCTTTCATAATACTCATCTGAATGGTGCAATCTCTTCTCATCTCATAGCATTTTCTCTGATAGTGTTGTTCCATATTAAAAGACTGTCCCCTTTGTTGATTCAGATATGCTGTGTTTCTGGCAATCTTTTATTGTTATTGTATTTTCTATTTAATGGTAAAATTTTTCATGATAATTACTTGTTTTGGGGAATAACCTAAGTTACATGCTGTATGAAATCTACTCGCATTGAATGGTGGGTCACATTCATGACAATATATTTTGTGTTATTGTATGGAAGGCTTAACTCTAAGCTGAATGAAGCATATGAAAGTTTGTTGTCATCGTTTGTATAAGCTTAAATTTGAAGGTTAACGATTCACTATTGTACAAATCAAATATTTAGGGGATTTTGAGTTTATAAAATCTATTGTGTACCTCAGTTTCCAATTGCTCCAGATTTTAACCCTTTTACCCCCAGGCTCTTTGGAAATTTCCAACCCTTAACCCCCAAGGGGTTATTTTTTTCCCAGCACATTTTGCAGCATATATTTTTTAAATTGCTCTAACAACCTTAATTTTTGTCATAGAGAGGTCAGGTTGGTCTCATTCTCTTGGAAAATGCCTGAATTTTTTCAAAAAATTATCAAAATTATGAAAAAAAAAAATTTTATAGCATTTTTTTGCAAGGACGTACCAGTACGTCCATGGGGGTAAAGGGATGGCTTTTGTGAAACGTACCAGTACGTCCTTTTGGGGTAAAAGGGTTAATTCCCTGTTCATGTTGATTTTACACTACTGTTTTTTTAATATCAAGTCATATTTTTGATAGCCTACCCCCCTTTTTTTTCTGTAGAACAAACTAATACCAGTCAACAAGGATTTGACTTCACCCATGCACAAAGCAGTCCCATATTTCGACCATTCCAGCAACCACCTTTTAGAAGTGATCCATTTGTGTTTGGTGCAATAAGTAAGTGCTTCTATGTTTACACTAACTGACTTATAGTGTTCTCCATTTTTTGTAGAGGTTCCTCCGAAATAGATTTTTTTTATAGTTTATTTATGACATATTTGTTTTTGATGTTGTTAATAGTTTATATATGACATATCTGTTTTGACGTTGTTACTTATTTTAGAAGGATTTATTGTTAATTTGTTCTCTTCATTTATTTATTTCCTTATTTCCTTTCCTCACTGGGCTATTTTTCCCTGTTGGAGCCCCTGGGCTTATAGCATCTTGCTTTTCCAACTAGGGTTGTAGCTTGGATAGTAATAATAATAATAATAATAATGTGTCAGCTTTGCTGATAATGATTCGTTAAGCTTTCAGATTTTCTCCTTTGTTTATTTTTGACTGAAGTTTATACAGTATTTGCTTTTATAGTAAATCATGCATGTTCAATGTACAGTACATCTATGAACACTCGAGGGCTTGCATACAGCATACGGCCCCTGTCCCTGTATGTGCATTGTGATACTAAGGTTATGGTCAAAAGGATTTTTTTCAAATTTTGATATTCAACCAATGCTCAAATTACTGAAGTGAGGAAGCTTGAAAATTCAGCCTAGAATTTACAAAAAAAATATACTACAAAATCTTCATAAAAGAAATTTAGATTCTTTCCATTTTAACACACACAAAAAAAAAAAAAAAAAAAACCGGTAAAAGTGGCTTTGTATTATTTTGTATATTGATACATATGTGTTCATGTACTCATGCTTATTTTTAAGAAGTACCTACAGTATAGCCTTTATAATTGCTTTGTAATATTTACAGACATATTTGTTTGAAATTCAACTTTTGGTCAGTAAGAACTGCCTCAACTGCAGTTTCAATATTAAGAATGTTGGCTACAAAGAAACCATTTTAATTGGACCTGAAATGCTAAGAGGTTTATTTATATTATTTTTCAATTTCGTAGCAACAGCTGTTAGTTACTATGTTACATTTAAGTTAGTTATTGAAAGGTTTCCATATTTAACTAAAATACTTTTGACCAGCTCGAGGTTGTGGTGATGGTAGCAGCAACGTTGGAGCCGGAGTAACGGCGAATAGCGGCGAATCTTTCAAATACGCAAATTCTTCCAATGCCTTTGCCGATACTAATACGGCAACCGATGATTCGGAGGCGACTGGGGTGACCTTGAAACATCCGGTTCCTGTAAGTAAAGTAGACTTAAGAATGTTTTATAGATTCTGTAATATTGTGTCTATTTCTAGGTCGACCTGTGACGGCCGGTGAACATTGCCCATCTGGTACTCTGTCATCTAGGTTATATCACTTACGTTTTATGACCATTATTATTATCATTATTTTATTATTGTTTTTACTATGGTATTTTTTTGCTAGCAAGTCCAATTTGGACGAATGAAGAATAACGTTCTTGCCTTTGTTATAGTTTACGTACACGCCTCGGGAAGTTGGTCGTTTTGATGGGCAATATTCACTGGGCGTCACAGGTCTCTCCCCAGAAATAGATTTTCCTTCGTCAAAATCCCTTTATTACATGCATTCTTTACTTCCATTCTCCCTCTCCAACCTCTTTTAACTTGTACTTCATAGTGCAACTATGGGTCTTCTTCCAGTTGCACTTAGGTTCCAAGTGGCCTTCCCAACCTAGTACTGGACCATATGTCCCAAATACTTATTTGGATTACCTCTAGCGTATTTCTATGTGCAATATCTTGTCCATCTCAAGTGGCTCATTTAGTTATTTTATGCCTGTTGGTGATTATACAACATATGTACTTAACTCAAAATCCAGGGTTTACCATAGTTTCTGTACCATGGCCTTCCACAGTGTTAGGTTTGAGAGCCATTCCTTATGGGTAAAGTCAAGCACACTCAAAGGGAACTGTCAGTAGAGGATTATTCTTTTCCCAGCCAACAGGTTGATAGTAGATTTTCCATCAGATATGAACTTGCAATCACAAATTGCAAAAGTTAACTTACTGATACTGGTAACTTCAATCCAGTAAGTTAATTTTATAAGATATTGTAATATCAATGCAATAGGGACTTTAGGGAATATAGAACATGGACAGAATTGATTGTGATGCCATTTGGTTTTTACGTTCGATCCAATAAATTAATCTAATGGGGTCTCGGTTCTTAACAGTGATGATGGCAATTTTGTTATATGTATTAAAAGTTTTAATGAAATAGCATATGTAAATAATTATAGGTCTTTTCATGGCAATGTTTTGTGTGCGTATTTTACTAAGCTGTATAAATTTGATAATGATTGTGTACCTGGTTCTCTATTATTCAATTTCCTCTTATGAATGAAGTCATTTATCTGTATAAGCATGTGAGTATGTGCTGCTGTATGTGTTTGTATCTGAGATTTCTGATACGTCAATGGTTAATGTTGCTTCCAAGGCATTCCAAAAACATCGCAAAAGTTTTAATTTTCTCATTATCAAAGGTTTCATGTTCCAAAATTATCCATCTCTTCAATACTATTCTACTATTTAAAACTACAGATATAAGGATGCTCTTCAAGTTTCACCTAATTTTGTAGCTAATGTTGTCGCTCAGATTTTCTTATTCTATACTGACATTGCGCAGATATATGTATTTTAAATATGGAACTCAAAATATATGATGTCAATTCAGTATTACAAATTTGTTTACATTGTGGTGAATGTAACTGAAAAGGTATGTTAGTATGTAGCCATTATACCTTATGTACATGATGTACAGTTGCACAGTGCCATAATAAGTTGAATAGAGTGATCTCTTATTAAATAAAGTGGGAATTTTGATTGCAAATGACATGGAATGTAGAAGCCTTTGAGTTTTTTTCATTTGTGCTGCATTATTCTAACTGTATTACAAGCTGAGCTTTAACTCCAGTTACAAATGGAGAATGCTACAAGCCCTAGGTCCTCAATGGGGAAAGCAGTCGGGAATTGAAAATGAAAAAGTAAAGTAAAGAATCATTATACAAGAGAAGTAAAAAGATTTTAACAATGTACACATGGCTATACACAAAAAGAAGGACAATAGTGATGTTTTTAGAAATGAAGATTAAGGAAAAGATAATGAGAAGGAAACCTCTTGATAAACCACCATACATCCTTGCCCCTTCTGTTAAACTTGCCCAACACCACTTGAAATTCATGGAGAAATTTTGTGCCTGAGTTTACTCTTGAGCAAAAGAATCCTAATTATAGTTAGTGGAAATGAATCTTAAGCCATAGTACAGTAAAAATACTATGGCGCTATCCAAGACTAGAGAATATAGGTTTGATTAAGGAGTGGCTTCTTAGAGGAGCTGCTTACGATTGCTAAAGGGTCTCTCTCATAGTTACTTAAACAGTTGCAGTTACTAGCCACTAAAGTGACTGTGTAATGTGTGGTATTCGTAATATTATGAAAATATGCAGACGATTAGGTATAAGTGTAAGCAAAGAAAGGAGCTGAACCTACAGGACTCAGTATCAGACCGTCTGGCCAATCCTTACAGGATCCTATAGATATCTGTTAGTAGTATTTCAACAGGTGGTGTGAATGGGTTTGAGGGTGAGAGATGTGGAGATATGTCAGAGGAATTTAAAATTTTCTGTGTGAAACCATGAATCAGTGTATTATTTAGTTGTCTTGCTCAAGTTCAGAGAATGAAAGGTGATAGACCATAAAAAAGAGGGAATAGAAAGGAGATCAAGCAAGTCCTGAGAGAGTGGAAGAGAATAGTTAAATTCCTCTACATTTTAGACTGACTTATATAAAATGCCCAGGTCTAATATGACCTGGAAATGAATTTAAGAATTGGTTGTTGCTACTTTATAAATGGTATTCAAAAACTCTCTCCACAGTGAACATTTGAGGACGATTACACTCTTAGTGGTGTCACATCATGCAAAAGTCAATTATTATTCAATATATTTACTGCGGAGGGACTTCTTGAACACCATTTAGTACACTATATACTGAAATATCCAAATATTATTAGCTTCCCCCTCATTTGATTAGAACCATTGTTTCTCTGTTGAGTGTAATTCTCACTCCCACGCCCGAGCCTCTAACACGCACGTCAAATTTCATGCACCTAAAGGATTCAGCAATCCAGCACCCAGGTAAATTCTCTGTACTTCAGCGTTGGATGAAGGACGAACACAATAAACACCCAGCTGTTAGTAATCCTTCCGTTTCGTCTCAGCAGCCACAGCAGGAGGATTTGCATACTCCCCAGCAAGGTGCTCTGGTTCAGGACAAGAAGTTGAGCAAGAAACAACAGCAGCAGGCCCAGCAGCTCAATGTGAGGTTAGGACATGAGATTTTTCTGTCGTTTCTGTAAATATTGTACTTATTATTAGGTAATGTATACTATTTAGAATGTATTTTATTTATTATTATTATTATTACAAGCTAGGCTATAATCCCACTTGGAAAAGCAAGATGCTACAAGCCCAAGGGCTCCAACAGAGAAAAATAGCCTAGTGAGGAAAGGAAACAAGGAAATGAATAAACTTACAAGAGAAGAATAAAAAAATCAAAATGAAATATTTCAAAAACAGTAACAAACATTAAATTAGATCCTTATATAATTTAGTCGTTTACATTAGATCATTGTATAATATTCTTGTTACTCTAAACAAAAAGATTATAAGAATCTTAGAGAGTTTGATCAGAGATAGTTTTCATATAAAAATCTGTCTTTGTATTATTTCAACAGTTGATTATTTGATGTTGAATTAATAAATAATAGTACTTGTAGAATGTTTGGTAATTGCAGAGTTTATTCTCAACTTTTTCCTTCCATGTTTACTGAATGTTATTTTCAGTTGTGTCCTTTAGTTCCTTCAACCCTTTGCTTAATTATGAAATAAACTTTATAGTTGAAATCATTCCTAAGCAAAGCAATTTTAGAGTTTGAGATTTCATCTTTAATATTATTAACCTTTTATATTATTGTATCACATTCAGTTAACCTTGTTTGAATTGATTCTTATTGCTATCTGTATCCTTTAGAAAGCTCTCAGCACATCAAGATTTCATGTGGAATAAAAGTTGTTTTTGCTAAATATTTATATAATTTCATTCTAAGAAAAGTAGCATTTTGTTTTTTGCTTGTACACTAGATCACTTTCTGCTTATTTTCAGCTTGTCTCGAGATGTACCTCCAGAACTGCAGGGGGTATCGGTGAAGGATCTAGTCAAAGCAATAGGTGAATCTCGAGCTAATGGCAACGGGGCTACTCCGCCTCGCACTCCCCCTGCCACGCCCAAAAGACTGTCGAGGTCTTCGAGTCCTCGAGCCGGAGTTGGAACGGCTGGAAATCCAGTTATATCTGCGACGTCGGGGACGTCACCTCGTCAGATATCTAGGTCTTCCAGTCCCGTTCCAATACCAGGTAACTAATTGAAGTTGATCCTTTCCATTCTGTGTTATTGGTTAGACTTTAATTACTATAGTTTATGATTTATTAATAACTTTGACTAAGTAGGTAAGATGGCATAGTCCAGTTCTGAAGGTCTCCAGTACCGGATTCCCAGGCTGTCTGGCAAGACGTCTTCCAACATTGATGGGATGGATTAGACGTCTGCGTGTTCCCCACTTCTGCCTATGAAGGAGGCAACTAAACAAATAATGAACTTGTAAAGTGAGGTAGAAACTTCTGGTCTTGGGGACCACATGTTTACCGTTGACGCCCTGTTCGTCCCCAAAATTACATATCAGGGAAGCCAAAATAGCATACGCATCATAAATAAAAGGGATTAAATTATACAAAAATATCTTGGTCAAACACATATTGTGCTGTAGGTATATCAGTGCCCTCCCCACCAACCATCTAACAATTGCTTACAGGAACAGTTAGGCCGTGATTTTAAGCCATCAAATCTATCAAGTTGTAGATTATGAGTCTCTCGGGACCCCATTAAGACAGCATTGCAGACATACAATAGATTTGATCTTAATGACTGGTTATAATTTATAGTGAAGTTTGATTAGGTACTGGAGATGTGAGGTAATTTACAGCCTATAAGGTTTAACTTATTCTGTAGGTCCAAGACGTTTTTCCATGTATAGAAGTCGACACCTGTAAACTACTATTATTGTTATACTGTACTGTACCATAAATCGATAATTATTGAAGGTGTGATAAATATCCAGGCAGGAGTTGTTGTGGCCTATCAGTAATGCCTCGGCCGTGTGATCGCCAAACTGGGGTGCGAGCCCCACTCAAACTTATTAGTTCCTTTAGTGTCTGCAACCTCACCATCCTTCTGAGTTAAGGAATGGGCTTTTGGAGGAGCCTTTAGGTCTACCTGCTGAGTCATCAGCAGCCATTGCATGGCCCATCCTGGTCTTAGCTTGGGTGGAGAGGGGGTTTGGATGCTGATCATGTGTATATATGGTCTGTTTCTAGGGTATTGTCCTGCTTGCTAGGACAATGTCACTGTCACTCTCCCATGTCTCTGCCATTCATGAGTGGCCTTTAAATCTTTAAAAGCCTTTTTTATGTAACCAGCTAGATGAGTGTGAGAATGACTGCCATGACAGGTGAAGAATAAAGTATTATACTCGACTCCGACTCCGCCGACTCCGTATTACTTTATGCCTAAAATTATGCTGGGCCTCAAATCAGGAAAAATGTGCTACACATATATCATTGTATACAATTGTTTATACTCTTTTATATATATTCATGATTTTAACTCTTAATAAAAGAACATTTTTTTTTTCATTTATTAATATTGTTATATTATTACTCTCATCATAGGTAAACTGACAGATAATTTTATATATAATTAAGATGCTTACTTAGCAGTGCTCGGATAGATATATTTCTTTTCATGTTCATAAACCAATAAAGTAGCTCTTTATTATACAGTAGTTAGGATATATAACTGTGTATTTATCAAATGATATGATTATCGCAAAAAGAGGGTTATTTCTTTTCTTATTTTTGAAGTTCCCTTGCAAAAGGATTAGAATATGTTGGAAACTGTATACGTTAATCTAATGGAGAGTTCTACAGTATACATACAGTATAAACCCTTATACAGTAATTATTTCTTCATTTCACTTCACTTCACTTCCACTCCCAGGTAGGCTTTCAGCCTGTCAGTGGAATCAGTTGTCTTCTCCACTCAATTCTGTTTTCAAAAATTCCCTCTCTTCTCAGCTGTTCAATTGTTGGCATGTTGTTCTTTGTCAGAATCTCTTCAATTCCATCCCTCCAGCGTTTACGTGGTCTACCTCTTGATCTCCTCCCACCAGGCGTCCAGTCCCATCTCCTCCTTGCAATTCTATTTCCATCCATTCTCCTTAAATGGCCCAGCCATCTCAGCTGTCCCTTCTCAATCTTGTTCAACATAGGAGATACCCCAACCATCCTTCTAAAATCTACATTTCTTATTCTATCTCTTCTTGTTTTGTGCATTATTGTTCTCAGGCTTTTCATCTCTGAAGCTTGGACTCTGCTCCTTTCTTCATTATATATATAAAATAATCTTTTCTTTTCCCTTACAATAAATAATCTAATTGTGACCTAAAAGAATTCTCCAGCACTTATCAAATAAAAGTTGCAATATAATACTCATGTTAACATTAACCTACTAATAAACATTTTGGAGCATTCTATGGACAGTTTTATTTTGTTTTCAAGAATAAAAAATGATTTATTCATGAGTTCTTACATTATACTTACAGTATAAACATTTATATAGTTATAATTTCTTCATTATATTCTTGTTTTTTTTACAATAGACCTTCATACGTCCATCTTTCCTCAGGTCGGGGTAGAGAGAGTGCGAGCAGCTCTCCATTACACAGCTCTCCCCGCGCTGCTGGTGTGTCTCCGCTTGTGTCGGGTACTGGAACTGTAGCAGAAAGGGCTGCTGGCAGTCCTCCTTCTGCAATACGCAGTGCAAACGACTCCCTGAGCGACACCAGTGCATTTGTTTCGAGTCTTACTCAAGATATGTCTCATTCCCCAAGCATATCATCGCTGCCAACATCAACGCCTAGTACTCCGAGAAGGGTGAGGTTTCATTGCTAACATACCTTATGAATACTATGAATATATTATTATTTTTACTTGATAAGCTACAACTCTTGTTGGGAAAGCAGGATACTATAAGCCCAGGGGCCCAACAGGGAAAATAGCCCAGTGAGGATAGGAAGGAGGGAAATTATGTTAAGGTCTAAGGTCAAGGTCAAGAAATAAGCTGCTGCAGTGGAGGTCTGCGCTGTACTGAGCGCCCCTCTAGTTTAATGTGTTTTTGGAGCCTTTCACTGGGGTGCTACTCATCTTTTTCCACTGGCAGGAAAGTCTCTTAATTCCTTAGTTATGGAGTTTGTGCCTCCCGTTGAACTTTCTCGCTCCACTGCAGCATAGGGCTGTGTCCGTGGCCTCGTTATATTACTTTTGAGCCAGAGATTAATCTTATTGGACAGCTTTAAAGCTCAGATGCTTAAAGGTATTCAATATTCTGTCTAGAGCCACTTTCAATCTGCTACTGGAATTTTTTTGGAAACTCTTCTCTGACATTTGTGACTGTGACAATATCCCCACTAATAGTTTTTATGAATTCTTATGCGCATCACGACAATAGTGGTTCCTTTGCCTTCTTGTGTAGTTGGCTAAGAGGATGTTTATAGCTGCAGTGAGGTTTATATAGTTCTTTGGGGGAAAGTATTTTGAAGACCTGCCGTAATTGTCGGTCCTGATCTCTGAAATCTTTGAGTTTTATTTTGGATACTCTTTAGTATTTAACAGTTATTTTAAGAGATTTGTAATTGTTTATTGCATTTAGTTAATCATTCTGTAATCAATGAATAACTTATTATTAACTGTTCTCAGAAGCAGAAAGCTTTTATGAGTGATTTATTCTTGTTCTATTATAAACTAAATAAATTTTGTGTCACGCTTATTTTTAAAATAATAATATATTTTTGGTCTTTTTCACTTTTGTAACTATAAAAATAATTTATTGTTTTACTAAAATTGTAAGTAAGGAAAGTTGTGCATTTTACGTGTCATCTGGATGAAAGAAAAGCAAAGGTATATTAAGTGAAAGTTTTATAAAAAGATTTACTTATTGAAGATTAGCAGTTATGTATAAGATTCAGTAAATTTTTATGGTACTTGAACAGGACCAGCTCAATAGAATGAATGAAAATATTTTTTTCAGATGTCTTGGAGGATTTTTTTATAGTGTTTAAACTTTTTAGCATATACTGTAGTCATACAGTCAGCTAATTATTTTTTCATTTGTTTACAGGAGCCTTTGAGCACAAGTCCCAAAACTGTAACACAAACGGCAACTCAAACTAGTCCTGAAGCTGTAAAATTCAACATTGGGTCAACCGGATCAAGAGACGAAAATCTGAGACTCTCTCCGAAAATGACGCGGAAGGACAGGTCCGGGAAGCCTCACCGCAGCAAACGTGATAGGGCGGTTTCCCCAGTGCCTACGCAGAGGGAAAAGCCAGGACCCAGCCGTGATAAAGTGAAAGAAGCAATGAGCCCATCGGTAGCGGAGTGCATGCGTGCCATTTTTGCAGCTTTTCTATGGCACGAAGGAATTGTTCACGATGCCATGGCGTGTGCTTCGTATTTGAAGTTCCATCCGGACCTTAGTAAGCAGGGTACGTTTCAGTGGAAGCCACGGACAAACGCGCCTCCGAAAACAGAAAAGCTAACCAAGGAACAAAAAGCTCGTCAAAGACATTCTGTCGAAGTTAGTACGTACAGCTATTTAAATAATGTAACGCTACAGAACACGGAGGACCTTTTGAAAACGGGAACCAATGCTAATATCAATGAAGTGCCCCATATCAGTGATACAAGTGATGAAGAGACAGCCAGTAGAGCGACTGGAGCTAGTTATTCTCAGGGAATTCAGGGACAAAAGTTAGCAACAGTAATGGAGGGAGGGGGAGGAGCAGGAGGAGGTGCTGGTAGACCAGAAACGCCAGATTTACCTCCAGTCCTTTATCATGTGGTGCTACTTTGGGAGGAACTGACCTCCAGTTGTTTAAAAGCAGTTGCTCAGCAAATAATCCTCCCTTCTCCTACCATTCCTGCCAGACTCAAGAAAATGGATAAAGTGAAGGATAGAAGTGAAAGAGATAAGAAAAAGCATAAGAAAAAATCATCCTCGGTTGGAATTTCAATATTTGGTGTAGATGGTGAGGATGAAGAAGGAGTTTGTGAACTTTGTGGTACCAACGTTCCTTCTGAAAGTTCAGAGCAACACTTTAGGACAATACATCCGGGATGTGGGGGATCTTCGAAGGGCTGTGGGTATGTGGGAACAAGGTGGAAAGCTTTCCCGACTAAGGATCGCGTGACCCAACCGTGCGGCGAGTCGGTGCGAGGCTGCTTCCACATGTGCTTGAGTTGTCGTAACAGACATAAAGGACAGTACGGACATTTTTCGGGTAGCAAGTGTAGCAACGGAGGAAAAGTCAAAAGAAAATCAAACAGTAAACTCTTGTCACCTCTCCCTATGTTAGAAACACATGTGATAATGAGAAACAATGCCATGTTCTTACTGGACCTAGCCAGTGCTGCAACTCCCTCTCTTCCTTCTCGAAACATAGTGCCAAGAAAGTCCCCTTGCACTATGCCCTGTGTGTCGGAACTGAGTCCTGATAATAGTCCTTTTCCAAAGGTAAGCGTCATCGTTGATACAAGTAGTTAGCTTTGTGAATGTCTGTTTTTCTTTCTAAGAATTCTATGTAAAGACTACTGCAAAAAACACAATGAGCTTCTGTCTTATCCTCAGTCTCCCTTTAATCTTACTTGGGAAATGAACTATGCTATTAATCATGAAGAGATTCAGAACTTTTTAAGTATTGTTTAGTGCCTATGGGAAAATAATCCAATGATTTGTTTGGAAAACGTGAGCCCCATTTACTTTGAACAGTCATTTAAGAAATTAATTTATTCCCAAAAAATTCAAATGCTATTTATTATTGTTTACACTACCAATATAGAAACTGTCATGAAAGAATTTTCTTCAAAATTTAAGTATTTTTCCTCGGCAATTGATGAAAGCACTGACGTGGCAAATACTGTACAGTGTTTGAAAGTATGTCCCTTTTTTATCAGGTAGCATTCCAATGTTTGAAAGTATCTCCCTTTTGTTTCATCAGGTAGCATTCCAATGTTTGAAAGTATGTCCCTTTTGTTTTATCAGGTAGCATTCCAGTGTTTGAAAGTATGTCCGTTTTTTATCAGGTAGCATTCCAGTGTTTGAAAGTATGTCCCTTTTTTATCAGGTAGCATTCCAGAGTTTGAAAGTATGTCCCTTTTTTATCAGGAAGCATTCCAATGTTTGAAAGTATGTCCCTTTTTTATCAGGTAGCATTCCAGAGTTTGAAAGTATGTCCCTTTTGTTTTATCAGGTAGCATTCCAGAGTTTGAAAGTATGTCCCTTTTCTTTTATCAGGTAGCATTCCAATGTTTGAAAGTATGTCCCTTTTTTATCAGGTAGCATTCCAGTGTTTGAAAGTACAGTATGTCCCTTTTTTATCAGGTAGCATTCTAGAGTTTGAAAGTATGTCCCTTTTCTATCAGGTAGCATTCCAAAGTTTGAAAGTATGTCCCTTTTTTATCAGGTAGCATTCCAGAGTTTGAAAGTATGTCCCTTTTGTTTTATCAGGTAGCATTCCAGAGTTTGAAAGTATGTCCCTTTTTTATCAGGTAGCATTCTACTGTTTGAAAGTATGTCCCTTTTGTTTTATCAGGTAGCATTCTAGAGTTTGAAAGTATGTCCCTTTTCTATCAGGTAGCATTCCAAAGTTTGAAAGTATGTCCCTTTTTTATCAGGTAGCATTCCAGAGTTTGAAAGTATGTCCCTTTTGTTTCATCAGGTAGCATTCCAGTGTTTGAAAGTATCTCCCTTTTGTTTTAGCAGGTAGCATTCTACTGTTTGAAACTATGTCCCTTTTGTTTTATCAGGTAGCATTCTACTGTTTGAAAGTATGTCCCTTTTTTATCAGGTAGCATTCCAGAGTTTGAAAGTATGTCCTTTTGTTTTATCAGGTAGCATTCTACTGTTTGAAAGTATGTCCCTTTTGTTTTATCAGGTAGCATTCCAGAGTTTGAAAGTATGTCCCTTTTGTTTTATCAGGTAGCATTTTACTGTTTGAAACCATGTCCCTTTTGTTTTATCAGGTAGCATTCCAATGTTTGAAATTATGTCCCTTTTGTTTTATCAGGTAGCATTCTACTGTTTGAAAGTATGTCCCTTTTGTTTTATCAGGTAGCATTCCAGAGTTTGAAAGTATGTCCCTTTTTTATCAGGTAGCATTCGAGTGTTTGAAGGTATGTCCCTTTTTTATCAGGTTGCATTCAATTGTTTGAAACTATGTCCCTTTTGTTTTATCAGGTAGCATTCCAGAGTTTGAAAGTATCTCCCTTTTGTTTTATCAGGTAGCATTCTACTGTTTGAAAGTATGTCCCTTTTGTTTTATCAGGTAGCATTCTACTGTTTGAAACCATGTCCCTTTTGTTTTATCAGGTAGCATTCTACTGTTTGAAACCATGTCCCTTTTGTTTTATCAGGTAGCATTCTACTGTTTGAAACCATGTCCCTTTTGTTTTATCAGTTAGCATTCCAGTGTTTGAAAGTATGTCCCTCTTGTTTCATCAGGTAGCATTCCAGTGTTTGCATACGCTCAACTGTCAACAGCAGCATCTCAACCAGTTGCGGGAAGACCTGCTCCTCCAGCACACGCTCCACTCCTCGGACAATACCGACTATCGAAGCAGTTCTGCAGAATCTCGTGATAATAATCAACGTGAGAATTCTCCTTTCTCTCCGCCTGGTTTGTTTTTATTTCTTTTAATGTCCTAGATAATAAGCAATGTATGATTACAGAGAGATTAAGATGTGTGTGAAACTAATTAGTTATGAATATCTTGTAACTTTTCAATTCTCTACATCGGAACTCGTTGCCCATAACATACAGTAGCTTATTATTTGGCAATTCAAAAGGCTATGAATTTATATAGAAGGTTTTCACTGAAAATATGCATTTATGTTGAAAATGAAAGGGTAGAGTAAATAAAATTAAAAAAGGTAACATTTAATGCATGAGTTGCTTTTAATAGAATAAAAAAAGCTATTGCCAATCTGCTTAGAATATAAAAAAGTTATGATTTTTTTTCTTATTTTACCTTCAAGCAAAGTAAACATAAGCCAAAGATTTTTTATAGAAGATAGAATGCATCCTTGGGTAATTGAACATAGTTCGATGGGGTTGCCAGTCTTAAGTTGTTTTCCGACACTTAGAAGTGCTATTGATTGTAGATGTGTCGATGTTTGTGAGCATGGAAGGGACGTAATACGATAATTGTTTTTAAGATTTTATTTATGTACTTTTTCTCTCAACAAATAAATCTGAAAAGTACTTAAAAATCTACTCAGGAATCATCTTAAAATCTATTACAGTACATGGAAGTTTCTTAATATTTAAATAGAAGATTCCTTTTTATTATGCTGAGTAATTTCTTTTTTTTAGAATGATTTATTGTTAATTTGCTCTCATCATTTATTTATTTCCTTATTTCCTTTCCTCACTGGGCTATTTTTCCCTATTGGAGCCCCTGGGCTTATAGCATCTTGCTTTTCCTACTAGGGTTGTAGCTTGGCTATTGACCCTTTTACCCCCAGGCTATTTGGAAATTTCCGACCCTTAACCCCCAAGGGTTATTTTTTTTTCAAGCACATTTTGCAGTATATTTTTTTTAAATTGCTCTAACAGCCTTAATTTTCATCATAGAGAGGTCAGGTTGGTCTCATTCTCTTGGAAAATGCCTGAAGTTTCTCAAAAAATTATCAAAATTATGCAAAAAAAAATTTAAATGGCATTTTTTCGCAAGGACGTACCGGTACGTCCATGGGGGTAAAGGGATGAGTTTTGTGAAACGTACCAGTACGTCCTTCGGGGGTAAAAGGGTTAATAATATTAATAATAATAAAGTAGCGTAATTATGCTTTTTCACTTGATATCTCGTTGCTCACATCAGCTGATGGACGATGATATAGTTTTAACGTTTTTATTTGTAGGTGCATCACATCAAGAATCTCCGGCATCCGACATAGAAATGCCTCGCGGTCGTCCGTTCCACCGTTCCATATCTGTGACCGTTGCCACGTCGGGTCAAGACTGGAGCTCGGCTGCAGCGTCGGCGTCTGCCTCGCAGCACGATCACGATCAAAAGGCGGTGGTTGTTCTCAGGAAACGTAACAATAGCAGTGGAGAAAATGCAGGTAAGCTATCTGCATATGGCTTTAAGATACGTTATTTAACCCTTTTACCCCCAACGCTATTTGGAACTTTCCAACCCTTAACCCCCGGACGTTTTTTTTTTTCAAGAATATTTTACAATATATTTTTTTAAAATTGCACTAACAGCCTTGATTTTAGTCATAGAGTGGTCAGGTTGGTCTCATTATTTTGGAAAATGCCTGAAGTTTCTCATAAAGTTATCAAAAATATGCAAAAAAATGTAAAAAACAGTTTTTTGTAAGGACGTACCGGTACGTCCATGGGGGTAAAGGGATAAGTTTTGTGAAACGTACCAGTATGTCCATTGGGGGTAAAAGGGTCAATTGGGTTTGGTTTCTGTGCTTGGAAAATAACAAATTGTATACTTGGAACAAATACGACTAAACTTGTTCATTGCATAATAATTTTGATCCCTTTTCTTTTGGATTAGGCATTTGATGATATAAGGAAGGTTATAAATTTTAAAAGTATTTTTATTTTGATATATATCACAGATTTGATAAAAGAATTATTGAACTGAAACATTTTACTGTAGTTTATCATATGGGTCTAAAATGTTATTTCATATTTTTTAAACATTTTAGGACATTTTCAAATTTTCCCTGTTTAATATGAGTTACAAAACCGTAGTAGGTTCTGTAATGATTAACTTAATATTTCATTTTATATTAATTTTCATATGATTCTGATAAAATAGAGGGACTTTTCATATGACATTATTTTAATCCTGTGAGCACAACTCCCAAGTATAGATTTTCATTCATTATTATCTAACTGATGATATCCTTCACAGAGCTGAAATATTTTTTAAATATGCCTATCCTTAAGAGAACCTAATGGTGTTGTGATTTTTATTATATTATTAACAGACCACTTATGAAATTCACATATAGAAAAATCATTCTTTTGTTTGTGCCTTTGAAATGCAACATTATATTATGGACGTTAAATTACTAATCGGTTTTTTTATCATAGAAAAATCATTTAACAGTAGCTTTTATATCTTACTAACTCTTTTGCAAAAAAAAAGTGTGACAGCCTACATTTTAATAGCATGTAAAAGATTTTATTCCAGCTTCCCCAAATTGCATATAACAAATATAATTTCATACAGTGAACTTACCCTCTTTGGTACAAGTCATTCCCATAGAAAACTTATGTGATATGATGCAAAACTCATGAGGACAAGGGCCTGTTTAACCAGGGTTTAACCCGTGTCTTAAACCTTCCCTTAATACTGTTTGCAGGTAATGTTGGTAACCCAGTAACCATAAGGAAGCTGTGATCTTATGGGTGGCACTAATTACCAGTCTTGAAAGCTCTCGACTCATCGGCAAGGATCTGTCATCAGGATTAGAGGGTCTAACTTTGAGTTTGTCACTAATGTCCTTCTCAAATGGTCTTTTTTAATTACTGTATTACGTACTACTGTATTCTACTTAGTGCAAAATTTAGCCTTGATAAGAAAAATTACCATGTTTATGATTGGATTTTGTATTTAAGAGGCAGTGATTGCGAGTAGGTACCAACAATCCAATAATGTTTGCACCTGAAAGTGTAAATATGCCTTTAGTTATTCATACCCTGAGGACCAGTGCTTGGGTGCAGATCATACGTATGTATGGTCAGACTCTAGGGCATTGTTGCTATCCCTTGCCTCTGCCCCTTATGAGTTACCTTTATAACATTTAAACCAAACTCTCTTAAGAACCAGTCCATCAGTTTCTGGAATGGGCTTGTATATAGGGATAAACTCTTGCTAGGAGTGAGCTATTGTATGGGGAGGTTATCTGGCTTTTCTTCGTACATGGTCAGAGTAAAGATACGTGTTTTCTTTGCATAGTCTCAGTCCCAGAAAGTGTGTTCCCACTGATGATAAATTTTATTTTTTAAAGGGTTTTTTCCTTCCCATTATCTCATGGGTAGGCTTCATGGTATATTTCAAAGAATTTAATTATCACAGTAAAAAAAAAAAAAAGAGTGAGAGAGAGAGAGAGAGAGAGAGAGAGAGAGAGAGAGAGAGAGAGAGAGAGAGAGAGAGAGAGAGAGAGAGAGAGAGAGTACAGTAGATATTTTCAAGGGTTGGGAGATCGATGGAAAAGGTATTGGCATTCTTAAGCGTGGTTTCCACGATCGAACGGTTCGTCGAACCCGGTTGTCAAACCTGCTTGTCACACGGTTCGAAGAGGTGGAGTCAACCACAAATGCATGAGGTTTGTGGACAATGATGCCCCACCCACAAAAGTCAGGCAAGAACGGACTTTCTTCGAACCGTTCGATGAACGTGTTCGACAACCAAATACCCCGTTCAACAGTTCGAACATCACTTGAAACACCTGTCTGTCAAACCGTGTTCGGCAAATTGTTCGATCGTGTAAACCCGCCTTTAACCTAACAAAATCTAATGATTGCTTCAAACACATTGAGGCTTCCAGTGTTGTTGATAGATAAAAGGTCAGTAGCAAGCCACTTAGGTTGCAGGAGGTGCTGTGAGTATTTTGAAGCTTTTTATTAACAGGAGAGAAGAAAAACAAAAACTAGTGATGCAGAAAAATGCCTTATTTTATTATAGTTTCATTTTCATTTTCAATTTCATGATTCAGGCTAAAGCTTTTACATGCAATGTGGAAATTTTTCAGCTTACCGGAGAGAAGAAAAACAAAAACTAGTAATGCAGAAAAATACCTTATTTTATTATAGTTTCATTTTTATTTTCAATTTCATAATTCGGGCAATTTTACATGCAATGTGGAACTTTTCTTTTATTACTTGGCTATTCTTCTCAAGGATTTAAAAATGTTTTGCCAAAAGTTATGTCAAAGCATCCTTTCAAGTGCCAATTTTTGTATATAATTAATATACTTCATTTTAGATTTCCAAATACTCTGCTGCTGTAGTAAATGCTAAGGTCCTTAGGAAAAATTTTAGTTGGAAATAGTTCGATGTTTGAGTTTTCATCTTCATTGTCACAGAAGTGATGTTTTGATATAAAGTACTTGAAATTTCATCGGATTTTAGAATATGGGAAATTATAATTAGATTACAGTACTTTGTGCCTCGTTTGTCGCTTACATTTCATTGTGAAGTATTTGAAATTATGAAGAAGATTTCTTATTACAAATAGAGACAGGGTTTTTATTTTGAGCTTAATTCATTGATTAGGTATTTTGATTATTTTATTATTTGCGCTTATAAACCACCTCATTTTGTCTGCTTTTTTTCTTTACACAGGTAATTGTTATATTTCAGTTGACAGCGGCAGTAGTTCCCTGCTAGTTCATCCGTCGGCTGCTTTGGAACGGTTAGCGACTTGCATTGAGCGCGGAAGTGGCGCCAGTGGGGAACCGGGTGGCCGAGCAAGGCAGGTCATCATCAGGCCCATAATGGCTTTCATATTCCAGAACCACGACCTCGAAACCTTGGCGTATGCCATGCGACACGCGACCCGCAAGGCTGCAGCAAGGGTTTATGCAATGCAGGTAAAAAGAATTAAATGTTTTATCAAAATTGTTTGTTAGTTGTCTGTGCACTCACGTTTAACTTTGACAAAATGTTCATCACCAGAGGAAATAGTTTAATGGCCGCTCATGAGTGACAGATGCAAAGGACTGATCATAGCTCTGGTTGTACAATGCCTTAACGAGCAACCTCATATTTCACGAACAACTAATTAGGTATCATTGTGAGGAATCATTTACATGCGGAAAAAAATATTGTCATTATTATTATTATTATTATTATTATTATTATTATTACTAGCCAAGCTACAACCCTAGTTGGAAAAGCAAGATGCTATAAGCCCAAGGGCTCCAACAGGGAAAAATAATCAGTGAGGAAAGAAAATAAGGAAATAAATAAATGATGAGAATAACTTAACAATATATCATTTTAAAAACAGTCACAGCATCAAAACAGATATGTCTTATATAAACTATTAACAACATCAAAAACACATATGTCATAAATAAACTATAAAAAGACTCATGTCAGCCTGGTCAACATAAAAACATTTGCTCCAACTTTAAACTTTTGAAGTTCTACTGATTCAACTACCCGATTTGGAAGATCATTCCACAAGTTGGCTTAAAAAGAAAAGAAAGAGATAGATTACTGTTAATTATAACTTTACTGTACAGTTCTATATAGTACTGTACTAAGAATATTATTATGCAAGTGATGTCATTGGTTTAAATTAGATATGCAACATTGCGTTGCATTGCATTTTTGAGGTTATAGCTAAACCTTAGAGGGATCATTAGACTATTATCATGAAAATTTAATAATAGTGTTTGATAATAAATTTTAGACAATTATTAATAGAATATTATCACCATTCTATAAAGTTCTAAATTATGTAAATAGAAATAAAAGTATTGTTTTTCATTAATTTCTAGGCATTGAACTGGTTGCTCCGAAGTGTAACCCAGCCAACCTGCTTACACGATCTTCTTTGGTGCTTCGTTGCGGCTCTCACTCCGGCTTCACCCTCGCCCCCTATCCCCGATGATCATAATCTTCAAGACCAGCCTCATCATCGAGATAGGTCGCATGATATGGTAATTAATGATTTACGTTTATATATTTAATGTATAGAAGTGTAAGTACCTATTTCCTGAGTCAGACAAAAAGGTTTAGTAACAATTATCACTTTTACCCCCAGGCTATTTGGAAATTTCCAACCCTTAACCCCCAGAGGTTATTTTTTTTCAAGCACATTTTGCAGTATTTTTTTTTTAAAATTGCTCTAACAGCCTTAATTTTTGTCATAGAGAGGTCAGGTTGGTCTCATTCTCTTGGAAAATGCCTGAATTTTCTCAAAAAATCATCAAAAATATGCAAAAAAAAAAATTTAAATAGCATTTTTTTTGCAAGGACATACCGGTACGTCCATGGGGGTAAAGGGATGAGTTTTGTGAAACGTACCAGTACGTCCTTTGGGGGTAAAAGGGTTAACAGTATAAATTTCATAATGTTTTCTTGAGGCTTGTGCTGCCATTCAAAAGGTTAATCTGAGGTAATGTGTTTAGATCACTAGTTTATATCCATTCTTCTTATGTCAATTGTTCACCTACAACTTTGCGTGAAGTTGGTACGTGCAATTGTTACTATAGTGGCAGGGAGAATACAATGGATAGCATTGATCTCTACTCCTAGAAAGGAAATAATATGTGACTAAGTAATGGGAAATGCTAATATCAAGCGTGACCTTGTTGTGTTGGGTTTGTTCAGGTTTTTATTTGAAGATATTAGGACATTGTCTTCTTTGTACAGCAGCCCCTCAGTTTGTCATATCCCATTATGAATTGGTACTTGTCAGTCACATTACTATATTGAGGTTTCGATCTGGTATGTTTTCGGAAGTGATACATTTTGTAGATCAATCTATTCTATTGAATGATCATTATAAAGTACAGGTCATTTGAAGGTAGAAATTATATGGAATTCCTTCTTGGCTATAGGATACTTATAGTTTAAAAGTATAGGGTATAGTATAAGGTGGTCTTTGTTAACGGTTAGATTTTCTGCTTGTATATTTCAATATATAAAGAAATGCAATATAATTTATTTTAGGTATTATCTTCTTGACCCGGTAGTTGATAATAGCATTTATAAATCTTTTTAAAATTATCTTGCAGCAGGAGGCAGAAATGGTTGTCTTGGAGCATCCTCTGAGTGACGTAACTCTTGCCGGCGATGCTGTCCATCCTCTGCCTCAAACATTCCACCAGCTGTTGCAGACTGTAGCCGACCTCATGATGCTCCTACCTCCGGGGTCTCCTTTACAAATGATGGCTGTTAGGTAAATCGAATAAAAAGTAGATTATATGAGATGTAAGCAGTGATTGTAAGTAGGGATTTTGTTACAACAAAAACATGAACTCATAATTATTTCTAGATTCATCACTGGTGTATAGCTATTATTATTATTATTATTATTATTATTATTATTATTATTATTATTATTATTATTATTATTATTATTATTGGGTAAGCTACAACCCTAGTTGGAAAAACAGGATGCTATAAGCCAAAATTTTCCAACAGGGTAAAATAGCCCAGTGAGAAAAGAAAGTTAAGACAACAAATATACAAGAGAAGTGATGAACAATAAAGATAACATATTTTCAGAACAGTAACAACATTCAAATAGATATTTCATAAATAAACTTCTGTATAAGAAGAGACTACGTCGTCCTGTTCATCGTAAAAACCTTTGCTGCAAACAATTCTATGTTAATTAAAGTCGAGCTGAATGAAGAGTTTTTTATGTTTTTAAAAAGGGATTTTGACGAAGGTAAAATCTATTTAAGGGCTCGACCTGTGTCGCCCAGTGAAATGCTCCTCTAGCACCATTTCTAAGGCATAGTTATTGCTGAATATACCAGAGAAAGAAAGAGATGCATGGAATACCAGGAATAAACCTAGCTCGCTCACTCTTTGAGTGTCGGTATAGAAAACTGGGCCGTGATTGAACCACAACCATATATCCCTCACCAATTAGACCTCTCCTTCATCAACATCCCCCCTCTCTACCCCTACATCTCCCCACCCCCTATCCTCATTATTTCAATATCTTGCTTTTTCAGGTGCTGGGGTCTTAGGTTTACACCTGCAGATCACGACTTCTTGCATCAAAGTCACGTGTTTTCAAACATATCAAAAATTCTTTCCCGGTCTGAGGAAGTCTTAGGAGCTGGTGAGGAAGGAGTGAACTCGATGTATGAGAGTCATGGTCCCGTAAGTTTTCTAGTTTAATTTTTCGAAACCTTATTTTAGACTAGATATTGATGTTATTGATGTCATGACATTTTTGCTAGTTTATCTTTCTGTTGTGGTGTAATATTTAGTCTGTGAATTATTATTTATTTATTGTTTACTATTTCATTTCTTCCTGAAACACTAGCTTTGCTGGACAACCAGTTGTAGTTTTAAATCTTGAATTAAGTTGTTGCTCCCCAAAGTAGCAGAAATTGTGTATCATTTATAAGAAAGTTTTGTTCGCTCTCCTTGTATACAGTTAAAAAAAAATTTCTTCCTCAGGTTACTAGTATTGTTGAGTGCCTATCTGACTTGATGAGCGAGTGTGAAATAAGAGCTTCCAGTAGACAAGCTATGGTGCCATCGCTAACAGATGCCTCTACGGAAACCTTCTGGGAGTCTGGGGATGAGGACCGCAACAAAACCAAGGCCCTGACATTGACTTGTCCAGTTTCTTCTAGTCCAAAGATTGTTTATATTCACATTGACAATTGCAGAGACCTTGGGGTAAATAATCTTTCAAATGAGTTGCTTGGATTGGTATACAGATTTTATATTTATTAATTAAAATTAAGTTTATTGTTTGCTTATGTTATTACTGCTATACTATATTGCTCATTTGGCATATACTGTACTGTTTCTCATGATTTATGAACTGTAGTATGCCAGTGATGTAAATTATGCTTGCTAATTCTTATTTGTTCCGTCACTGATACAAACCAACGCTATTTATACGGGATATTACTTTCGGCAAAGCTGAAAATATCCCCCTATAAATAGCTACTGGTTTGTATTGTTAGGAAAAATACTAATGACTTCCAAATTTGTCATGTTTTATATTTTATCTCCTTTTTTGTATTTGTATTGTGAACTGTATAACTTCTTGAACAGCTCTTGTAATATTTTGTATTCAAAATTGAAAAACCTTTCCACAGAATGATAACCTTTCTAAAGTATATGCATTTTTTCTAGTTTTTGGTGTTTATCTTCCAAATTTGTCATGTTTTATATTTTATCTCCTTTTTTGTATTTGTATTGTAAGTTATATAACTTCATAAACAGCTCTAGTAATATTTTGTATTCAAAATTGAAAAACCTTACCACAGAATGATAACTTTTCTAAAGGATATGCCTTTTTTCTCATTCTTCGTGTTCATCCCTGAAGACTTTGAATCTATATAAATGTACACTATATAAATATATATATTTTTTTGTATTTTCAGAACAAAGTGTCATGCGTTGCTTTTAAATGTGGCTGTGGAAGTGAGGATATGACTGTGGCTCATCAGGTGGACGTTGAAAGCCGGTTCACTGGATGGCTTCATGCAGTGTTGCCCTGTAAGACTTTTTTGATAGATATCTTAAGTTAATCTTTAAATACAGATATTTTTTATTTTTCCGTAATATTTTCTGTATTGCTTCTTAAGCTTGCATAGAAATTTCTGTGGTGTGAGTAAAGATTAGGGAAAAGTACTTTACTAAAAATAATTTAACTTTATGAAATTAAGAGATAAGCTGATGAATAAAAGTATCATAATACATGCAATAGTTTAAGTTTTCAGTTAGTGAAGTGCAATTATTCATTAACCCTTATACACCCAAGCTATTTGGAACTTTCCAACCCTTAACCCCCAGGCATTTTTCTTTTCCATCACATTTTGAAATATATATTTTTTAAATTGCTCTAACAGCCTTAATTTTTGTCATAGAGAGGTCAGGTTGGTCTCATTATTTTGGAAAATGCCTGAAGTTTCTCATAAAGTTATCAAAAATATGCAAAAAAATGTAAATAGCAGTTTTTTGTAAGGACGTACCGGTATGTCCATGGGGGTAAAGGGATGAGTTTTGTGAGACGTACCAGTACGTCCATTGGGGGTAAAAGGGTTAAGCACATAAATGGATGTGTTCTTGGTATATTTTAACGTCTCATAATGGATCATTCTTCGTTTTTTAGGTGATACTGTCAGTACCATTGTTATAGAATTAAAGGGACCAGATCAAAGTGTACGTGTACGGCAAGTTCGAGTTCTTGGTGGCGATGGTAGCGAGGCCCAAGGCTCTCGTCCGCTTCGGCAGCACTCGCCTGTTACGCTTCAGCATCGTGCTTGTGAACAAGAGACATTAAAAGTGTTTAGGCTTATTACTGGACAGGTTGGTAATTTCGGTGTTGTATTAACTATACTGTACAATAAAACTCGCCAAGATAAACTTCAATAAATATGTAACCTCTCCAATTTGATCACTTCACTTCACTTCACTTCCACTCCCAGGTAGGCTTTCAGCCTGTCAGTGGAATCAGTTGTCTTCTCCACTCAATTCTGTTTTCAAAAATTCCCTCTCTTCTCAGCTGTTCAATTGTTGGCATGTTGTTCTTTGTCAAAATCTCTTCAATTCCATCCCTCCAGCGTTTACGTGGTCTACCTCTTGATCTCCTCCCACCAGGCGTCCAGTCCCATCTCTTCCTTGCAATTCTATTTCCATCCATTCTCATTAAATGTCCCAACCATCTCAGCTGTCCCTTCTCAATCTTGTTCAACATAGGAGATACCCCAACCATCCTTCTAAAATCCTTTCTTTTTATTACCCCATCCCACCGAGAGGTATTTTTTATGTAGATTTTTTGTCTGTTTCTTTAGTAGCCTTTTAATCTTGTAGTGTCAAAGGTCACCGTGACCATAAAAGTTGGAATTGATTTTTTACTATAACCTCGTCAAATATTATCCAATTTGCTTGAACCAAGACAATAAAATCTTCATTTTCTGGTGCCAGAAATATAATTTTACATATGATGAAAGAAAAAATGCATAGTTTTGAAGATTATGTGGTTCAAAGTGCAAGGGGTTTTGAATTTTCATTCACCAAATTTCAGAGTCATAACTTTCAAACAAACACAGATACATTCTTGATTAATATCATTGACATATAGAAAACCACCTATGGGCTTTAAAATGACGTTATGATCTTTGACCTTCAACATTATCTGATTTCAGAAAGTTCAGATTCCCACTTATTATTAATGATGGTTACTGTAACTCTAGAAAAAGTTAGAGCAATAGTGGTGTTTTTGTGAAGGTTCACGTGTGAGGGGTGGGGTTCTCCGTGTCTAACACCGCTTGTTCAGATTAACTTCGTAAACCCATATACAGTACCATATAGAATTCATCACTGGAAGTTTTTTGAATTGAAGTAATATATCCTTTTATCACTGCTCATTCAGATTAACTTCGTAAACCCATATACAGTACTAAATAGAATTCATCACTGGAAGTTTTAAAATTGAAGCAATATATCCTTCTGACACCGCTCGTTCAGATTAACTTCGTAAACCCATATACAGTACCATATAGAATTCATCACTGGAAGTTTTTTGAATTGAAGTAATATATCCTTTTATCACTGCTCATTCAGATTAACTTCGTAAACCCATGTACAGTACTATATAGAATTCATCACTGGAAGTTTTGAAATTGAAGCAATATATCCTTCTGACACCGTTCACTTCGTAAACCCATATACAGCACTATATAGAATTCCTCACTGAAAGTTTTGAAATTGAAGCAATATATCCTTCTGACACCGATCGTTCAGATTAACTTCGTAAACCCATATACAGTACCATATAGAATTCTTCACTGGAAGTTTTGAAATTGAAGCAATATATCCTTCTGTCACCGCTCATTCAGATTAACTTCGTAAACCCATATACAGCACTATATAGAATTCCTCACTGAAAGTTTTGAAATTGAAGCAATATATCCTTCTGACACCGATCGTTCAGATTAACTTCGTAAACCCATATACAGTACCATATAGAATTCATCACTGGAAGTTTTGAAATTGAAGTAATATATCCTTCTGTCACCGCTCATTCAGATTAACTTCGTAAACCCATATACAGTACCATATAGAATTCATCACTGGAAGTTTTGAAATTGAAGTAATATATCCTTCTGTCACCGCTCATTCAGATTAACTTCGTAAACCCATATACAGTACTATATAGAATTCCTCACTGAAAGTTTTGAAATTGAAGCAATATATCCTTCTGACACCGATCGTTCAGATTAACTTCGTAAACCCATATACAGTACCATATAGAATTCATCACTGGAAGTTTTGAAATTGAAGCAATATATCCTTCTGTCACCGCTCATTCAGATTAACTTCGTAAACCCATATACAGTACCATATAGAATTCATCACTGGAAGTTTTGAAATTGAAGTAATATATCCTTCTGTCACCGCTCATTCAGATTAACTTCGTAAACCCATATACAGTACCATATAGAATTCATCACTGGAAGTTTTGAAATTGAAGCAATATATCCTTCTGTCACCGCTCATTCAGATTAACTTCGTAAACCCATATACAGTACTATATAGAATTCCTCACTGAAAGTTTTGAAATTGAAGCAATATATCCTTCTGACACCGATCGTTCAGATTAACTTCGTAAACCCATATACAGTACTATATAGAATTCATCACTGGAAGTTTTGAAATTGAAGCAATATATCCTTCTGACACCGATCGTTCAGATTAACTTCGTAAACCCATATACAGTACTATATAGAATTCCTCACTGAAAGTTTTGAAATTGAAGCAATATATCCTTCTGTCACCGCTCATTCAGATTAACTTCGTAAACCCATATACAGTACTATATAGAATTCATCACTGGAAGTTTTGAAATTGAAGTAATATATCCTTCTGTCACCGCTCATTCAGATTAACTTCGTAAACCCATATACAGTACTATATAGAATTCCTCACTGAAAGTTTTGAAATTGAAGCAATATATCCTTCTGTCACCGCTCATTCAGATTAACTTCGTAAACCCATATACAGTACCATATAGAATTCATCACTGGAAGTTTTGAAATTGAAGTAATATATCCTTCTGACACCGATCGTTCAGATTAACTTCGTAAACCCATATACAGTACTATATAGAATTCATCACTGGAAGTTTTGAAATTGAAGCAATATATCCTTCTGACACCGATCGTTCAGATTAACTTCGTAAACCCATATACAGTACTATATAGAATTCCTCACTGAAAGTTTTGAAATTGAAGCAATATATCCTTCTGTCACCGCTCATTCAGATTAACTTCGTAAACCCATATACAGTACCATATAGAATTCATCACTGGAAGTTTTGAAATTGAAGTAATATATCCTTCTGTCACCGCTCATTCAGATTAACTTCGTAAACCCATATACAGTACTATATAGAATTCATCACTGGAAGTTTTGAAATTGAAGTAATATATCCTTCTGTCACCGCTCATTCAGATTAACTTCGTAAACCCATATACAGTACCATATAGAATTCATCACTGGAAGTTTTGAAATTGAAGTAATATATCCTTCTGTCACCGCTCATTCAGATTAACTTCG
This sequence comes from Palaemon carinicauda, assembly GCF_036898095.1. Classification (NCBI taxonomy): domain Eukaryota; kingdom Metazoa; phylum Arthropoda; class Malacostraca; order Decapoda; family Palaemonidae; genus Palaemon; species Palaemon carinicauda. Next base: position 139,443,408 of record NC_090737.1, read on the forward strand.
TAAACCCATATACAGTACTATATAGAATTCCTCACTGAAAGTTTTGAAATTGAAGCAATATATCCTTCTGACACCGATCGTTCAGATTAACTTCGTAAACCCATATACAGTACTATATAGAATTCCTCACTGAAAGTTTTGAAATTGAAGCAATATATCCTTCTGACACCGATCGTTCAGATTAACTTCGTAAACCCATATACAGTACTATATAGAATTCATCACTGGAAGTTTTGAAATTGAAGCAATATATCCTTCTGACACCGATCGTTCAGATTAACTTCGTAAACCCATATACAGTACTATATAGAATTCCTCACTGAAAGTTTTGAAATTGAAGCAATATATCCTTCTGTCACCGCTCATTCAGATTAACTTCGTAAACCCATATACAGTACTATATAGAATTCATCACTGGAAGTTTTGAAATTGAAGTAATATATCCTTCTGTCACCGCTCATTCAGATTAACTTCGTAAACCCATATACAGTACTATATAGAATTCCTCACTGAAAGTTTTGAAATTGAAGTAATATATCCTTCTGTCACCGCTCATTCAGATTAACTTCGTAAACCCATATACAGTACCATATAGAATTCATCACTGGAAGTTTTGAAATTGAAGTAATATATCCTTCTGACACCGATCGTTCAGATTAACTTCGTAAACCCATATACAGTACTATATAGAATTCATCACTGGAAGTTTTGAAATTGAAGCAATATATCCTTCTGACACCGATCGTTCAGATTAACTTCGTAAACCCATATACAGTACTATATAGAATTCCTCACTGAAAGTTTTGAAATTGAAGCAATATATCCTTCTGTCACCGCTCATTCAGATTAACTTCGTAAACCCATATACAGTACTATATAGAATTCATCACTGGAAGTTTTGAAATTGAAGTAATATATCCTTCTGTCACCGCTCATTCAGATTAACTTCGTAAACCCATATACAGTACTATATAGAATTCATCACTGGAAGTTTTGAAATTGAAGTAATATATCCTTCTGTCACCGCTCATTCAGATTAACTTCGTAAACCCATATACAGTACCATATAGAATTCATCACTGGAAGTTTTGAAATTGAAGTAATATATCCTTCTGACACCGATCGTTCAGATTAACTTCGTAAACCCATGTACAGTACTATATAGAATTCATCACTGGAAGTTTTAAAATTAAAGCAATATATCCTTCTGTCAACGCTCATTCAGATTAACTTCGTAAACCCATATACAGTACCATATAGAATTCATCACTGGAAGTTTTGAAATTGAAGTAATATATCCTTCTGACACCGATCGTTCAGATTAACTTCGTAAACCCATGTACAGTACTATATAGAATTCATCACTGGAAGTTTTAAAATTAAAGCAATATATCCTTCTGTCAACGCTCATTCAGATTAACTTCGTAAACCCATATACAGTACTATATAGAATTCCTCACTGAAAGTTTTGAAATTGAAGCAATATATCCTTCTGTCACCGCTCATTCAGATTAACTTCGTAAACCCATATACAGTACCATATAGAATTCATCACTGGAAGTTTTGAAATTGAAGCAATATATCCTTCTGTCACCGCTCATTCAGATTAACTTCGTAAACCCATATACAGTACTATATAGAATTCATCACTGGAAGTTTTGAAATTGAAGCAATATATCCTTCTGACACCGATCGTTCAGATTAACTTCGTAAACCCATATACAGTACTACAGTATATAGAATTCATCACTGGAAGTTTTAAAATTGAAGCAATATGTCCTTCTGTCACGGCTCATTCAGATTAACTTCGTAAACCCATATACAGCACTATACAGAATTCATCACTGGAAGCTTTTGAAATTGAAGCAATATATCCTTCTGTCACCGATCGTTCAGATTAACTTCGTAAACCCATATACAGCACTATACAGAATACATCCCTGGAAGTTTTGAAATTGAAGCAATATATCCTTCTGTCACCGCTCATTCAGATTAACTTTATGAACCTATATACAGTACCATATAGAATTCATCACTGGAAGCTTTTAAATCAAAGTAATATATCGTTCTTCGCAGGTGTTTGGCCGCTTGATAAATACCAGCGAGAGTAGTGACCACGGTGCTGATAGTGGCAATGTAAGCGCTGGCAGCATAGAAGGAACGGAGGAGCAGGAACGCAATAATGACCTGAGGGAGCATATGGTTGGTATCCTTTTCTCCAGGTCAAAACTCACTCATCTTCAAAAGCAGGTAAGGCATATTTTCCTTCTTTTCTGTTGATATTCAGATTTATATGATACTTGAAGAAGTGGGTAAATGTATATATCGTCACCCTCATAAACTAACTGCCTAAGTCATTTTCTCCACTTGTTGGGAAATCATAAAATAACTTTCTCATTTCTTAATTCTTTATATCATTGTCATGAGTTTCAATTCACAAATTCTTAACAGAAGAATTTGTGAATTAGAATTTGTTAATTGAAGCTCGACACAATGATATAAAGAATTAGAAAATGAGAAGGGTTTTTTTTATTTCCCAACAAGTAGAGAAAATGACTTAGGCAGTTAGTTTATGAGGGTGACGATATGTAAAACAACTTATAAAAGTTTTAGAAAACGTGTACAGTATTAAAAAATCATTCGTGAAACAAAGCTTGAATTTGTTTTTATTATTGCTCTTTGCATATTTCATTCTATTTAATATTAATAGGTGGGAAATAATAGTTAAAATGCATTAATGTATGTTTCATAGTTGAAAGCAGTTGTCTTTACAGAGCTTGGTACTAGAATATGCATTCTACCTGCTTAATTGCCATTATTAGAAAGATTAACTTGCATTTCTAGGGGTTAGGAAATCTCGCTTTTACTCATCTTCCTTAATTTTAAGATTTTCATTAAAAAATCTTCAATTAAGAGTCAGCATTGTTTCTTAGGAAAAGTTATTCATTCAAGCCTGCATGATTAACTATCTAGATATAGAATAGTCAACCTTATCTTCCTATTATTTTGTTTGTCATAATTGTTTACTTTTTACAGTTTTAAATAATCTGATAACTATTTATTCTTCTGTATTACAAAGTAATACTTGAAACTAATTCAAGTATTACATACATATATATACCAAGGCACTTCCCCCAATTTTGGGGGTTAGCCGACATCAAACAAATGAAACAGAAAAGGGGACCTCTCCTCTCTGGCTTGGAGGAACGTAGAGAGGAGAGGTCCCCTTTTCTGTTTCATTTGTTTGATGTCGGCTACCCCCCAAAATTGGGGGAAGTGCCTTGGTATATGTATGTTTGTAATACTTGAAATTAGTTTCAAGTACTACTTTGTAATACAGAAGATAATGACAGAAGAATAAATAGTATTACTCTGTAATATTTTCCCTTTCATATTCCTATCACATCGTACTCATTATTCACACTTTTCCAAAAGCTTAGTCGGTTCATTATATAGAACAAACATTTAAGTGAAAATGTCTAATATCCTGTCAATATTTAGATAACTCAACTATGATTTATGTTCTTTATTTAAATGTGAATAATCCTGATGAGTGTTGAAATGTCTGCAGGTTTGCGCTCACATTGTTCAAGCCATTCGAAAAGAAGCCGTTCGTGCCCGAGAGGAATGGGAGGCAGGGCTGAGTTGTGGTGGTCTGGGCACCCCAGGTACCCCTGAAGAGGTTCAGCATAATCCTCCCGACACTTACTGTTTTGAAATGCTGTCCATGGTATTAGCTCTGAGTGGTTCTGCAGTTGGACGCGCACATTTGGCTCAGCAGGACCATTTACTCAAACATCTCTTGTCATTGCTTCATACTGGGTCAGCTAGAGTACAAAGACAGGTCAGTTGATTATACTTTTTTGTGTGTTTACAAATGATTATTATTAGCTCACCAAATGTTCAGCTAGGCTCCACAAGGCACTAGAAGAGTTGGTAGACCCAGGCCTACATGGCTGAGGACTATGAAGTGCAAAGTAGGAGATGATGAATGGAGAAGTATAGAATGAAAAGCTCAAGATAGAGACGACTGACGAAATCTAACCGAGGCCCTTTGCGGCAATAGGCGTAGGAGGAGATGATGTTGATGATTGTTTTTTAGTAATTTTTTATATAGTAATAAAATTAATATTTGTATCATTAATAATTATTGTTATTACTTTACTGCAATTTTTAAAAGATAGGCTACTGAATGTTTACTTATTTAAGTGTGTAGATCAAGTGTTTTAATGTCAGTGTGATATTGAAAATGTTAATTTTTTTTTAGTATACTTTACATAAATAGATTATCTAATGAAGCAGATGTGACCAATAGCCAGATGATTTCAGCATTTGGGGGTGCTGTGTCGAGTTCAGTAGTTCTGAGCTCGAAGTTCTCTCTTATACATACTGAGTCTGTTCTTTGCACATTGATACACTGACCTTAGAACAGTGGAAACACTATTTCTTTGGAGTTTGTGTCGTGTTCTAGCTTTTTATCGGAAAATCCTTGGAGACCACAATAATTGCTCGTATCAGTAATATTAATATTATTTAAACCTCTTATTGCAGGTTGTTGCACTCTTTCGGCGCATGCTTGCTGACGTCCCTCCGCAGTCTCTGGCTCTTATTTTAGGGGTGGAGTCATTACCAGCTCAAGATTATGCAATTTTACATGCTACAACTAAGGATGAAGATGACAGCTTTGATGTTCATAAGTAATGCAAACTTCTTTCATAGTTTTTTATATTTATGTCGAGCTTTGTTCACTGCCCTCGTAAAAGAAACCATCTTATGTTTAATTTTTCAATTAAGTGTATTGATTCAAGCTAAGACTTCATCAAAACTTGAACATACTAGGTATTGCTTTTTAAAATAGAACTTGACCGTTTGTATATCTAGTTTGAACATTTTCTTGAAAGGAATTTTAAAAACTAATGATGTCTTCAGAAGTTTAATTTACAAATATCTCTGTAACTTATCAGTGATGAACAGAAATTTCATGTAATTTACTCTGCCTGCCAAGTAACAGTATAAAGTGCATGCGCTTGAAGACATAGGCATTTTAAGTGTTGATCCATAGGTGCTGACTGGAATTATCACTTTGTAGAATAGCAATTCATGCCAATAAAACTCAACTAAATGAGTGAGGAGTATGCATAGAGTCGGATCTTGGCATGAACCAGGTATTACGTAGTTAGGTATTACTGTACGTAGTTTGGTATTCGTAGGCAGAAGTTCTGGTTGATTTTTGGAGAGGTATGGCCAGTGCAAAGCTGCAACAACACCAATTCACTATACTTGAGAATTAGCAGCTCTGTGGCCTCGCATTGCTCAAAGGAGGAGAGAGTGCCTCAAAAGTCAAGCGTCCAGTCACACCTGTGGGAATATAAGCAGAATTTTGGAACAATTATTTGGAGATGATAAGGGCTTATAAACACTAACACAAAGACACAAGCACAAAGATATTCACCCTACCACATCCAATATATTAAATTAGAATCCAGTAATTATGTGATCAATAGTTATCAAGGATATAAGTTTTAGGAATGGAAATGAAGACAAGTACACCTGCAAAGCAATAACATGACTATTGTTGTGGAAGTTAGATGAAAATTTCATATAATTAATAAAGAGAGGAATTCTATCAAAAGGGAGGTATAGAAATAGATTAATAGCGAAATTCTATAAGGAGCACTAGAAATATATTTCATTTAGATATAAATAGAAATGGAGTAATGAGCTGCATATTTCCAAAATGGTTCAAGATTTATACAACTTTACAAACTATGTAAAAACTATTTCATTTATAATAAAGTAATTACTTGATGAATTTCATTTTTCAGGCAAGGTCTTCTGGATGTGTTTTTGGCAGTCATCGCCAAAGCACTTACTGTTCAACTGAAGACGAAGGGTAAAGAAGGCAATGGCAAATCTGTTGGGAATCAAGGTAAAGGGGGAATAAATTCAGTGACGCTGGCCACTAGCATGCCCACCCCAGCCGCTAACTCTCCACGTTGGTGGTTGCAGGGATCCACAACCCAAAAGCAAGCTGATCTTATCATTAGCTTGATAAGGGATATGACAGTAGTAAGTAAAATTATTATCTTCCTACGAAATGTCTCCCTAATGATGTTTTGTAATAAAAGCTTACATGATGTATACCTACTCATGCTTATGATCTTCCATCATGGCATACAAATTGAGAATTGTTATGCTGAATGATTGAGTTGAGTGTTGACTCATTAAAGTTTAAACTTGTAATCTAGCAACATGGTAAATTTTCATATTTAAGTTTTCATTTATCCTTATGTGATGAGAGTAAGTTACCTGGATTCATTGGGTCTGTGGACTTGTGTATATATACGCACACACTTTCTAGTTTAATGACGCAGACAGTATTAGTTTTCATGGCGAGGAGGAATCATTTAACCTGGTAGTCAGTTGCCTGCAGTGGGTTGCAACCATGGAAAGAAGTCATGTGAGGATACCATACTTCTTGACTAATCTTTAGGGGCGGCCAGACTTTTCACCATACTTTAATTTTATATATTTTAGTTAATATTGTACTATATAGTAAAAAGCAAATAGATTCACAAACCGCATCGAACATGCTTGTAACTAGGTTGTTTGTATAAAAGTTTCATCTTCATAATAGACTGAAGGCATGTTTAAACATTTATTGAGGTTTTATTTCGACAAAATAATGATTCTTGTCTCCTATCTTGATCTTGAGAAGAAACAATATAGATTGATGTAGGTGTTCAGTTTGGAAACGAGCAGTTTCATGAACCTTGCCTTTCTGAAAAGGCAATGAATATTATCAAACTAAATACTTTCATCTGAATTTTATTTTTCAATAACATGCTGTTTGGTCATTTTATATATGTGGGTTAAATTAGGTCCATTTCCTTTCGCAAACATTGAAATCTTCAAGAAATATCACATTTTATTTGTAAGTACAGGTAGACAAAAATGAAAATAATGAACGTGTATAAAATGAAAATAATGAACTTGCGTACTGCCTTAATTCCAGTGTATTATATCTTAGGTTTTTCATTAAAGCAAGAGCCCAAAGAATATTTTTATGGTGTTATAATCGTTCAAAACAGTGTAAAGAGCTCTCCATAGGCTGAGATTGTCTACCTCTTGCTTTTATTGTAGAAATATGAACTTTTTTTAATGTTAGATTGAAAATTCAATCAAAATCCTTTAACTATTTCCATTTATTTATAGGGAAAGTTGTCGGATGCTTGGGCGAAAGTAAGCAAAGGAGCAATTGCAGAAAATATAGTGAATTTGACTCGATTGAGTGAAAGCGAACGTTCGTGCCCAGCAACTTGTTTGGCAACCCCAACTCTTTGGCTATCTTTAGCTTCGTTATGTGTGTTGCATCCTGATCATGTAGATGCTCTGTCTTCTCAGCATTGGCAAGCATCAACATCATCTGGCGATAATCAAAATCCTGAACCAAGAGTAAGTAGTGGGTTTTGTAAGGTTTTAACCTTTCATAAATATCTTTTGAGTCTTTTTGTACTATAATACTCTACTGTATACTAACGCAAGACAATACACGAAGTTCGAGAGAATAGTTCGTGAACCTTTTCCAAGGGTTAACAGTAATTCAAACAAGCAAATACAAGTTTGTTGTACCTCAGACTTCAACTCTAGGTTTGATTTAAACTATCTTATCAATTCATGTTCTCATTTAACTGCTAAACATAAATGAATCTCATCATTATATTGTAAATGGTAAAGCTTTCTTATCGAGTTATTGTGTTAATGTGTCTATGTGTGGGACAAGTGAATCAGCCACCCAAAGTTGTTACTCAATTTATAAGCATTGTTTTATTCAACTACTGTATGGTACTGTATTGAAAAAAAAATCTGGCAATAGAATAATGTACTATACTGCAGCTAACTATGAATTTTGTCATGACTTTCAAGACATTTCAATCTTTTAAAAAAAATAAAGATTTTCCCTGTAATATTTTCATGGCCTCAAAAATGTATTCAGGTGAACTTAGGCTAATCCTTCTTACAGCCAACTTGTGAAAATCACGATGATGGAGAGACGCTGGCCATGATCTTGTGTGAGGAATGCAGTAGCAATCTATGTGGGGAATGTGACAGAATTCTTCATCTTCATAGACGTACTAGACATCATCACCGTACCGTATTCCGTCAAGAGCAAGAAGCCATAAAGGTACAGTGTTGAGAGATTTTATGTGATAAGACTTCATAGGTATACTTAATTGTTCTAGTAATATAAGTTTACTTTTGGATTAAGTAAAAATTGCACTGTAAGAACAGGCTTATATTACAGTACTGTATCAAAATGTCTTATTTTAGAAATACAGTAGGGTTTTCAAATAGAATTTTTTTAATGAGATTTAAAGTCTAATACTAGGATAGAAACTCCATCATCAGCTTCCTAACCAATAAGGAAAACCTCAAAAATACCCATCGCCATTTAGTGAGCAATCGGAAAATAATTGTATATTTTGACTAGCTTTTCTAGCTGTTGGAGCTGATCTACCAAGTGAGACATGACTAGCAAGTGAGTCTTACCAAGCATCCGGCATTTTAGTTGCCCTATACTGTACTATGCAAAACTGTACAGGTATAAATTTTTCTCAAGAAAATTTGCTCATTGTATAAGAAATTGTTATAATTCTGTAAACAGAAAAATTTAATCTTTCCTTGAAAAAGTGTCAATAAAACATCAAATAAAGGAGTTACAAAGAGGGAAAAGATTATTATTGTGGAACTTTTGTGTGGTCTTAAAGGAGAGTGTTGTATAGGATTCCTTGTTCTAGCCTTTCACAGGAAAGCGCCTGGAGATAACGTAGCACTTTAACCCCAAAAATGTTTATATATATCCATTCTCACAAGATACGCTAGGCTCACGAAACAGCCACTCATTCTTTTGTCAGCTAACAAACTCTCCTTGGTCAACCACCAATTATTATTGAAAACTTCTGCTCGATTTTTTTGCACACAGAAAAAATACTTTGAGTGTAGCAAAAATATAAAGTATATATCAAATCAGAATTTATTCAAACCTTCTAATGAAAATAAACTTAAAAGTAAAAAAATTGTTGAAACTACTACTTTCATTTTCACTGGTTATTTCTTGTTAAATTTTAGTAGATAATACTGTATATCTTACATGTATTTACATGACCATAATAAAATATATATAGTGCAGATAGGTAAACATTATGTTCATACTTTTGTTATTGATTTTTGGTGAATTTTAACCACCAATAAAGGTCAAGGTTTTTATTTACAATATTCAGAGTCCAAACTTTCTCCTTATAGGTGGATCTTCATGAAGGATGCGGAAGAACAAAATTATTCTGGCTGCTTGCTTTAGCAGACTCCACAACCTTAAAAGCCATGCTAGAGCTACGTGGTGAAAACCAACGCTCCAGAGGGTTAATTGCGACTTCAACATGTCGATTTTGTGGTTCTCCAGCTCAACCATCTCTGCTTTCACCTGCACCAGTGTGCCAAGATCCTGATTGCCAGGTAAGCGTTGCTGTCTAATAGATGGTTATATCACTTATTGTAGGTACAGTAAAGCAAAAGCCATTTAATGACATTCCTTTGGTTCCCAGCAACATACTTCTTTTTTTTCTATGTGAAATTAGCTATTGCCCAAAGAGTTTTTTTTGCTCGTTTTTAAATGTACAATATTAAAAAATTGATACTGGTCCTGTGAGCCTATAGTCAATTTCTTTTAATGAGGCGCATTTGCACCGACTCGCAGCAGTGCCCTTTTAGCTCGGAAAAGTTTCCTGATCGCTGATTGGTTAGAATTATCTTGTCCAACCAATCAGCGATCAGGAAACCTTTCCGAGCCAAAAGGGCATCACTACGACTTGGTGCAAATATGCCTTACTAAAAAAAATTGACCATAGATGGTTAAAAGTCCAATTTTATGGTGACATACCTGTATTCATCCTGCCTATTTACCTTCAGTATGATTCATCAGGCTTTATTTATTTTTTTATTTTCTTTTTTTTTTGAGTTGTGGTTTTCTTCTGATTCTATATCTCCAACCTTCTTAGATGGTGTTTAATTGCATTTGTATCCTCCATTAAAATATTACACAAGAGGTACTTCTCCATGTAGGAATCATAACCTGATAATTTGCTAATAATCAGCTACAGTAAATAAAAATGGGTTTCCTCTTGATATGTAAATTGAAAAAAGAAACATAAGGCTATATGTTTTTATTTAACAAATGAAATGATAAAATATGTTCTTAATGACCAAAGTCAACCTCACTTCATTACTATAGCCAAGTATTAGGTATTTAAGAGGTTGCTATGTATTTTATAAGTCCATAAATTTCATATATTTATACTTTATATGATAAAGAGCCACAAGTATCCCTTTATCAGATACACTGTACTGTACCTTAGAATTAATTTACTTATTATTGCAAGTGCATTAACATACTTCCTTTGTTAGAAATGTAGAACTTTGAACTTAGTGTCCCTGTAATATCTAGCCTACAAAATTTGTGGTTTTAAGTTGGCAGTTGCCTTCATTGCAAACCATTTTCATTATAAAATTATTTATATTTATTTTACAGGAATATAGTAGAGAGGCCTGTACTCGTAGTCATGAGTGTGGCCATTTATGCGGTGGATTAAAGGGTGAAAGTTCCTGCTTGCCTTGTCTTCATGGTTGTTCCAACATACCATCACTCAAACAGGATGCTGATGATATGTGTATGATCTGCTTTTCTGAGGCACTTTCTGCTGCTCCAGCTATACAGGTACAGTACTACAGGTTATTCTAAACGTTGAATTGTTCCTACACAAATACAAACCATCATCCTAGAGGTTGGTAGTAAGATTTCAGTCCAAAGCTCGATAGCTGTCAAGCGTCTCTTCACTTATGTTTTCAGCTACATCGAGTATGGACATGCTGATGCTCTTTTAAGCAAGCTTTTAATTTTCCTTTTCTTTCAGGAAATGAATTGGGCAGCGTTTAAGTGTCCCTTAAGGACCTAAGGCACCTCATTACCAGTCGTTTCTTCAGAAGTACCTCGGTCACTTGGGAACTTTTCTGTCCTCAAGAAAGGCCTCCAGGCCTTTGCTAGACCTTGGCAGGACCGCCCGCAACTTCCCACTATAACGCAGGCATGCAGCTCTTTAAGTTACCCTTCCAGGTAGTTGGGTGGCGGAAGAAAAGGGTGACATTTTGCAGCGATCAGCCCGCTATTTTCTTACATCCGAGAGTGAGGGGATTTCTTGTTGTGCCCGGGGCAAATCCAGCAGAAGCATAGGGCCAAGCCTTGGGTAGTGCGAGTCCTTCAGGACTCTTACTTATTACCATCTTCAGCCCTTTGCTAGGGGAAGCTCCTCTCAGTAGTGGTAGTCAAGGCTACCACACAGAAAGACCAAAAAGAGGATTGACCTCTTCTTCTCATAGGAGTATCTTCTAACAGTCTGGCAATTCTCGGTATTTCCTCTGAGCCTTTTAGTCACTCTGCAACACACAGCACGTACGGTGGTAGTATTCTTACACCCTTACAAAGCTACAGTATTACTCAACAAAAGCAACGAAGTTGCAAAGGATTTACCATGAAATGACTTTGTATTATATGATTGTACTTAGTCATCTGTTAATGAGCTGTGTACTAAAATGATTATTCATCTAGACATTCTTTCCTCATAAGTTAGGCTTCTTAAATAGTAATAAAACTGTTATAATACAGAGAAGTTTGTGCAGTTTAAGTAGAGATCAAGATTTAATTTGTTGTATTTCATTGTAATAGAAAAAAATTAATACATATTATGATTGATATATTTTATGAAATAAATAAGAATCAGATTTTTAATGAAAAAAAACTTACTCTTGCCAAGTCATAAAACAGCATTTACAGCAAATTTAAGGAATATGTTATAAACAGTATGGTGTTATGTATTAATAATTTTTTATCTTACAGTTGGAATGTGGTCATGTATTCCATGCTCACTGTTGTCGCACTGTCTTAACTCGACGTTGGCCAGGACCTCGTATCACATTTACTTTTTCTTTATGTCCTATCTGTAAGGTGAGTAATTCTAATAGTACGAAACCTATTCCTGCTTATGGATGTGACCTTAAACCTCTGAACTTAATTTCATGCCATTTTCTTATTAAGAATCACTGAGTTTTAGTAAGATCATGAAAATATGCTTTTTCAAAAATGTTGCAAATTCTCTTTCCTGTAAAAGCAATAAAAAGGGACAGCATTGAAGTGCCAATGTTTTAACAAATATGTTGACACATTTTTTTTTTTCAGGTGCAAATGTGTCATTGGGTTTTAACAGAACTTCTTAGCCCAATAGCTGTATTATTTGAGGATGTTCGAAGAAAGGCTCTCATGCGTTTAGAATATGAAGGTTTGCACCGTGCAGAAGCAATTTCAACCCCTGGTGCACGTTATTATAATGAACCAGCTGCTTATGCAATGGATCGTTATGCATACTATGTGTGTTTCAAATGTAATAAGGTAAGATTTTGTTTCAAGTTTAATTTTTATTACCCATCCTGTTTTAATGAAAAAAATATTATTGCTTTGAGCTGTGTTTTTTTGGCTAGAATGTTACAGGCAACATAATTTTAAGTAAATATTTAAACACATGTAGAAATGTTTTCATGATTAATATGCTGTACAAAATAGTTTGAGGAGTTCTACTGTGTCAAGATTCAGACTGCCAACAATTCTCTAAACTTTTGAATGAGATTCAGTTAACCCTTTTACCCCCAAAGGATGTACTGGTACGTTTCACAAAACTCATCCTTTTACCCCCATGGGCGTACTGGTACGTCCTTGCAAAAAACTGCTATTTACATTTTTTTTTTTGCATATTTTTTATGATTTTTTGAGAAACTTCAGGCATTTTCCAAGAGAATGAGACCAAATTAAGGCTGTTAGAGCAATTTAAAAAAAATATACGGCAAAATGTGCTTGAAAAAAAATAACCCCTGTGGGTTAAGGGTTGGAAAGTTCCAAATAGTCTAGGGGGTAAAAAGGTTAACATTTGCTTTAACTTCTGGAGCCTTCGTATCATATAAAATTATGGATAATCCTTAAGTGATAATTACCATAACTAATCATTACTTTTATATTGGTAAGTGGCCAGTGATTTTGTTTAATTTTCAAATCATGTATACTGTATAATCATTGCAGTCAAAATAATTAGTCCATTTTTTTTTTCCCTCAATTTGAATTTGACAACATTCAAAGACAAAATTCCCTTGAACCATGTATTTTATATTGCTATAAAATTTACCCTTTGAAATATTACCAGATTCATAGTTGAAACAATATGTATTAACGAAATATTTATAATAGTAAAATAAAAATATCAGAAGAAAGCTATCGAGATGTTTATTGCTGGCCATTCTGGCCATTTTAGCATACACAGGGAAGGATCTGAAATTGAAGCTTCATATTTTATAGGCATATTATGGTGGTGAAGCACGTTGTGATGTGGAAGCCGGTCTTGGTGATGATTACGACCCAAGAGAGCTTGTATGCGGCGCCTGTTCTGATGTATCACGGGCTCAGATGTGCCCAAAACACGGTACAGACTTCCTAGAATACAAGTGCCGTTACTGCTGCTCTGTTGCTGTGTTCTTCTGTTTTGGCACAACTCATTTTTGTAATGCTTGTCACGATGACTTTCAACGTGTGACAAATATCCCTAAAGCTGAACTTCCACATTGTCCAGCAGGTAAGATTTTCATCTGTAAAGCAATTCCATGTGTAGTTAGAAAGGTTTTAGTGAAAAAAATTTCAGTGAATACAAAAATGATTGTTCATACAAAGTATAAACCATTTCCCTACTAGAACCTAATATTAGTTAGTACGTTTTTTTTACTCTATAATATACTAGTGATTTATTAAGGATGCAGGTAGATTTTCTAAGCAAAATAACTAAAGAATAGCATAAATCAAACTATTCTCCTAAAAAAAGGGCTAAATTAGTTTTATGCTTCTAACCAAAGCAGGGCCCAGTAGGACAAATTCCTTACCGATTTTTTCATATGACCCATCTTGATTGTTTAACAGCAGCTTCTTCATTTGGCATTTGCCCTTTTTTTCCTTAAAGCAATCTTCTACTTTGCCATTCAGTTGTCTTAACTGTCCTTTTGGATCTTCAATGTTGCTGTGGCCTTTTGGATCTTCATTGTTGCTGTCTATAACGGCTTTCTGCTAATATTTTTGCTTTCCTCAATTGCTCTGCAGCATTCACCATCTGCTTTTCTTATGGTTTCTTCCAAATTATTCCACTGGGCACATCGTTTCCTTCATTTTTGTCTTCATTGTCATAGAGTTAGAATTTGGAAACCGTTTACTAGTTAGAAACCTTTACATGTGTCTTCATCTTTCAATTTTTCCTCATCGAATCTTTTACATTACTCTATGGGTACTGATCTTTTAGTTGATAGTTTAGCTTTAATCTTTATGCATTGGTAGTTGTCTGTGCTGCAATGAGCTCCTCTGTAGTTCCCGACATTTTGGAATACTCCTGTAAGCTTCAATTTACAAGTATGGGATCTTTACGATTGTTATTTTCTGCATTATTTGCATTATTTGTGCATATCTTGTGTGGGAAGATAGTTCCACCAATAACCATGCACTAGTAAGTGCAAATAATGCTAACCTTGATCTGTTATCATTTCATTGTTGTATAGGCACCAATTGCTGGTGAATATTCCTCAGTATTTCTTCCAATTTTGGCATTGAGATACCTGTGGCAAGAACTATGTCATGCCTTGGGATGTTGTCTAGGGTTCGTAGTAGATTGTTGTAGAATATATCTTTTCCACCATCAGTGTTATCTTCTGTAGGAGCATATACTCCAAAAATTGTGGTTTTAAACCAATTTGTCTATTCTGTTGCTTAGGGTCTATTCATTAACTGATCTGCAATCCGGGAAAGTTTTTCTTGCTTTCTCTTGACGGACAGAAGCCGATGGCCTGGTGGAGACCATCTGATTGGTCACTGTATAGAATTGAGTATTTATCAATTTACTTTCAACAATCTTAGTTCACCGAACTTTTTGTAGCACTCAATAGAATCTTCATAGTTTTTTTTTTTTTTAGCTCTTCCACCAGTATTCTTGCATTCCAGCTCTGTATGAAAATTATACATTTCATATCAGTTAAAAAGGATCTTCAAGAGATTTGAAATTTTCCTTGGGATTTTTTTCGCTGGTCATTATCAGATAATCTGTCCATTCTTATCCTTTCTTAGCCTTTGATTGCCCACAAGCAAATTAAGAGCTACCTGCTGACTGTCTCTCAGAGATAAGTAGGTAGTTGTAAGCTTGCTCTTAAGTGAAGGTATCAGGTACCTGGTCATTGCCTAACTGTCACAGATGCTGTAAAATTCCTGGAAACAAGGGAGCTCTTGCAATTTTTGAGGGCATTTGTCAATAATTGGTACATTGGCTTTTGTTTGCAGTATTCTACTTTTTTCGCCATGCTGTAGCTGTTTCCTATGAGGGATTCTGATACTGATAAGTGCTTCTCATGCTTTGGCATTGGGTAGTGTCCTTAGAGTGGTTTATCATAATAGGAAGTCAGCAGTGCAGTTCCTTTCCCTATGAAGGTACTTGATCTAGAATTTAAATTGCACGATTTTCTCCAATTCTAAATAGCCAGGAGTTCATGTCTGCCAGTGCCAGTCCACAATAGTTTTCCTGGACTAACTCGATTTGATGTAAACTTCCACAGACGTTATCAACTTTCTTGGAAGAATGTAAGGGGAGCTTTAGGTACCATGTCTAAGGATGCTAGGGTGTGATGTCCACCATTACTATTCTTGTGCACCATTCTGTTGACTCCCCAGGAGGTACATGTTGGATGGCATCTCTCCTGCCGTCTTCATTTCCTCTTCGCAGTACGTCAGCTCTAACATGGATATGTGGTATGTGTATGTGATGACTGCAGGTGTCTTGTGGATCTGATCTGCTTTTCATATCACCGGCAGAGTTTCCTGGAAGTGATAAAGGTTGAAGATGAAAAATGTCACAGCAGCCACTCTCCCAGTCAGGGACCATTAACCCTACAAGATAAAAATAACTAAAGAATAAATCCCTTTTATTTTTAGCTAATTTTATTTTCTTATTGGTAGAATTCAACAGAAAATTATTAGAAGTCAACAGTCACCATAATATACATAAGTTCTCTAAGAAAGTCGAGCATCTTAGCTTAATGAGGGAAAAGTATATCTGAAAAATGTACCTGCATCTTTAATATCAGCAGGATTACTAAGATGGTGGTTAATCTCATATTTGGTGATAGGTGGTTCTGTATTCATTAGGGCTTTCAGATAGGCTAAGTCATTGGAACCTTTGTATGAATATGCAAGTCTTAAAAATCAACTTGTCCAAGCAGTCAGATTTCCATTACATAGCTACATGACGTATTTATATTTTCAGTCCGATTCTAAGAATTTGATGTGTGCAAAGCTGTTTACTTTTTGCATTTAAAAAGACCACTGTAAATTCATTATCTTTTCAGGGCCAAGAGCACAACAGTTAGATGGAGAAGAATGCCCTCTTCATGTTCAGCATCCCCCTACTGGAGAAGAATTTGCATTAGGCTGTGGAGTTTGTCGAAATGCTCATACATTCTAATCCTAATCTTTTAATGATTGTGATATATCAAAAATTAAAACATTTCAGTGAGTTGTTACGCTCATGCTTTTTAATCTCTAATTTATTTATTATCATTGTGATGTATAAATTTTAGTGTACCTTTTTATGTAATGAGGGAGTTATTAATTTTAAAGATAAAAAAATTATTTCATTTTTGACCTACCGACTCGCACTGATTTTAAATGTGTGAGATAAGTATTGAGATTACAGATTTTTAACTTATCAAAAGCTACATATTTTTGTGCATTTTGGTAACCACGAAGATGTTACAGTATGAATTATATATAATTGAGATTGACCCAATGTATGAATAAAGGAAGTTAGATATGAGTATGATGTATTTATTTATTATACAAATAAATACACAGTTGCAGTTGAGGAGATATTGAATATTATTCCTTATAACAGACCTTTCATGTTTGGAAGTGGTAGCCATTTAAGTACTAAAGTACTGAAGATGGTCAACCATTTAATGGCACATATATTATTTTACATTAAAAGTATCTTGATAGCATGTCCATGTAATAGGCTGAAGACAGCAAAGCCTTAGAAGAAATTACTACCATTGATGAAAATGAAAATGCAAGTTAAAAAGAGGCAAGGTACAAAAATATCCCTGTCTTATTTATAGGACAAATGCCATCAGCCTTCAGGATGATGACACAATATTCTATAATTTAACGGAGTGAAACTAGCAGTGACGAGGTAAATTCAAGTGATATACCACAAAATCAACTCTTATCCCATTAACATGGTTCCCTTACAGTCTAAAACAAATAATTTCCCAATGTCTATTAAGAGCGAGTGTACAAATCTAATACTGTGCAAATAGTTTGAAGTTGCAAAATAAATTAGGTAATTGTTCGCTTCAGGCATATTAGTAAACTGCAAAACATTTAACATACGATCTTAATTCACAAGTTGGGTACTACTTAATGCAGTATTAAGAGCTGCTGATAAAAAACAAATTTGGAAAGTAATTTGTACTTTACAAACTACACAAATCCAAGTCCTTTAATAGGGGTAAGAATTTAGCAAAGAATGTTCTAACACAGTAATTTAGTACCTGGCAGGTTTAGGGTATGCGCCTTCCACGTTCCAGGTATAGCAACTCTCTATTTGCCCTTAACCTAAGACTTGTGAGGTGGTTGAGGTGGGTAGCGTAACTTTTTAAATTTGTGAACTGTTCCTACACAAATACAGACCATCATTCTTTAATAGGAGACTTATCTGTAACAAAGCAGAAGGCCATGGCTGATATACTACTAACTTGGGAAAGGTCAATGCACTCAAGTCCAGCGGAGGAGCAAAAAATGAATCCTGTCAACCTCTTAATAACATGAGCATGAATATGTCCCAGATGTTGGGCTAGGTACCAGGAGACTGACAGGTGGTTATAGAAGAACCTTCATCCCTAAAGATGTGATGTCCGAATGTATGGTCATTTATGAGAATTGGGAGGACGGGGAAATACAAACTGCTGTAAATTAAAGTTACTCATTCGTATGGCTTACCTGTCTCTAGTGCCTAGTCCAGAAAGGGGGGAAGAAACAAGAAGACAGCCAGACAGACAGTATTTACCTCCAACTCTAGTCTTACATTGCACCCGCTATCTTGAGTGGGGTTTACACACTCGGACGGTTTGTCGAACCCGGTTGACGAAGCTGCTTGTCAAACGGTTCGAAGAGTGGAGTCTGCTACAAATGCAAAAGGATTGTGGACAATAAAGCCCCACCCACAAAAGTCAGGCGAGAACAGAGTTTCTTCGAGCGTGTTCGACAACCGAATACCCCATTCACACGTTCGAACATCACTTCAAACACTTGTCTGTCAAACCGTTCGACCATGTAAACCCGCCTTTCGACAAGATGTTTTTTGTTCCGTGAGATTGCTAGGCTACCTTACACAACTTGCTGAGCAGCTATCACCAGACCAAGGGTAAAGGTATCAAAGAACCTGTAGATATACCCCAGAAGACAGTGGACAGTTAAGATTGTTTGGCATTTCAAGACTCCAGATTTTGCACTACCAACA
Organism: Palaemon carinicauda; assembly: GCF_036898095.1. NCBI lineage: Eukaryota > Metazoa > Arthropoda > Malacostraca > Decapoda > Palaemonidae > Palaemon > Palaemon carinicauda. The sequence continues at coordinate 139,462,100 of NC_090737.1, forward strand.
AGTTTTTCCTGAAGACTAGCATGGAACTGATACCCCTGGAAGGACCTTCTAAATTCTTTCAGTGCAGGGTAGGCACGTCTAATTGTTTCATGAAACCACGTTCTTGGATATCTACTTCTTCACCTTATGAGTGCTGAGAATACACTACTAATTTGACCTGAAGTGTTTTCTTTAGGTAGCACTGCAGCATCGTCATAGGAAATGATACCATTTTACTCCGAGAGATGAAGGGACCATGAGTCTGGTGCCATAGTCAACGATCTCCTAGGACTCCTCCCCTCACGAGAAGGAGACCGATTATGTACTTCAGTGGGTTCTTTCTTCCCTTTGGAGTACTGTATCCATGAACAGGACTGAGAATGGTACAGGGGCAACACTTAGCAAAGAAAGAAGGAACTGACAAATGACACTCGCTCCCATTTGGAGGGTGAGCTGCCTCTAGCTCTTGTACCTTCTGAGACCAAAGGCACATAAGATGCCGTACTCTATGAGGGGAGAGGAAGAGAGCATGGCACTAAACGACAAACAGGTGCATCGTGAGAGTGCCTATCTGGGTGGAGGAGAACCTTGCCAAACATCGCTTGAACGCGATGAGGCCTCTCTATACTCAGATGAGCGCTGAGAATGGTCATCGGATGTCACCTGTTCCAGATCCCCGTTTGTGGATGCCTTGGTATAGTGAAGGATGATCACAAGTCACACAGACTGGTCACGTCGCGAGAAGAAAGGTCTCAATACATAGCCGTTTCTTGCAATGACGGAAGGTCTCATCTTGTTTGACGTTGGGAAGGAACATGTGAATGATGGTCAGAATACCTAGAGAAGCTCAAATCGAGGTCATGAAGCAAAGAAGCAAGGGATCCGGTTGATTGGTGTTAGATCGCATGGTGATCTAAGGCTCTGAGTTCGAACGCGAGTAGACCAGGCAGGCCGTAACCGATCACATACTGACCGAGTGCGTGAGGACCAGTCTAATGGTAACCAAACACAATATAACGAGTCACACTCAGAACCATGATCTACTTTTCTCCAACATGCAGGGAAGCTCGTTGCTAAGCCGAGCAAGGAAAATAATCGTTAGTTCCTTCTCTACCATAGGGAAACCTATGCAGGGGCAGTTGTCTTCAAATGTGAAACCTAGAGTCACATGAACCTCTAGAAAGAGGAGAATGAGGGTGAAACCCAATGTACCAACCAGCAGTGCACATACAATACTATGTCCTGTGCAAGCCTGAACACTAGTAGCAGGAGCATAGGCTCCTGTACCCCACACCGCTTCGGTACTAGACCACCCATCCCACACTTACATGGGGAAAAATCAGTCAAATTCTCAAGAGACTTACAGTAACCTCTTCTTGGGGTGGCAGGCGTCACATCTGAAGACTCCTCGAAAGCAAGGTAAAAGACACAGAAGAGCCGGGGGGTGGGAAGTGAAATCATAGGCTTCAATTCTGTCTTACCTGACTTAAAAGATATTAATAATTTCTAGGCCAACAGTGACGAAACTGGGGCGGGAGAAAACACAGGATCCTTCCCAGCAGCAAGCAAGAACTGGTCAATGGTCACCATGACACATCACTCCTCTGTAGGTTGAACAGTTTAAGGGCAGACTTCAACATACCGGTGCCAGCTAGCATCTCGAGAAACTTCTCCGCCAACGGGATACCATCGATACACAAGGAAGGCTATAACTTCCACAGATCCAGGTCATCGCAAACGTCTTTGTCAGGCAGCACAGAAATGAAAGCACTTTGAGATAAAGTTAGAGGAGTATTCCCTTCATTGGGAAGGAGATACTTCGGTTCCCTTCAAAACATGGTGGGGTCTTCTCCTTTCTTACTAATTTCTCCGGAAGAAACAGCCCAAGAGGAACCCGAAAGATGCAGTAGCGTTAGAACTACTAAAAGAGAAGGAGCTATAAACATGCTTCAGCATTAGATTAGGTGTTGCATGTTTTGAGCCCAAAAAATCCCTCTTAGACTTCAAATTTTTCTTCACGAACTCAGCCCATTGCAGAGGCAGCCATACCCTACACTCGTCCTAGGGGAATAACTGGAAGCAGTCAAGGCTCTTGAAAAAATTACAAAGTTAATGGGGATCCACACAAGGATTGTTCATAAACCTGCCCCTTTTGCAGCCAGGTTTCCCAGGGTACATAAATAACAAACTCAATTTACAAAGAAATCAAAAGATAAAACAGCCAAATCTAGAGGCAGCAGAGAAGTTTGTGTGTACTGAACTACGGCTGAAGTCAAAGTGAGGGTTACTCTACCTGGCACTTAATAAGGGTATGACTTCGCAACACTGAAATAGCTGTTAAAACTTTTAACAATGTGATTAAAGTTGGTGAGTGAAGGGTATGCACCACTATACAATCAGCAGTTTGTATTTAACAACAAATAGAGCCGTTTCTAAGCCACTGCAGGACAAAGACCTCAGACATGTCAATGTCTAGGGTTTTGTCAATTTTCATCACCACACTGGCCAATTGCAGATTGGTAATGGTGGCATACTTTGATCTGATCGCTCATAGTATGGATGTCCCTGACTAAAGATTTTCTGATCATGGCGACAGGCAAACCCTTTCACCGTGTTATGGTAGCACCACACAAAAGGTTTGCATTCATGTAGGAACAAATGTTTACTTCAATTTAACTACCTGGGATGCATGCTGAATATAACATTTCCATGGAAGGAAAGACAGCAGTACTTGGGCAAAATACAAAGTTTAACATATGTCAACTACCTTACAAAAATAAACCTTTCAAAAGAAACCAGTAGGCCTTCGACTTATGTTTGATGCAAACCAAATCCTGGTACTGTACTTAAAAACTACAATATAAAAGCTTGTCTGAATGAGGATAGCAATTGAAGAAGACTAACTATCACAGTACTTACAACCCCAAATAGATTTCTACCTAGGTTGAAACAAAGAATTACGAAATAAGGCCTAAATCATACTCACTCCCTCACTAAAGTTAATGTCCACAGAAAATAAACGGCTTTGAAATTTTCCCTACTGTTATTAATAATTTAAACTTGACTTCGTTTAAATAATGTGATACAAAAGCAGAAGAGTAACACCATTGGGCTGCATTTAAAACTTTCTCCAACTATAAATTTTCAAAGTAGTAGCTACTGCTATAATAAGAGATTTCACTTTCAAATCTGGTATATAATTTTCATAAAATTGTTCTGTTAAATAATTTTCATAAAACTTCATGAGCATCCATAGTAAGGTTCTTCACAGAAAGTCTTACAAAATAAAGAGATCCCGAGAAAGCGACATCAAAAGGCCGCATACACACCCGTAAGGGAGCGTCAATGGATGAGAGAAAAACCAACAAGGTTATTAAATGAACGTGTGTCGCTAATTAGAAATCCCAAACCGACAAATATAATACTCAAAAGCTCAAAGGCTCCAACAAGTAAAGTAGCCCAGTGAGGAAAGTAAGAAAGGGAATAACAAATAAATTACATTTAAGAATTGAAGAAATATAAAACATTTTAAGATCAGTTACATGAAAATAGATCAGTCATATACAAACGATAAAACGAGTTATGTCAACCTGCTCAACAGAAAAGCATTTACAGAAAGTCTGAACTTCTGAAGTTCCAATGCTTAAACTGCTAGAAGATTATTACACAATCTGGTTAGCTGGAATAAAACTTCTAGAATAATACATAGTACTGAGCCTTATGTTGGAGAAGGCATGGCTCTTAGAATTAACTACATATCTAGTACTAAGTATAGGATGGAACAGTTTTGGAAGATCCGAGTGCAATGGATGATATGAATTATCAAAACCTTGTGTAACATGCATAAAGAATTAACTGAATAACTGTGCCAGAGATTAATATACAGACCAGGAATAAGAAATTTAATAGACTAAGTTTCTATCCAACAAATTATGGTAAGAGCCAGCAGCTGAAAATCAACATGTGAAAAATACTCAAAATAAGGTAAAATGAAATAATTATAACATTTCCTAAGAAAAGACTGACCACTGAAAATCTTAAGACTTTCTCAGTAAACAATTTTTTTGTACAATTGAAGAATATAGAAATCAATTGTGTTTCTTAAAAGTAAATTTGCAATCCAGAAATCATACATAGAATCTTAAATAAGTTGTATATAGTTAGAGAGATTGCCTATGCAAAGATCCAGATGCTAAGGAATCACTGTCCTTAACCTACTTACAATCATACCGAGTTTCGTTTGGGTTCAATTTCAAGCGAAGTAACAGATTGCAGAGAGTAGTTGCTGATGGACATGACGCAATAGTGACTATAGAAATGTAATATCTGGTGTTCCTGAGGGTAGGGTTCTTGGGCTTGATAGAGATCTAGCTAGAATTATTGATAGGTGCAAAATGCACCCATCAATAATTCTAGCTAGATCTCTATCAAGGCCAAGAACACTACCCTCAGGAACACCAGATATTACATTTCTATAGTCACTATTGTGTTATGTCCATCAACAACTACTCTCTGCAATCTATTACTTCAAAATTCAATAATAATTTATAAAAAAGACCCACCAATTCCCATCTGCTTTAGTTTAAAAATAAGGGCTTCATGATTAACATAGTCAAAGTCAGCACTAAAATCAAGGCCAATCATACAAACTTTCTGACTACAATCAAGAGATTTCTGTACAGCATTGGAGATTGTAACAAGAGCAGGCCTTTGCAAAACCCAAACTGCAAATAAGGGAAAAAATTATTACCTTCAGCAAACCAAATAAGACATTTTACAAAGACATTTAAAAACTTTATATAATATGGAAGTTATGGAAATTGGGTAGTAATTAGTGTAGCTAGAGCTACCACAAACACATTTACCCGATGAAGTAACATTACCAATTTTCCAACTAGCGCAAAAAGAACCTTTTCTAACTTGCAAAAAATAACGGACAACGTAGGAGCTAATAAATCGGCTGCCTTTCAAAAAACAAAAGGAAAATTAACATTTGGTTCTATTCCATTTGCATCAAGGTCCAGTAAGAGCATTTTAGATTTCCCATGACTGAAAAGCTAAACTAGTTAGTTAGCTTCAGGAAAACAAGAATAAGGAAGATCAAATTTCTCATTACTCTGCTCACGGTCAAACACCAGCTAAAAGGGTTACCTTTACCTTTGAACGGTGAGTCTACAAGAGTGCAGATTTAAGGTTAGGCCAACATTTATGTTTCTGAGAAAGGGGTCTTGTAGGTTCGAGTATGCTTGAGGTGCACTCGGGTACACTATTCTATCTTATTTCTCTTCTTATTTTGTTGAAGTTTTTATAGTTTACATATGAAATACTTATTCTAATTCTTGTTATTGTTCTTAAATATTTCATGCTAATTGTTAATTAATTCTCTTATTTCCTTGTTTCCTTTTTCACTGGGCTGTTTTCCCTGTTGGAGAACCTGGGCTTATAGCATCCTGCTTTTCCAATTAGGGTTGTAGCTTAGCAAGTAATAATAATAATAATAATAATAATAATAATAATAATAATAATAATAATAATAATAATCTGATTAGACCTTGAGTACACTTTAAAAGCTCTAAGTGGACAAAGAGATTCTCATCACGGTCATTTCTTAAAACCTTTTGTGGGAAAAGGGGAAATACACATTGTTGTAACTTTTACACTCAAAATTCACTTTAAGCTCTGAAGCTTGGCAAAGGTGAAATAAATGCACCCTTTTGGTTGAAGCCCACTATGTGAAGCAAATGCAAGAAGAAATAGGGCTTTAACAGAATCTTGAAAGAAAGTTTATCCAAACGCCCAAACTAAGGTCCTCTTAAATATAGCACAGGTTCTAAATTCCATCTGACTATTTGTAGCTAGGTTTCCAATACAGTACATCAATGTTCTCATTGGAAACTTCCAATATATTTTTACCATCTAAATGGTATTTCCTTCTTTGACTATATCAAAGTGAATACACACTGCGTGGCCATGCCCCTGACCTAGGGTGGAAAACCTCACTTCCCGGGCCAAGCCACATTCCGATTAAGGAACAAAATTTTCTTTCTCCTCCCCAGTACACAACATACAGAGCCTAATGAGCACTTGTAGGAGTAAAAGAGAGTCCTTCTTAAAAAAGGGGGAGGGAAGGAACCAAAGTGCTCCTTCAACTTTAACTTTGGAGTATTCCCTTCACAAGATCCCAGAGAATTTAAGGATTCATTCTCGTCTTCCTTAAATTCCACCATGATCAACACTCGGCATGGGGGGGAGACCGCGAATTCATGCCCATCTAGAGAGTACATGGAGATCTAGACCCCCTGGATATGAATTCTCCACAAGTCTTACATTTTCTGGGGCATTTTCGCAAGTCACATGTCTTACACTGCATTGCAAGAAGTGCGCTAAACAAACACATCAAACAAGATCAAGCAAAAATATCCAACTGCAAGAAACAGGCCGGACAGCAACAGCAGTACAGTACATCCTCTCGCTAAGCAACTCGAGTCAATAATGGCCTGCCCGTCCAGCAGGTCAGCCTTACCCATCCACCTGTCACTACCCAACTACCTTTTTAACAACTAAGTTGAAATATCTCCTATTTCCAAGACCTCAGGTTTATTTTGGAGTAAAAGGCAAATAATGGATAATGACCAAATCCAAGCCTAACTCAATTGTTGAAATGTACTGGGACAAAATGGAAAAAGTATCTCTGATATTTTCACGTTATCTTCATCAAGGGAGTAAGCAAGGATGACCGATTATATTAACCCTTGGGCTTTTTAGGGTTTTGACCTCGAGTAGAATGAGGGAACAACAGCCATAGCCACAGTCTAAGAGATGTTCTAAGGTAACCACAAAAAGCTCCCAGAAAACACACCCACACTTGGTAATAGCTGAAAGAAAACCGACAGCAATAGTTCACATTCACCAGCTACCATCGAGTAAAAATCTTTTTACATAAACAATGTATCCTCATCAGAACATATACAGAATGGTTGTACATGATCAGCTGTGTGAGGGACACTATACGACTTGCTTGCATGACATTAAAATACTGTATGATTTATATCCCTCTGGATCAGGTTAGGCTCAGTGGAGAATTGTTAATACCAGCCACACTAGGTTGGGTTAAATAAGGCTGACCAAGAGCCAATGTAGAATGGCGGACGCAGTCTATGGTGCAATAGACGGTGCTCGCCTTTAAAACAATTACTGTCGCAGGCAACTGTTGTAAAAAAAAAAAAATCTCATGGATACAACCTACCTCACAGTACCCACACCAAACCTGAAGCCATGTTGCTAGTTCCATGGGGCTAGAGAGTAGGGTAAATGTATAATAGTGTACTTTAATTTCTAGCCCAAAACAATAACCATACTGTATATTTTTCCTACTTATTATCTTCCGTTTTATCAATTTCTGACCATGAATATTGGAGCAAACCAACAGTTCATGAGTTTTCCAAACCATCCCCAATATGACAAATTCGTAGGTAATTTGTATTTTTCCTAACTATACAAACCTTAGCTATTTAATATGGGTAATTACTTTCGGCGTAGCTGAAATGACGAGCCATTAGAATTTTAACTAGGGTTTACTACCCCACCGCTAGTTAGCGTGGGGTAGGGAGGGTAGCTTGCTAAACCCACCCCCCACCCCTCACACACACCTGTGCTGAGCTCACTTTGCTTAGAGGTAGGACTGCCGGGTAAGTTTGATTAAATAGCTAAGGTTTGTATAGTTAGGAAAAATACAAATTACCTACAAATTTGTCATTTGTTCCGTAACTGAAATACAAACCACGCTATTAAATATGGGTGACTCACCCCTTAGGAAGGGTGGTAAGTCCCAGCCAGTACTGGCTTTTGGCTTTGCCCGGGAACTCAGTATCTGAGTGTGTCAGCACTCAACAATAAGGAGTCCCTGCACCTCGCTAGCACCTTGCTGCGCAAGGGCTGCGGCCTACGTAAGCTGTGTGGGAAGGTCTGAAGAGTGGTGACTCGTCCTATGAAGTTGACCCGTAGTCCTTTAGATGGAAACTTTAGGCTAGGACTCTCCCAATACCACCTCGTCAGGGTATGGGGATGTGACAGTATTAGCTTAATACTAGGAACACAAGGAAACATGGTTTACTTGCAGTGGTTTGAGGTCAGCTGTGCAGAGAACCCAGGATGCTGCTTTCCCCAAGAGAGGGGAGGATGAAGAAAAGAATAAGGGCCAGACAAACCTTTTCATTAATGCTGACTAAAACTGGGTAACAATGCCCTCAACCTTCTGCTACTTGTCCATTAAGGAGCCTGAGGTTTAAACCAGCTATTGTGCAGCCACCACAGGGCCGATAGAGAACGTATCGAGCCTCCGGTGGGTTACGTCTTGCAGGTAGTGGGCTGTGAAGGTCGTCCGACGCTTCCACACCCCTGCTTGTAGAACCTGCGTCACTGAAAAGTTCTTTTTGAAGGCCAGGGATGTAGCTATGCCCCTGACATCATGTGCTCTAGGGCGACGTGACGGAGGAGGGTCAGGATTCAGGGACAGATGGATTACCCTACGAATCCATGCTGAGATAGTATTCTTAGTAACCCTCCTCTTTGTTCTCCCAGTGCTCACAAACAATGCCTGCACTTGGGGATGAACTGCAGCCGTTCTTTTGAGATATAGCCTCAGACTCCTTACTGGGCACAGTAGGAGATGGTCTGGGTCATCTGTTACAGAACGAAGACTCGAGATCTGGAAAGAGTCGAACCGAGGGTCCGGCACTCCCGGATTCTGAGTCTTAGCAACAAACTCAGGGACGAACCTGAACGTTACCTCCCCCCATCCCCTTGAATGGGCGATGTCATACGAGAGACCATGAAGTTCACTTACTCGCTTGGCCGAGGCCAAAGCTAGTAGGAACACCGTCTTCCAAGTCAGGTGGCGATCTGAAGCCTGGCGTAATGGTTCATAGGGAGGTCTCTTAAGAGACCTGAGAACTCGAACCACGTTCCATGGAGGAGGTCTCACTTCCGACTGAGGGCAGGTAAGTTCATAACTTCGCATGAGTAGGGAAAGTTCCAGCAAAGAAGAAATGTCCACTCCTTTGAGCCTGAAGGCTAGACTTAAAGCCGAGCGATAACCTTTCACTGCCGAGACTGATAGGCGCATTTCTTCTCGCAAATACACAAAGAACTCCGCTATTGCTGGAATAGTGGCATCGAGTGGAGAGATACCCCTTCCACGACACTAACCACAGAAAACTCGCTACTTTGCCCGGTAGACCCTGCGGATGACCTTCGCAGGTGTCCAGACATCCTGTTCGCAACCTGTTGCGAAAATCCTCTCTACGCGAGGAGATGCTGGATAGTCTCCAGGCGTGAAGTCGAAGCAAAGCTACAGCTTTGTGAAAGATGATGGCGTGTGGTTGTTTGAGTAGCTCGTGTCGTGGAGGGAGTTGTCTCGGAAGTTCCGTTAAGAGTTGCAGAAGGTCCAGAAACCATTCCACATGATGCCATAGCGGAGCTATCAGGGTCATCGAGAGATTGATCGATATTCTGGTCTTGTTGAGTACCCTCCTCATCAGACAGAACGGGGGAAAGGCGTATACGTCGATGTTGTCCCACCGTTGTTGGAAGGCATCTTACCAGAGTGCCTTGGGATCCGGGACTGGGGAGCAGTACAGCGGGAGCTTGAAGTTCAGCGCTGTAGCGAACAGATCCACAGTCGGGGAACCCCACAAAGTCAGGATTTTGTTGGCTACTAGATGATCCAAAGACCACTCGGTACTCACTACCTGAGCCGCTCTGCTCAGACTGTCGGCGAGCACATTCCTCTTGCCTGGAATGAAGTGAGCCGATAGTGGAATCGAGTGGACTTCGGTCCATCTCAGTATATCTACTGCAAGATGGGATAGCTGCTCTGAAAAGGTACCTCCCTGCTTGTTGATGTAAGCCACTACTGTGGTGTTATCGCTCATCACCACCACAGAGTGACCCGCTAGGTAACGTTGGAACTGTTGAATGGCCAGGAATACGGCCTTCATTTCTAGCAGATTTATATGGAGGCACTTTTCTGATTCTGACCACAGGCCTGAGGTCCTGTGGTGCAGAATGTGGGCCCCCCACCCTTCTTTGAGGCATCCGAAAACAGCATCAAATCCGGGGGGAGGACGAGAAGATCCACTACCCTTCGTAGGTTCTCATCTGTCACCCACCACTGAAGATCCGTCCGTTCCGCAGGACCCATAAGGATCATGACGTCCGGGGAATCGTGACCTTGATTCCACCGGGACTTGAGTCGCCATTGAAGAGATCTCATTCTGAGGTGACCGTTGGAAACTAGACGGGCCAAGGATGAGAGGTGACCGAGGAGACGTTACCACGATTGGGCTGGGAGCTCTTCTCGTCTGAGGAAAGGACTCGCGACCCTCCTCAGCCTTGCTATCCTGTCGTCTGATGGGAAGGCTTTGTGGAGATTGGTGTCTATGATCATGCCTAGATATACCAGTCTTTGAGTAGGAAGCAGAGAAGACTTCTCGAGATTTACCATGATCCCCAGATCTTGGCAAAGTCCTAGAAGTTTGTCTCGGTGTCGAAGAAGGGCTGACTCCGAGTCTGCTAGGATCAGCCAGTCGTCCAGATGACGGAGGAGATGGATGCCGATCCTGTGTGCCCACGACGATATTAGGGTGAACACTCTGGTGAAAACCTGAGGTGCTGTGGAGAGACCGAAACACAGCACCTTGAACTGGTAGATCTTGTTGTCTAGGCTGAATCTTAAGTACTTCCTTGAAGACGGATGGACTGGGATCTGGAAGTACGCGTCCTTCAGGTCCAGTGTACACATGAAGTCTTGCGATCTCACTGCAAGTCTGACCATGTCTGCCGTCTCCATGCTGAACGGGGTCTGCTTGACAAACCTGTTCAGAGCTGAGAGGTCGATGACTGGTCTCCAGCCTCCAGACGCCTTCTTTACAAGAAAAAGTCGACTAAAGAAGCCTGGGGACCCGTTGACGACCCCTTGGAGAGCGCCCTTCTTCAACATGGTCTCAACTTCTGCCCGAAGGGCTTGCCCCCTTGCCGATCCCATGGCAAGGGAGCTCAACGACACTGGATTCGCTGTCAGGGGAGGTAGAGATGTTGTGAACGGGACGCGATATCCTTGACTGATTATGGAAATCGTCCAGGAATCGGCCCCGAGTTGCTGCCACCTGTTTGCGCAACTTTGTAGGCATCCCCCCACTGGTGGACATGCAGGGGGACTGCTAAACCTAGCGTTTGCGGCCTCGGCCACTCCCTCTAGGATTCTTTCCTCCCCTGGACGACCTTTTGCCTTTCTTGTCCTTGACAGGAAAGGGCTTCGACACTGTTGTCTTCGCTGCAGCTGCCGGTTTCGTGGTCTTGGTAGGACGTGGTTGCTGGGTTGCTGGAGGTTTATAGGGCTTCGATGTTAAAGCCCTATGTAGGAGAGATCCCGAAGAGCCCGTGAGGGCGATAACGTTGGGCACGCGCACCCAGGAGATATATCCCTTGCACGCGGGCGTGCATGAGGGCGCACATCTGGTAGAATAGGTGGACGCGCAGGGCGTGCGTCGGAGACTGCGCGCAATGGCGCGCAGCTGAAGGATGGCAAGCAGGCGGGGTCCGATGGCGAGTCGGCGATTGATGGCGCATTGGAGAGCGCTGGCGAGCAGGGGAAGAGGTTATCTTCCCCTTTTTCGCCCAGATCAGAAGGTCGTGGGCACGCAGGAGATCGTTGGCGCGCAGGAGAACATGAGCGCGCATGGCGCGCATCAGGATGAGGGCGCGCAGTAGCGCGCTGGCGAACAGGTGAGCGCTGGCGCGCTATAACAGGATCAACTGCAGGCGAGCGCTGGAGCGCAGGTGAACGATGGCACGCAGGGGATACCTGGCGCATACACATTTTTGTGTGAAACAGGGTGAGTAGGCGCCCACAGCACATCAGCGACGGCAGGTCAGCAGGTCTGGCGGGTGGAAGGTCGGCGTGTCCTTTGCAAGGACGACCTTCCACCGAAGGAGATCGCAAACGGTCTGCGGAGAGGTCCAGGGATGTAGCTGGTAGAGACGGCAAACGACGGCAAGGTTCCTCTGCGGCGGACTGCGGAGATGATGAACCGAAGAGGTGCCTCCTAACACCTTTGTGAGGTGAAGGAAGGCCTCTACGGCGAAGAGGAAGGCGGGCTTTACGCCTTATACGCCCTCTGGGGACCGTGGGATCAGCAGGCTGACCATCAGCAGTCCTCCGAAGAGGAGTCTCTGTGAGTGAACTACCCCGAGAGGGAGAATCACCGGCAGGAGAGACCATTGGACTTAGTTCCTTCTCGAAAGATGTTCGGAAGGGCGAACTAAGCCTTCAGCTACATCAGCAACATCAGGAGCAGAGGTTTGATACAACTCATCGGAAGCCTCTGCCACAACAACGTCGACGATAGACAGAGGATCAACCTCTGCTAAAGTCGGCGATTGTTTGACAGCTGCCCCCAACCTGATCATGTCAAACAAGGCTTACTTGGAGGGCGAACCCTCAAGCCCCAAGGAAGCCCAAAGCTGGAACAAATTATTAGTAACATTTACATATACATTTAAATCTTCCCCCGAGGGAGGAGGAGGAGCTGCCTCGCTATAGGAGGCAACTCCCTCTCCCAAACCCCGAGATCAGTCAACAGAACTGCGGCCTACGCTACCACTCGACAGTTTCTCGGAAGAAACCGATCGAGTGGGAGCTTCGGAGGAGGTTTGGGCCACGGAAGAAGAGCCCTTGGGATTTTCTCCTTTCAAAGAAACCTTTGAAGGAGAAATATCCCGCCTGGACTACTTCTTCCGGCGCTGGGAAAACCTCTCCCACTGGGAGGTAGACCACTCCCTGCACTCACCACATACATTATTCTTATCACACTGTTGGCCCCTACAGTAAGGACACAAGGTGTGGGGGTCTGTTTCGACCGCCGACATATAGGTACCACAAGGGCGGTCAGGTAAACCAGGACACTTACGCATCGCAGAGGCCAACTTCACACACACTCTGTCAAAGGAAAAGCAAACAAAAGATTAGTAATGGCTGTCAAAGAAGGCGAGGGTGACAGCGGACACGTCCGACTACCACCCGAACCGAGAGCAAAGTGAGCTCAGCACAGGTGTGTGTGTGGGGGGGGGGGGGGGTAGCAAGCTACCCTCCCTACCCCCTGCTAACTAGCGGTGGGGTAGTAAACCCTTGTTAAAATTCTAATGGCTCGTCATTTCAGCTACGCCGAAAGTAATTACCCATATCAAATAGCGTGGTTTGTATTTCAGTTACAGAACAAATAACAATTCTGGGAGATCCCAGTGGAAAACCAAGGATTTTGGTAGGGGAAACACAAAAAAAAATAAGTGATTTGCAGCAATAGTAATGGTCAAGAATGTATAAAAAACATAAAAGCACAGTGAGAAATATATATGGTTCATGTGACTGGAAATTAAAGTATCATAACTAACTATACAGTAATACCTTGAGATACGAGTGTCCCAACATAGGAGAAATTTGAGATACGAGGAAAATTTTCTGCCAATTTTTGTCCTAAGATACAAGAAAAATTTGAGATACGAGGCAGTTGCCTATGCGGCCGCCAGGTGGCCGAATGTGCCGAGAGGCTTCTCACCAGGACAGCATCATTTGGTCTTTCCTGTCGGATCTCCGTCGCGTAAAGTTTATCTCCGAGCATCGGCCAAGTGTTTGGATTTTTTTATTTGTTTTTTGCGTTAATCAGTGCAGAATTAAGTGAATAAGCAAAGAGTCCAAAGCAAGCGAGTGCAAAGAAAAAGAGTATGATGACAATGGAGATAAAGCATGAAATAATCGAAAAATATGAGTGGTGTAAGAGTGAATGAGCTGGCGTGCCAATATGAGAGGAGTACATCAACAATATCTACCATCCTCAAGCAGAAGGATGCTATAAAGAGCACCAAGCCTTCCAAAGGAGTAACCATCCTTTCCAAGCTGCTCAGTGATATCCATGACGAGATGGAGAGGCTTTTTTTAATATGGATAAAGGAGAAACAGTTGGTGGGAGAAAGCGTGACCGAGACTATCATATGTGAAAAGGCCAGCAGAATCTATGATGACTTGAAAAGGAAGCAAGCAGCCGAGAAATGGGAGACTTCCGACGCCAGCGGAAACCTTCAAAGCCAGTCATGGCTGTTTGGATAACTTTAAAAAACAGACTGGGATACACTCAGTTGTGAGGCATGGGGAAGCAGCAAGTTCCGACTCGAAAGCCGCGGCGGACTTCTTCACAACCTTTGCCTCGGTTATCGCCCAACATGGCTACATCCCCCAACAAGTCTTCACCTGTGATGAAACTGGCCTTTTCTGGAAGAAGATGCCCAGGATGACATTCATCATGGCAGAAGAGATGAGACTACCGGGCCATAAACCCATGAAGGACCGGTTAACTCTAGCCTTATGTGCCAATGCCAGCGGTGACTAAGGTCAAGCCACTGCTGGTGTACCACTCTGAAAACCCACATGCTTTCAAGAGCCAAAGGATCTTGAGAGAAAAACTGCAAGTGATGTGGCGCGCTAAGGCTTGGGTTACGTGGCATTTCTTTACAGAATGGGTTAATCTGTGCTTTGGTCTGGCACTCAAAACATATTTGACCAAGAAAAACCTGCCAATGAAATGTCTCCTGGTCCTCGACAATGCCCCTGGTCTCGAAGAGGACATTCTTGATGAGTTCATGTACATCAAGGTCCTTTATCTCCCGCCCAACACCATGCCACTCCTCCAGCCCATGGACCAACAGGTAATTTCCAACTTTAAAAACTGTACACGAAGCATTTTTACAAGAAATGCTTCAATGTCACAGACAACACCAATTTCACCCTTCGTGAATTTTGGAAGGAACATTTCAATATCGTCCATTGCTTAAAAATTATTAACGATACCTGGCAGGGTATTACAAGAAGAACTCTTAATTCAGCATGGAAGAAATTGTGGCCAGCTTCCGTCGCTGAGAGGGACTTTGAAGAGTACGATACGACAGACTCTGATGACCCCGAACCTATTGTGATGGATGAAATCGTGTCTCTTGGAAAGTCCATGAGGCTGGAGGTAGATGAGGCAGACGTGAACGACCTTGTTGAGGAGCATCAGGAAGAGCTCACGACACAGGAATTGATAGAGCTCCAGGAGATGCAACATTCGGAGGTGTCGCAGGAGCTCAGTAGCGAGGAGGAGGTGGAAGACGAGGGCCGCCTTTCTACGACAGAAATCAAAGACATGTTAGCGAAGTGGCAGGAGTTTTCTAATTTTATGGAAAAGAGGCACCAGGACAAGTTGGCATGTGGTCGTGCGTTAGCCTTTTCTGACGACACTTGCGTGCGTCACTTTCACAACATTTTGAAGGGGAGACAAAAGCAAACATCCCTAGATAGGTTCCTTTTAAAAAGGGCGGGAAAAAGTGAAGGTGAAAGCGAGGCAAAAAGAGCCAAGCCGGAAGACGAAAAGTAAAAAATTGAAAATGAAAACAAAATTAGAATTAAGTTTAGTGTAACGTAAGATTACCATTTTATTTTTAAGTGTGTGTACAGAGAGCTAATTTCATTTAAGTTAAATTCAAAGTTTAAGTTATGTTACGTAGTGTTACAAAAGTGATGCGTAGCTGTGCACTTTGGTGGAGCTACAGTGGACTCTACCGGTGACAGGAATGGTGATGGAAGGTCGGCAGGTCTGGAGGATGGATGGTCGGCGTGTCCTTTGTAAGGACGACCATAAACCGAAGTGGATCACGAACGATCGGCAAAGAGGTCCAGGACCGAAGTCACAAAACTGGTTGCAGGTGCAGTGATGGTCGATGTATGAAGGTCTGACAGAGGAGGCTCCTCTGCGAGGTCTGCAGTGATGACGTTGAACCAAAGAGGCGCCTCTTCACCGCTGGTGAAGGGAGACCTCTAAGGCGAAGAGGAAGGCTCGCCTTCTGACGGATGCGCCCTCTGGGGGCCATTGGATCAGCAAGCTGACTGTCAGCATTCCTCCGAAGAGGAGTCTCTATAAGTGAACTCCCCCGAGGGAGAGAAACACTTGCAGGAGAGACAGACGTTGAACTTAGTTTCCCCCTCGGAGGATGGTCAGGAACGGGGGAAACTAAGTCGGCAGCAACCGCTGTCTAGTTTGGAGTGGCAGAGGAGATGGATGACACCGCATGAGACACCTCTGACACAACAACGTCAATAAGTGCCAGGGGATCTACCTCTGACGGCGACTATGATTGCTTAATAGAAGCACCCATGCGGATGAACTGCAGCCGGGCTTCCTTGGAGGGCGGACCCGTGAGCCCCATGGAAGACCATATCTGTAAGAGGGGAGTTAGTGACAAAGCCTCACCTGGGGTGGGCTTGCCATCAAGTCTCTCTCCTCCCCATCCTCTCTCCCTCCTCCTCGTTAGCCGCTACTGTCTGTCTCGAAGGTAAGAACTCCATAATAATGTTACATTTTATTGAGGATCATAACCAGTTCATAGGGATCTGTTATTCTGTGAGCGTAGAATGTGAACTAGAACAATTAAACACATGTTTTTCCACTGTAATATACTGTTTTTAGGTGTTTTTTTTTCTGAGGGTGGGAACAGATTAATTTTTTTAGTTATTTTATATGGGATACGAGCAAATTGACATACGAGCTTGGTCCCCGAATGCATTAAACTTGTATCTCAAGGTATTACCGTGATGGGAATGTCTCGGTCTCCTCGGTTATTTCCTACAAGACTCAGAATAAGTTTTACCTTGACAGCCACATTGCTAGTTTTTCATCACACACTGTGAGCATAGACGACAGACCATGCATACCAGCTGTTAGTGTCTCCTTATTTGTGCACTAGCCTGTACAATAAGGAGTACCTCGGGCAAGGCCAAAAAGCCGGATTTGCAGGGACATCTACCTTCCTAATGGGGTTGTAGATTAGCTTGTAATAATAATAATAATAATAATAATAATAATAATAATAATAATAATAATAATAACAATAATAATAACAATAATTATAATAATACTGAATACGCATTTTAAAACGTCAAATACCAGAAGCTCTTGAGTTATGACAATTCACCATTACGAACGGGGTCCCATAAGGCGCTTATGATTTCCTGCTATAAAATTTGGTTCAGTGATACAAAATACTACATGCCAATGCACAGGGCAACTAACGCCACAAAGTGGTGTTACGCGGTGTTTTAGCATTAATTAGCCATCTTTGTTTAACGTACAAATTCGCGATTTCAGTGTACTGCTCTTTCTGGAATAATTTTGCACCTTTTTTGGCTGTGCATCATGTCTGGAAAGGGTAAGGGTAAGGGAAACGTTTGATGGCAGTGGGCAGGACAACCACTGGAATAAAGGTACAGAATTTTTATACGTACAGTATTACTTATTGTCTACTAATACAGTGGAAGTGTCAATAAACTACTGTATAAGTGTCAGTAAACTACTGTATTGGGGTACAGGTATTCGTATGTATAAGGTACAGTAATTTATGAAAGGTAATGTACTGTTTTCTCTCTTTTTAAAAATATACATACGTACGTACATGTACGTATCTAAATACGATATCCGAAGCAGCGTAGGAACGGGTCCCCGTCATAACCCAAGGCCCTCCTTTATGAAAATTTTAGCACATAAACAATTCATGATGATTAATGTTAGTAGCCACACACTTAAATTATTTCAAATGCTTCTAGTAATTAATATCCCATTTGAGATAAACTAACGAGGTGGGACTGAATTAGATTAACAGACAGACTGCAGTACAATGAAAGTAAGTTGATTTCACTCACAATATAAAACCTCGGGTAAAGTTTTACAGTACTACAGGGTATCATTTAGAACAGTCCCCCATTATCGGTGGATATATATATATATATATATATATATATATATATATATATATATATATATATTATATATATATATATATATATATATATATATATATATATATATATATATATATAATTTCTGAAACTATTCATTTGCAACAGGAACAAGTGTCATTTCGAAGAGACCGGACCTTTTAAAAGTTAAAGTTAAAGTTGCGGGTTATAGGTCTCCACGGAGACGATTTACATCGTTTTCCTCGGGCGACCATTAGCCAGCAGGGACTATCACTAGTCCCCTCTAACCTCCCCCCCAGGCGCCACCCTGGGAGTACCCCCCGGTAGAAGGTCTCACGGTATTAGCGTCCCTAGCAGGGACCGAACTCGGGACCTCTGAGATAGAAGTCCGCGACGCTACCAACCTCTTTACTATAGGAAAAAGTAGTTTTTTTCCCTAGGTTACATTACCCTGTAATACAGTACAACAATACAAAATCACGTTACTTATGTCTGATATACCAAATTTATTAACAGGAATAATCAGTCACGTGATACAAGCTATAGAACCACAAATTAAAGAGTATTTCAACCTGTAGGTACAACCTAACCTTACCTAAGGAGATTCATTGTTGGCGAGACTATAAAAATACACATTCAGTTATATAATACAGTATTCTATGGTATAAGTAATTTATGGTCATGATTACTCTAGATCAGGCCTTTATTACCCTATACTCTTTAAAGTTTAACGAGGCGAATAACTAGATTGTTAAATTTAACAAAACTGATACAAAATTGAAGTTCACCACCAATAAAGTTACCTCTACGTTCAAGTATTGGTAACCAAAAGTAAAGAAACAAAATGGAAAACGTAAATTAAAGTAACCCGTTACCTGATTACCATTCACTGATTTCGGGAAGGTCCAAGATAACAGACTTGAATTTTCTTGAGTAAATGAGAGTTGACTTTAAGTAGACTTGAGCTCTTGTAGTCTTCTAAGGACTAAGGACTTCTAAACGCAGTCACAGACTCAACACAGACTGAAGCAGTGTTGCCAGATCATAGATGAGGAAGTCTAAAAATCCCCAAATCTCAATGAAAAAATCCCCAAAACAACACAAAAATCCCGATTTCCACAAATGTATTTCCTTCTGATCATGTAGGCTCTACTAAATTTAATATATAAATCATTCATTATACTTCATATAAATGCAAATAAACTTATTGCAATAATATAAAGGTTTAGGCTACTTATCTTTGTTTCTTCTTCATGGAAACTTGTGCAGACTATCCCCATTAGACACTCAAAAATTCCCAAAAATAGGAATAAATCCCCAAATCTAGGTATAAATTCCCAAATGTGGCAACACTGGACTGAAGTCTTAAGACTCAAGTCTAGATTCTCGATCTGTCATTCCAACTTATTTTGAACCCATGTGATGACAACACTCCAATCTATTGTAGGGTAAATAATTAAATAAATAGTTGAATAAATAATTAAATATCTATTACATTACATCAGACAGAATATGAGAAGACTTCGGTAAAAATAAAATAATTTGAGTATTTTTTTTTATATTTTGAAATTGTGGTGAAAAGTTGTGTTCGAATATTGTAAAAAGTACTAAACAAAAATATTTTATGTGATTAATCTATTGTAGGGTAAATAATTAAATAAATAATTAAATATTCATTTACATTACAGCCAACAGAGTTTGAGAAGACTACGGTAAAATTAAAATAATTTGAAAATGTTTTGAAATTGTGGTGTGAATTTGTGAAAAGTTGTTTTGTTCAAATTTGGTGAAAAGGAAAAACAAAAGGAAATTATAATCAAATTTGAAAAACATATAATAGTAAAAAAAATTATAAATTAAATAATCGAGTATATAAATCATCAAAATTTTAATGGCAAATCTGATAAAATCATTAAATTACACAAATGTATAATCAAAGTCGGAGTCAATATGTTTGAACACTCGTCTAGGATAATGATATACAATTTCATTAGAATATGACAAGAATTGGATTAAATAAAATTTAAAAAATCTAGAATTTCATTATTAATGTTGTTTATGGTACGGGTAAAATAAGTCTAATTATAATAATATACATATCAGAAGCTCTGCTCTCTATTATGCAATAGAAACCAGGAATCCATACACTATTATTATTATTATTATTATTATTATTATTATTATTATTATTATTATTATTATTATTATTATTATTATTACTTGCAAAGCTACAACCCTAATTGGAAAAGCCAGATGCTATAAGCCCAAGGGTTCCAACAGGGAAAAATAGCCCATTGAGGAAAGGAAATAAGGAAATAAATAAACGATATAAGAAGTAATGAACAATTAAAATTGAATATTTTAAAAACATTAACAATATTAAAACAGATATATCACATATAAACTATAAAAGATATATTCAAACTTGTCTTGGGTTTTAATAATATAGCTAAACAAGAATGTATTAATCAAATGTATTTTAGTGTAGGCTTACATTCGGTCCATAATCGCAATTATTTATTAAACTTCTAATATAAATTCCTGTCTTCCATATTGATTTACAATTTGGGTCTTTTCGGTTTGAGTGCCTATCGAATTTTAATGTTTTTTTTATTCCAATGTATGTATTTTGATGTGGAAAACCCAAAAATGATAACCATTTTGTGGAGAAATTATTTATTAACAAAATGGTTATCATTTTAGGGTTTTCCACATCAAAATACATACTTTGGAATAAAAAAAAAAACATTTAAATTCGATAGGCACTCAAACCGAAAAGATCCTACAAGGATTTCTTACCCTTTACTTAAAATTACTAAATGACCTACAAGGTCCAAAAAGTCTGACCTTCTCCACATTCATAAATTAAATCAAACCAAGTCACACACGTTGTAACACTGGCCTAAATAATCCGACATCATCTAAAGAATAGCTTTCTATGGCAATAGAAAGTCGTATTGGGAGGAGCGATAGATATGAATAGACCGTCAAGGGCGTGGGAATAAGCAGATGTACGAAAATAGAGGATACATAATGCTATGGTCACGCCCATTCTGCCATATTACATT